>NW_021703767.1:11184549-11511989 GCF_005190385.1 Monodon monoceros
GAGGGAGGGGAGGGGTGAGTGTCCCTGGGGGTCCTAAGACCGGCTTCCCCTCTGAGGCTGGGTGACAATAACAAGAAACTGTGAGCCCCGAAACACAAGGAGCCCGGATTAGAGCATCTCTCAGGAACCAGTTTGTTAGTCAATCTCACAATACTCTGATTCATACTTGCTTGTGTGAGCTGTGACACGGGGGATTTGAATGGCGAAAGCTCTAGAAAGAAATTGATTCCAAGGCCAGAGGCTGAGTTGACAACGTGAGGAGATGGCGCCCCCCAGTGTCAGGATGATGCTTCGGAAACCTGGACCAGGCTGAGCGCGAGCAGTGACCTTGATGCTTCAAGGTAGGCACGACGGCTGCAGAAGGGGCGGGAAGGTGCCCGTGGCCGGGGGGAGGGGGACCGGTTCCCGCAGTACCTGGTTCTCCCTCTGTCGCCGTCCAGGTCCCGGCTCTGTGCTGCAGACCCATCTAATGCAGCTTTCTCCAAAGACTCAAAAATATCACCAAGCCATTTTCATGTGTTTTATTCACTCTTTTCTTCTGTAGTAGATGCATCAGATCCCGAGGATAAACAGTTTAAAATCATATGGTCTCAGCACCTGGAGTCCCACTGTCAACAATTTTTCTTGTTCAAAGCCAGATCAGTTCCAGCCCAGGGGCCTCTGCTGATTGGCAGGACTGGCCTCAAACCCCCTTTAACGCCATAGACATGTGTAGAAAGCTGCCAAAGTCACTTTCTCATTCTTAAGGTTTAAATGGAAAGACAAGCTACATATGAAGTTCTAAATCGGGGCTGCCAGTCTGGGTCCCCAGGACAGCAAGTGGCTCTGGTCTGCTGTAAAGGATCCATGTACAGTTCTCAAAATAAACTTGGAGGGGGAGAGAACTAAAAGAAAGAGAAAACTGACGGAAATTCACTCCAAGATAAACAAATATATGAATAATGCAAACACTTCCCAGGTCCTTTCAGTGTAACAAAATGTGTAGGGAAAATCTTAACACCCTTTGCCCTGAAGATAACATCCTTAGTAAGTATTCTATAAAGCTCAAGAAAATGATCCCTGGGCTGGTGGAGTCTAGTTGAAGCCAATCTTGGAAAGAAATCTTAGAAGTCCTTTGGTCCAACTTTGGAGCCTGGTCCCTCATGGAACTCGTCAACTTGAAGCATTGCCCTGCAGGTCAGAAGCTGAGCATTATCAGAAACTAGAGTGGATGGATCTCTTCTTTACTGGGAACATAGTTAAGGGACAGGATCACGGTATTCCCCCCCACCCCGTTTTTTTCTTCTGATTATGGTAGCGACACGTGCTCATTATAGAAAAATACAGAATGTGGTTTGGAATTTTTTCCTCAGTGTCATTAAATATTTTTCTATGTCACTAAGTACTTTTCGAAAATTTCATGGTATCAGCTGCACAATGTTCCATTTTTAAAACCATTCTCTTATGCTCAGACATTTGTTTCCAATTTTTTGCCATTTTAAAGTGAGTGCAGTGAACATTTTGCATATTAACCTTCATCCAGATTTCTGAGTTTTAGAAGGTTCTTTCTGGGTCAAGGGGAAAATCACTTCACTTTTTAAAACATGTGCAGTTGAGGGTCTCATGACACCACGCTGCTGGTTTTCATGACAGCATATGGTGCCTTTAAAGAGAAAATAAAATGGTGAGAAATATATTTGTTTTGAATTGAAAATCAGCTTAAAACAAAAAGAGCTGAGATTTGATGTCTGGATTTCACTACCGCTGTAGCCCTGGACTGTGGCCTTGGGCAAGTCCCTTTGACTCTGTCAGCCTCAGCTGTTAAAATAACTATTTTTTAAACAATTTAAGTTTGTACAGGAGGAAAGCACTATAAAAGTAAAGTGCTAAGTCTTTTCCCTTCTTCTGTGGGACAAAATTCTTTTTTTCTTTCCAATTCTCTCTTCTTGCATTTAAGAAGTTTCGACAGTCCCCCATCTGGGAAACTGCTGTCAGGGTCCCTCGTGAGAGTTTGTCTCTGAGGCCCCGGCTGGTCATTGCTGGGCTTTGCTTGCTGTGAGATTTCAGCAGACATCCAGGAATCCATGAGCAGGTGGAGGGAGGCTTGACTGTGGAGGCGTCAGGCATCAGGGCTGCTTCTGTGTTTCTCCAATTGTCCAGATCACCAAGATGTAAGCAGCGTACACTGGCATCAAAATCTGACGCCCAGAAATGCATCCTGAGACCCAGAACTGCCATTTCCTAGATGAGCTGCCCAAACAGGATCCAAGAAGTTTCAGCACCTATAAAGTAGGGGAGTACCAGACTACTTACATCTTAGAGTTATCCTGAGACTCAAAATAAAAATGAAACCATACATGTGCAACCATTTGATAAACCCTAAAATTCAAACGACCACAAACTATTATTTTGGCAAAATGCAAAGGGCTGAAGTGAGATGGGGGTAAATACAAAGGAAATAGAGGGACTCTCCCTGTTGCTACGCAACCTTACAGCTTCCTTATAATTAATTATTAATGCGATAGTCTAGAATTTTCCAAGTATATTTGGCCCCAGAACTTTTGATTTGAATTACATTTAATAACACCCACACATTAGGAAACATGGGGTTTGTGGTTTGGTTCCACATAGAATATAAGGTCTATGAAGGCAAGCACCTTGTCTTGTACCCTGCTGTACCTCCAGGGTATAGAAGAGCTGCCTGCACATAATAGGTGCTCAATAAAATGTGTTGCATAATGCATATACTTTCCATTAGACATGTTTGAAGACAGCCTCCCAAAAGAGTTTGCAGAGAAAAGTAAAACAAGGGTTTTTATGCGCTGCTAGTGAAAGCATAAATTGGTTTAAAGTTTTGAAAAGAGCATGGCCTCATTCATCAAAGACTTTTAAAGTGCTCATACCCTCTCGCCAAGTTGTGCCAGCTCTGGAAATCTATTTGGAAGTTATCCTAAGGAAGAAGAAAAAAAAATTTGTGTCTAAAGATGCTCAGGAGATGAAGTATTGTTTAAAATGGAGAGAAAGAAAAAGGCAACCATCTGAATTATGTTCAAAATTATTGAATGATTAAGTTACAGAATATAAAAACAAAATAGAGAACATTATTCAGTGCCAGTCTGTCAGACAATTGTTCTAAATCTATAGATAAATGGATAGATAGACAGATAGATATACAACTTGTTCATTTTTCCTAACAGCCCTAAGGTAGGTGCTATTCTAATACTCATAGATTAGAACACTGAAGCACAGAGAAGTTATATAATTGGGCCAAGGTCAATGAAAGGACTGGGATTCAAGCCTGGGCAGTCCAGGCTACTATCTGAAAAAATAATGGGAGTCAACACACTCTGAGTGTTCGAAAAGAGGGCAATTACATCCCTTCTACTTTTCTGCATTTTAACAAGTTTATGTAATGATGAGAAACCTGCACTCGAAAAGGGTAAATTAAGGACTTAATCTGTGTTCCTATAATAGATCTGAGCAGAAAGACATCTTAATTGACCATAGGACCCCATTACTGCAACCAGGAAACTCCAACCAGCAGCCAACTCTCTTCTGTACACAAGAGAAAATTAGAGTAAATTCCATTTAGAGGGAAGTGGGTTGAAAACAGGTTGTTTTTATGAATGCAGAGAAACTAGCCAAAGCTAATGTTGGGTTCTCAGTTTCAATGTCACACTTGCTCAAACACCAGTTCTATTTTTAGGTATGGTTCTCAGATAATCACTCTGCCTTACCCAGAAGGAAGTGTTTAAACACCAGAACCTCACGCGTCCGCACAAACCAAGAGGTCAGTGCTGTACTCAGGTGAGATGGGGCGGAGGTGGGATAGAGGTATGCAGGAGCAGTCACGGCCCAGGTACTGGGCACGTAGTGTCCGCTGCTGGAGCTGTAAGGCTCAGGGTTTATATATACATACAGCGCGAGGAACTGCGCTTGATCACCTTTTAGCGTGGTAGGAAGAAAGGGTAAACACGCTAATGATGCTAGTGATGAATGTGAAATGGAACAAATGCCACCGTACTTATCTAAATGGAAATTTTAAGCTAAGGGCACTATATCTATTCTACAATAAGGGTCACTTAGTAACTCTAGAATTTCATTTCCAGGTGCTGTCCGAGCCCACTAGTCCCAACCCCCAGCCCTGTGGGTCCAGCCCTGACCACTCGCTTCTAAGGACTACAACTCCCAGTCCGAGGCAGATCCGTACGCATGCGGCCTGACGACCTACGCCTACATTTCCCAGCAGGCCGAGCGGCTACGCTGACGTACGCGTGCGCTCTTGGTCGCTTTTGCCAACTCTGGTTTGACCTACAGCCGGCAGGAGAAGATGGCCGCACCGGCAGTGTCTCGGCTCTCCCTGCAGGTGAGAGAACGGAGGTCCTGAAAGCCAGAGGGAGAAGCCCTCCTGGGGTGACTCGTACCAGACCCCTAAGTTCCACGGTTCCAGGCCACAGCTGGGGAGCGTGGCCGCCGTTCAAGGTCGCGGGGCCAGGCGAGTGGGGGGCGACGCCAGGCGGCCTGGGCAGCCCCGCTTTCCCCCCGGGATGCACGCGGGCCGGTGGGCTTGGGGCTGCGCGTGTCCTACCTTGGCGTCCTCTGAGCACAGCCTCGAGAAGCAGCTGGTTTGAAGGGCACAGGTGAAGGGGGTCTCTCTATGTTGTGGTGGTCACACCTGGCCGGGGTCACCAGTAATGCTAAGGAATATTTGTAAAAGCACATTTCACGTTTTAATAAAAAAGTGAGACCGAGAAGTTAAAATGACTCGTTCTTGGCTGCTCAGCCAGTAAGGGGTAGAGCTGAGATTCGAATCCACAGAGTTGGAAAGAAAATTCGTACTCTTTATATTACATGATGCTTTACATATCATGACAGCGTACAGCTTCCGTAAGTTTTCCATAACTCTCACAACCGGTATAGTACACTTAGAGCTGGAATTTTCTGAAGGTGACCTGTGCCTTTGCAGGTGCCTTTTAAACTCTGGATTCCAACTCTTGATAGACAAGATACCATCTCAACAATATCAAGGTAGTATTTTGATAGACAAGGTACTAGGGCCTGTTCTCACATCAGAGGCTGGAGTACCCAAAGAATTCATCTGTATTTTCAGATAGCATTTGGATTCTAAGAAGGTCCATCTCTTGCAGTTCATGCCTGGAATCCTCCCACTTTTTATTAAAATCATGCTCGAGGGTGGTAATATAAATGCCGAAAATCTTGTTAAAATTTTTGGAAGACACATTTCACCAAACTTAGTGTTTTCTCTCTCAGTGGTGTGCTTGCCTCAGCCTACTCCTAGTAAACCAGGAAGTTAGAAGTAGAAAAGCAATTTCCCAAGCAACCTGGAATGATTTCCAGTGGGGAAATTTACTCCTAGGTAATAAAGAGCAGCTCACCCTCATGTAATCTATGTGATGATACAAGGAAACATGAGAAGCGCATCATCTAGAAGTCATGTTTACTGTTTATTATTGCAGGTGTAAATGCAGAAATCCTTTAAGTAGTCTGATTTGGATCTACTTTCTCTTTTTGTTTTAAAGGTGCGCTGCTTCAGTACATCTGTGGTCAGGCCGTTTGCCAAGCTTGTGAGGGTATGTCTTTTGTGATTGTAAAACAGATGAATGTGTGTGAATCAGACAGCAGTACACTTAGGGGCATGGATTTTGTATAGTTTCCCCTAAACCTTTATGCATGATCTGTGGTTCCCCAAATATGATGGGGGTGGAGGGGCTAGGGGATGGAATAATGTTGAATGCCTGCCGTGGGACAGGCCCATGCATAACCTTTAAGTAGGAGAATTTCTTAAAACCCGATAACAGTGATGGGAGGTAGCTGGTCTTCCCATTTTACAAAAAAGGAAACAGACTTTGGGAAAACTTGCCCGAGGTTATTCAGCTTAGTCTTTTTTTTTTTTTTTTTTTTTGCGGTATGCGGGCCTCTCACTGTTGTGGCCTCTCCCGCTGTGGAGCACAGGCTCCGGACGCACGGGCCCAGCCACTCCGCGGCATGTGGGATCCTCCCGGACCGGGGCACGAACCCGTGTCCCCTGCATCGGCAGGCAGACTCCCAACCACTGCGCCACCAGGGAAGCCCTTCAGCTTAGTCTTAAAGCTGGACTGAAACTAAATCTTGCTCATCCAAAGCCTAAGCTTTTCCACTACAATCACACAGTACCAGTAAGCATATGTAGTCATACATTGATGGTTGTGTGGTTTTAAAAGCCAGTGGTTCATTGTAAAAACTAATTCAAGCCTCAAGCACTTAGTAAATTGCTAAAGGGCTCCATTAAACTGAACATTTATGGAGCTCTGTAAGGGATATTTGCAGTATTACTCTGAAATGTATAAAAGTATGCTTGTGTATGTTTCATAAACACCTGTTTGCCTGGTTCTAACATGTTCAAAACTGCCTTCTATCAGTGTTTAAAACCTCCCAAACTTGGAACTAAGTAGTTATTGAATTCAAAGGAATCCTAAGCTCATCTCATAATTAACATAGTTGAATTATAGATAGTTAGAGCAGAAGGGGACTTCAGACACCATGTTTCCTAAACCCCTCGTTTTAAGGTGAGAAATTGGAAGCTCACAGATAGAGTGACCTGGCCAAGGAAACATCCCTCATTTTGAGACTTGTCATTCAGGATAGCTCTTTGATGACATATTTAAACTGTTTTGTGCTATAAAAGATGTATTTTTTAAATTATAAATATTTCTTTCTGCTATTGATACCGTAGTATTGTCTTAACTGATTTTCTTTTTCGCTTCCTCCCCTCCTCCACCCTTGTTTCTAAAGCCACCTGTTCAGGTATACGGTATCGAAGGTCGCTATGCCACTGCTCTTTATTCTGCTGCATCTAAACAGAATAAACTGGAACAAGTAGAAAAGGAATTGTTGAGAGTAGCAGTAAGTAGCCTTTCCTGTTCATTACTTATTAAGTTCTCGTTGTATATATTTTGCTTAGATATTTGACTCTGCATCCCTAATGAGGTATATCCTAAGAGAAAGAGCTGCAAGAAAAAGGAAAAACATATTTTCTGTAATGATGTTGATAGTAATAATACTGGGTATTATCGTTCTGAACCTATTGTATAATAGGTACAAACTGACGCAGGTAAGAATATTAATATTAGGAACCAAGATTTGGGGCTCAGAGAAGAAATAGAAAATCTAAATTTAAGATGGTAATTTAAGAAACATTGTCATTTCAAAAGAGAATTAAAAAGTCACCTTGATAATCTTTGCTTGTATTTCCAGGTATTTCCAAAACAGTCTTTAGAATATATTACGATTTTGTTTAATTGGGAATTTATTTTCCTTATGAAGCCTTTTGTGAGGAGAAAATGAGCAGAGCACGCTGGGCAGCAAAATTAGTGAAGGTGCAAGAGTTTCATGACGATAATAGAGAACTGGCAAAGACCACAAGGCTACAGGGGAAAGTTTATTTTTACGTGTTTTTTAAACATGAAAAGAAGAGTAAATGAACTGAATTAACAAAAGCCTACAGTGTAACTTAAATAGAAGAATCCCCACTGCAGTTTCCCCTGAGTTTTCTAGTTAACACATTTTGTTTCTTCCCCTGCTCCTTTTACAGTAAGTCCCCTACAGAAAAACGAGTTCCGTTCCAAGAGCGCGTTCATAGGTCCAACAAAGTTAGCCTAGGTACCCAACTAACACAACTGGCTGTATAGCACTGAACTGTAGTAGGTTTATAATACTTTTCACACAAATACATAAAAACTAACAAACAAAAAGCAGAACATTTTTAACCTTACGGTACCTTGAAAAGTACAGTGGTACAGTGCAACAGCTGGCATCCAGGGGCTGGCATCGAGTGAACAGGCAAGAAGAGCTACTGACTGGAGGAGGGAGAGGAGGTGGGAGATGGTAGAGCGGAAGGGTCGTCAGCAACAGGAGACGGAGGGCTGCAGTTTCACTCACATCCCGGGCTTGAAATAAAGATACTGTACTCTATACAGTACAGTACTTTCTAGTTCCCACCTCTGGCAGTAAGTTCTGCATTAAAGAAGGGGGATGTACAGCTAGTATATAATCTCTCCAGAGAAAGTTGTGTTCTTTTTTTTGATTTTATGTTTTAAGAATTTCTTATAATTTTTAATCAACTTCTAAAGATTTTTTTTTTTGATCTTACTGTTTGTTAGAGGGGATAAAAACCTTCACAGACTAGTTGTATAGAACAATAAGTTTTGTTCGTTTTTTCATTTTGAGCTTTTGTGGGAACTTTTGTCCTAACAGACAGTAATTTTAGCTCTGTTTTCCTCCCTTCGTCCATCTATCTCTGCAGATAACGCTTTTGATCTCAGTTGGTACCGTCAACTGTTCTGACCCTCACAGAATCATACTTACTGTTGGAGACACTCGGGGGACGGGTAGCAGGAGCAGACAGGGTCACACACAGGCTTTCGGGAGGTGACGGTGACTGCCCGCCGCTCGTCCCACGCACCCACTTTAGACCTGAGCACTGGTGCTCGCCAAGGGGCCCGTGGCTGGCTTGTGGACGTTAGAATGGGGTTTAATTAAAACTTGAAGTCGGTTAAGACGTGGAGACATAGAGAGGAGGCCATTACCTTAAGACTCTTTATAAAAGAAAATCAGCCATTTCTTGGCACTGAGAGGAAAATATGCTGCCCAGGTGTCACTGACTGTCCATGGGTGATGCAGCAAAAACAGATAAGAAACATGAAAAACTGTATGGTTCCAACTCCGGAATGCTTGTAGTTTGTATAAGCTAGCAGTTTTTATGGAAAAATATTGTTTCTTTGGGGTCGCTCAAGTTGAAGTTTTAGCATTAGATGGCAGTGTAGGCAGGTAGCTAGGATCAGAGACAGAAATTGTCCAGGAGCCCAGGAGAGGGTGCTGACAGAGGGGTTGAGGGGCTAATAGAGGTGCATAACTGAAAGATGCCCAAATGGAAACAGCCGTTGGTTTGCTGGAGCTCTGGCCTGACACTCAGGGGAGCAGAGTGCTGGAAGCTGCACGTGATCACTGACCAGACGTTGGTGACGTAACACAGCAGAGACAAAGTTGTGTCTCTCACGGTAGTTGCACTCCCGTTCTTTGGCCCTTTTTCCTCCCAGACTGGCTGAGGCTGCTCTGGAAGCCCCAGAGCTCCCGCACAGCTCTGGGTTGGCTCTCCTGAGCTCTCTAAGGGGCAGGACAGAATCCGCGTCAGCCTGAGAGGGAGAGGCCAGGAGGCCGCCTGCAGTCAGCACACCTTGTCAGGTCTACACTTGAGTGTGGGCATCATTAGCGTCCTCTTAGCATGGGAAAAACTAGAGTATTACCCGTAGTAGGTGCATTGAAATAGGTGGTGAATTGAATCTTTTGGCTGCTTAGGTTTTCTATAATCTCTCTTGAAAGGCAAAAATAAATTTAAGAAACTTCATTAAAGTGGTTTTAAGTATTTTCAAGAAATACTGTATCCTGTGTAAAATCATCTTAAAAGCAAAGAAAATTTTGTGATCGTAAACTTCCCTTCATGTGCTTTGAGAGTGCTAATTTTATTTATGAAATATATGATTCATCAGAACATATGTGTACGGAAGCTAGGATCATTTATGGCCTAAAGAGTTTAAGAAATTATTTTTTGGTACTTTTAGCAAATCTTGAAGGAACCCAAAATGGCTGCTTCTGTTATGAATCCCTGTGTAAAGCGTTCCATTAAAATGAAAAGCCTAAATGACATGACAGCAAAAGAGAAGTTTTCTCCCCTCACGTCCAACCTGATCAGTAAGTATTAGATGTTTTTTATTGAAGGCTCTGAAAATTCTGCTACTGAAACTGTCCTGCATGGGCCGGGAACCCCAGCTCCGCCTGCCTTTCGGCAGTGAGGAACCTTGGTCTCCCCCAGCCTGCTGAGCCACAATCTACATCTTAACTGGCTCCCCAAGTGAATCGTTTGGGCGTTAAAGTTTGAGGAGCATTGTCTAAAGGATATTAAGATGCAAGAATGCCTGATTGCACAGTTTCAACCCATGGACGAGACCAGTGGGACTCATACCACTGGTGTGCCCCCCCACCGTCCTTGAAGACATTTGCATTCTTTGGTACGTTTGAGTTGCTTTTCAAATCCCATGATCACTCAGAATTCAAAGAAAGCGTGTAGTGAATATAGACAGTGTGTTAATTTCAGGATTTATGGCCAACACTGGTATCTGTGGCATAAACCTGAAAATCAGATTGAAAGCCGTATCAAGAAATCTACTGCAAATCCATGTAAGACACACACACCCTTACAAACTTAAATCCTTGTTTGTTCAGTCTTTTTTTTTTTTTTGAACATTGCATATTCTTTTTAAATAAGTTGCATCTTCTCCATTCACATTCTTAAATGACATTGAATTTTAAGGCCACAAATCTAAGTTTGCGTTCTAGGTGAATATAATGCTTCATGAATGACCTGATTTAAGTGAAATACCTTTATTTTCCCAGGTTTGCTTGCTGAAAATGGTCGCTTGAACAATACCACTGGGGTCATTTCTGCCTTTTCCACCATGATGAGTGTCCACCGGGGAGAAGTGTCTTGCACAGTTACCACCGCATCTGTAGGTGACGGGCTGTTGCTGCTGCATTTGCCTTGACATCCCCTGTGTCACATTTTGCAGAACAAAAAGAAAAAGGCTAAAATCAAGAAATCGGGACAGGCGACTTGGCACTTGGGCGGTTTGCTTCATTTATACCAGCTTCTGTGAACCTCTGCTTTGCAAGGGCCAGCGTGTCTTCTTGGTGCTTCCCTAACCAGTGATTATTCATAAAGAGTGTAGACTGAGTTAAAAATGTGTCGGGAAATACTGGTTTATGTTCCGTTAAGGTTTAAGTTATTTTGTAAATGTCACACTACGTAGTTTACTGAAATACGTGTCTAATCTTTCGCGGTGGTGAGTGGGAAGGGGTAAGGCGGAAGGGCCCTTTGGTCTTACTGACTCGCTGAAGTGGACTGAATTTTGAAACCTACACTATTCTGGGCGCTTTATTTTAATATCAAAGGTCTGTGTGAAGCAGAAGTGTTATTATCTTCATTTTACCGATGAGGAAACTGAAGCCCAGGGGAATAAGTTGCTTGCTCGAGGTCACAGAATGTGGAACTAGGATTTGAACACAGGCCTCTCTCTCAGAAGTCCGTGTTCCTTAATCTGCACTACCTCCCCAGAATTAATTTTGTTGTTGTTGTCTTAAGTATGTATTCTCTTCCCACTGTAGTTCAGTCAAGGTAGGGAAACAGTCTGTGAGGCTTAATTATCAGTAGAGCATGGTAGATTTACTGGGGGTACGCAGCACCTGACCTCACCTAGATTAACATTTCTAGTGTTGAAAAGATATTCTAACTCTCCAAAAGAGCATCATATGAAGGAGACGTTTTAGCACATAGTACCTATTCGTGCATTTGTAGTTCAGCAGTTGGTGCCCCCAAAGCACATTCCTGGCTGGGAGTCAACACAGCTCAGATGTTCTCCGGAGCCCACCGCCACTGCGCTGGTTCTCCTTGACCACAGAGCTCAGACCAGGCTCCCCTGGCCAGATGGTCACGCCATCCCCATGGCCAAGCACTGGTGGAGGTCATTCTTCAGTGGTTACAAGGACATGATTTTGTAAGTTTCTTAGAACCAGCTGATGCTAATGTTTTTGACATTGAGTCTCCCGGGTAAATAATTTCCACCCTTAAAAAAAAAAATATATATATATATACACCTTGATTAATGACTAGGGGCACAGACTTTAGAAATAGACTGATTTCAAATATTGGCACTAGTCCTCACTTGCTGGTGGGACCTTAGGTGAGTTCTTTTTTTTTTTAATTAATTTTTATTGGAGTATAGTTGATTTACAATGTTGTGTTAGTTTCAGGTATACAGCAAAGTGAATCGGTTATACATATATCCACTCTTTTTTAGATTCTATTCCCATATAGGGCATGACAGAGTATTGAGTAGAGTTCCCTATGCTATACACTAGTTTCTTACCAGTTATCTATTTTTTATAGGTGTGTATATATATATGTGTATATGTTTATCCCAGTCTCCCAATTTATCCCTCCTGCCCAGGTGAGTTCTTCTTAACCACTGTGAGCCTCAGTTCTCCCACACGTAAAATGGGAACAATAACTCCTGACCTCCCGGAGTTGTCCAGGGTAAAGGCGATGGTGGTATAAAATGCCTGGCACACACGGGTGCTTAGCACGCAGCATGTGTCTGAATGGAAGGTGGGGCGTATACGTCTGAGTTCTCTAACCTCAGAGCCTCAGCGGGTGATTGATGGAGCACTGATAGACTTCCCCACCACCACCCCCCAAAAGACACTGTCGGATCTTTGCAGAGCTTAAAGCCTTCTTTGCTAGCTTTTGGACTCTTGGGTGTGTGGGTTGGGAGATAGGATTTGTGACAGGTGAAATGCCGCTCCTTCAGCAACATTTGCCGTTCTCACCCAATCGGGGGTAAAAGTTGGGGCAAAGAGGAGAGAACACTGTCTGGATGGTCAGGGCACTTGCTCTGTAGGAACAAGATCACAGAGCTGTGCTGACTTCAGGAGCCAGCCGCCTGCCCGGGCTCTCTGTGACCTGCAAAGAGTGGGGCGGCATGCCAGAGCTCCTGGTACCCGCAGATCCCAGGTCAAACTGCAGCTTTTCATCCAAGGGAATAATAGACTCAGGCTGCACCCGGGGGAGCTGCGCGGAGGAGAGGCCTGCATCCTCAGGCATTATAAACTTCAGGTTTTTCCCCTAATCGTTACTTCTAAGTTGTACTGCTAGTACCATGGAGCAGAGATGGGCAGTAAGTGAACCTAACCTCCCAGTGTGAGCTGCCCGTGTGTTCTTGTGAGGCAGGGCCTTTGCACACCCCAACACCAGCCTTGATGAGTGACCATTGCGGCACAACTCCAGGATGGGTCCTCGAATATCTAACAGAGGAATTCACAAGGCCTGTCTTGGTGATACGTTGCCAGAGGGATGTTTTTTCTCTCCTTCAACTATAGTAACTTTCTGTTTTGCTTTATCTAAATTTTAAAGGATGGTTTTGTCCTTTTTTAGCCTTTAGATGAAGCCACTCTTACCGAATTAAAAACAGTCCTGAAGAGCTTCCTAAGTAAAGGCCAAGTATTGAAATTGGAAGTTAAGGTAGGTTTTTAATTACGTACGGTACGTTTCCTCAGGTTGTTTGACACCTAAAATGGCTATAGAAAGTGGAAAATTAGACTTGATTATGTAAAAACTTGCCTGTAGTAGAACCTTCATATTTATATTCAATATAAATGATTATTGAGTCCATTCACAATTTGACTTCTGTCATTTTCTAGATATAATTGTTCCCGCTTACAGTTATGTAGCACGTAGACTTTTCAGAGCACTTTTTCATCTTTCGTTTTGATAATGAAATGTCAATGTGTTTTCACATTTCCAACCTATTTTCTTTCCTAGATTGATCCATCAATCATGGGTGGAATGGTTGTCCGTATTGGAGAGAAATATGTTGATATGTCTGCAAAAACCAAGATTCAGAAGCTGAGCAAAGCGATGCGGGGGATTCTCTAAAAGTGTTGATTTCCTAAAAGTGAAAGTTCTTAAACTTGGAGCAACAATAAAATGCTTCCTGAACAGAATATACTATGTTTACTGTCTTTTAAAGTGGAAATATAGGGAGCCTTATTTTTATATCTTTCATGATCCCCTTAGCTTAAAGGTTAAAAGGCCCTTTGGAACTTAGTTTGTGTTGATTATTCTTAGGAATTTATGGAAGCTTGTATCCCTTAGGAAAAAGTTAACCTTTATACCAGGGACTGTTAAGTACTTCATGTATCTTACCTCATTTCCTTTGTCTTCAAGGCCTGAGCCTGCACTTGGAGTTAAGGTAAAGCAAACTGGTTGTCATCTCCAAGTTTCAAGTGCTGGGGCACATCTCTAGTCAGACACTGAAAGTGGTCCCTGAGCCCACGCTGGTCAGACACTGGCAGCTGCTCCCCCTCTGCTGCTTCACGCTTCTTGCAGCTTCTGCAGCACGTGGGCCAGCCCCTACTGCTGTGCCCCTGGGGTCCCATGTCAGCCAGGTGACTGGGCTGCACAGAGTCCTTCAAATAGGGCCAGGTTGTGCTCACCTGCTGAACTCTTAACAAGTACTTCCAGCGTGTGCATTCGGACTTGTTTGAGCCCAAAGTGATTTGGCCTACAGTCCCACCCTCCACATTATCTTACTTTTAAAGGCAGTAATGTTTTCTGTAAAAGCTTTCAGAGAGATTATTTCCAAAAAGATGCCTCTAGTCTAGCATCTAGAAAATCTAAAAGCAGTTACTCTGCTAACAAGCATTCATTCCCTCAGCCCCACTGAGCACAGAGGTCCTCATCAGAGCTGTGCACTTCGCAAGGGAAGGCAGCAGAATGGCAGCTTTCTCAGCCAGCCGGCTGTCACAGTCCCCGAGAATGTCCTCTGAACCAAGGAATGGCCAGGAGTGTCTGCACAGAATGGAATCACAGGATTTTCTCCCCTCTTGGGAGCAGGTATTCCAATGGAAGGTACACTGATGGTTAGAAGTCACTGCTCTTTGGGGCTTCCCTGGTGGCACAGTGGTTAAGGATCCACCTGCCAGTGCAGGGGACACGGGTTTGTTCCCCGGTCTGGGAAGATCCCATATGCCGCGGAGCAACTAAGCCCGTGCGCCACAACTACTGAGCCTGCATGCCACAACTACTGAAGCCCGTGCGCCTAGAGCCCGTGCTCCGCAACAAGAGAAGCCACTGCTCACCACGACTAGAAAAAGCCCGCATGCAGCAATGAAGATGCAACGCAGCCAGAAATGTAAATAAATAAATAAATGCCAGTCCCTGATGTGTGGCAGAACTTCTGCCCATTGGTCCTGCCAATTAAGGCCTTTCCAGCCAGGCTGAGGGAGCCAAACTTGAAATAAATCTTTTTGCTTCTCTGATAATTACAATTATCCTGAAACTGCCCGAAGAGATATCTCAAACACTTAACCTGGTGTACATGCAGCCACCATACTTGAGGTCATAAAATACATCCTGACAGGACTAGAACATCTGCACCCACAGTGAATGTGTTACTTCACTGGGGTAGTAACCCTTTCCCAGACTGTAGAGTGACCTAGTCGGGAGTAATAACCACTCTACAAAACTCGTTCAACAGGAATTTTCATAAGGGGATATGACATGCCGTCCGCGGTGAGTCCCGCGATGTTCACTGCTTTGCTCTCTGCAACAGTAGACGAGGTGACTGAGAACGCATCTTGGAGCATTTGGGGGGTGTACGTGCAAGCCTCTGCTGTTCCAACCCATGAAGCGTCCCACCTTCAAGGCTCGGTTTCCACCCCTGTAAATGGAAGAAGCAGTAATGCCCACTCCCAGAGTAGCTGCGAGAGCGAAGCAAGATTATATGAGCTTAGTACCAGGCCTCACAGATGTAAAGGTGTCAGCAAATGGTGTTGGTTACTAAGGTCCAAAGGCCTCTGACATCTCTGGGCCATCTGACCCCGGGGGGTTAAACACTGCACCTGACAGGTAGTAGTCACTCAAGCAAGGTCATCTGGCAAGTCATTCTGCCTGCCAGACTCTCCTGTCTTCAAGAGTCATTCAGAACTCCTGGTTCCTACTAGATCATTAGGATGACTCGCTCCATCAGTCCTCCAGGGAAGTCTCTCCCCAGTAAAATGCCCTTAATCCTGACATAACACCCCTAAGTGAAGGATGCTCTGCAGTTTTCAAGGCCATTTCATGTATATCTCACTTAAGCTTTGTAACAGCCTTGTGGTCCAGATGGGACAGACATCACCCCACTCTACAAATGAGGAAAGAGACGGAGGGGCCTTAGAGATTTGCTCAGGACCACGGGCTTGGATGGCTAGTGGGACAGGTCCCAGAGCCCAGGTCCTTCACTACTCCTGCCCCCACCTCTGCCCCATTTTGTGCTTGTTCCAGCTTGTCACTGGCCACACCTGGCACATGGTCCCTCATCACTGGAGCCAACAAGCCAAGCTAACCTTAGGTGAGTCCCTGTGTCCCTTCCCACTTTGTCCCTAAGATGCTCCCGATTCACCCCTTAACCCAGGTCAGCTCTCCCCTACACTTTCCCTCCTGTGGGCCTTGCTAGAGAAGATAGAGTGGTCCAGACAACAGCCATCGCAGGCGCCCATTCCTTGGTCACCCTCCAAGTGTTTGGACAGCAAACGGATTCCCTTCCCAGAACTAGCCCTGGGTGGGCAGGGGCGGGACGACGGCAGCTAGAAAGTCCTGCAGGGCAATGAGGGACCCAGGGCCACATCCTAGGGCTCAGATCAATGTGCCCTCCATCTGCCATGACATTTCCCTCCTGGCTGTCACGTTGCTGAAAATCTGGCCTTCTTCCTGGCAAACCAGCTCCACAATCACTTAACATGTCCACTGACAGAGACACCACTTTGGGTTCCGCGGCTCCTTCCCAGGAGCCGGGAGTACTCAGACTGGTGTGTGGCACCAGTATCCAGTCACCTAACTTTCACCTGGACATCTGGCCACCCAGCCAGGGACTACATTTACCAGCCTCCCTTGAGGTACGTGACCACGGAGCTAAGTTCCAGCAGATGAGAGGAGAGGAAATGATGTGTGTGCCTTCCCGACTGGCCTCACGAGAACCAGGCACACAATTCCCTTTCCCTCTGGCTAGATGCGGACGAGACAGCGGGAGCTGGAGCAGCTGCACTTCAAGGTAAAAGCGAAGTGATTTCAAGGCCCTGCCAGGCCTGACCTCAGACCTCTGGGCTGTTAACATGAGGGAGAATAAACCTGTCACTGAAGCCACGGGATGACGGGTCTCTAAGTCTCAGTAGCTGCGTCTGTAACCCAGCCAACACTCTGGTTCGCCAAGACTCACCTGCCTTCCTCCTGGCTTGCTTCCTGATGGCAGCAGGGCTCACACTGCATACCCCTGTCAAACGCACAAGATGCGTGACGGCTGATAGACAAAATACCTTTGGGGGTAATACTGCCCATATCCTTCAGAATCAAACTCAACAACCTCCCTGTAAATTAAGCACATAGAAATGGGGGGAAATGGTGAAATGCTTCAAACACTGCCTTACATGGTCATCAGAGATTAACCCAGAGATCTGTGGACAATGATATTCTTCATGGCACTTTTTTACCACGGTGAAAATTTTAAAGCAGCCTCAACATGTAACCATTCAGGATTCTTTTTAAAAATTAGGGTAAACTGGAATACATTCAGGCAATGGGATACTATGAAGTTCTTAAAAATCAAGTTGTTGAAGAATGGAGATAGATGATTGATAGATAGATATAGATAGATGATAGATATAGATATAGATCTGATTGAAAAGAAAGCAATCAAAATAGAAGTGAGATGATTTATGTAAATTGTGTAATTGAACAGGGCCTTGCATAAGGGAAGTGTTCAAGTTTATTGGTTATAAACGGTACAAGAGCATCTAAAATGCATATGCAATGCACACACACACACGCACACGCACAGAAAAATAACAGGAATAGTGTGCATCAAAATGCTAACATTTATTTTTGTGTGGAAGAATACCCCATTGAGTGATTTTATTTCCTTTGTATTTTTCTGTGTTTGCTGAATTATCTGCATTAACAAATATTACTTCTGTAATTAGAAGGAAAGCAATAGATATTCTAGAACAAAATATTGCCTTGATTATGCTGGCTACTAAATGTAGTGAAATAGGCAATTATTCAACATGTTTCATACCACTGATTCACTCCAACCACCAAGGGGGACCTTGTCAATCTCGCAGAAAACTAGGTGTAGTTTGGAAAAAGTACTTTATTTTCTTTGTTTTTCAATGACGTTTAATTTATTTTTAGAACTTCAAATAACAACCAAGAAAATGGCCTAAGATTTTTTATGTTTGTCAAAAATGGGGCCTACTGATTTAAACAAGGCAAAGATTGGTTGCTTCAGGATCAGTCTTTTTAATGTGCTATAATAATACAACTAGTGTCCAAGCCAACCAGCGAATTTAAGGGATTTGATCATATTTAGATAAATCAGTGATGAAATAAGGAGGAATTACCTTAAAACCAGAACTGAAGAAAATGCTAGAGCTTTCCCATGGAAATTTAGGTTACAATAGAATTCTGTGTTGGTTTGCTAATTCGACCCAGAGTTAAGTCAAAGTTCTGAACATGTGGAGTTTTTTGTGTTGGAAACCTCTCTGGGGAAAGCCCGAGGAATCCCTCTGAATGTCTCTGTAAGACAATATTCACGTTTGCTTTCCCCTCACATCCCCTGGCACGTCTCGTGATACACAGCATAGAACTTCTGAAATCCTCAGAAGTACCTGGTACAGGAAATCCATTTCTACTTTGTGCTAACGTTTGTCTGAAGAAGACGTTGGGGGGTTGAAAGGGTGGTTGGTTTGGTTTGGTTTTTTATGTTTCTTTTTGCATAAATTTCCTTCCACAACTATAGCCTTGTCTGTGGGAAAAGGAAACACACAGGAAGAGATGCCATTCGCACAGCTGTCAGTCTGCTCAGAAAGGAGGTGGGGCAAAAAGAACCCAAAACAATCCACTGTAACAGGGTTGGTTTTTCTCCTTTTATTCATGAACTATGTGAATTTAAACCATACAGGTCAAAATGACCAAAGAGTTGTTTGGAAGAGATTCTTCTTTTTAGATTCAAGATACACAGGAATAGCCATCTGTATTGATGTTGCTACTGGTTTAAAGAAGGAAAAAAAAAAAACTCAGTTATCATAATCTTGACCAGTAAAATTTAACATTTCTTACATAAATAAGGTGCCAAAGGAATGCTCAGACAGCAAAAGTAACCTCAGCTTCTTTCAAACAAAAAAGAAACCTAATGTTTTGGCCCTGTTTCATCAGACCTTAGACAAATACGTAATTCTACAATTTATAATAGTATCTAGTAATTTTTGGAACTCCATTGACATTACACATCAAACAATATAGTCTCCCTTTGATGGGAAATTAAACAGTACCATTATTTGGCAACAGAAGTATATTACAGTCAACAGGACGTCCATCAGGGGTGGCTTAGTCCCACCCCTGGGCAGGGCTGTAAGGGGAGCAATATGCCACCAGCACTGTGACCCATTTGTCACTGGAAACACAAAGGACTCATGTCAGGATTGATACATTCTTTTCTAAACAGATGAAGGCTAAGTGGAATGGCTTGAAGCAGTCACTACTGGGCAGGACCCCACATCCTCTGGCTTTTCTTGACCCCAGACTTTTGCAACAACCAGGGCCCAAAGGGCGGTTGACCGGCTGACTCATTCCCACTCACAGCCCTCTTGCCACACCAGCCACGAGGGCTTGGTGCCCAGGAAGAAGGTCAGGACTTACGCTGGGTGAGTGGACCAGAGCTTGTCCACTTCTGCTGGCTGGCTTTAGATGGCCTTCCCTGGCCACCTTGAACAAAGAGATCTCTAAACAGCTCCATGTTTGGAAATAAAGTCAGTTACATCCACATGGACAGTTCCTCAAGGAGATTTGCAGATTACTCATATGACAAGAGACTCCAGGAAGCTTCCAGAAATCACAGCTCCCCACACCCCTGAAGTCCAGGAGGTCACTTGGACTCCAGCATTTGCCAATTTCAGGCATGTCGAAAAAGGACTTTGACTGTTGGTTGACATTATTAGGAAGCACACAGCTTGTTGAAAACCGAAGGCACGCACTCCCCATTTGTCCTTTCAAGCCATGGCCCTCAACTTTCCACAAATGGTGATTCACATGCAACACCCCCCGATCACCAGGAACTGGCTATTCTCGCCACTTCATCATTCCCAGCTTGTTAAGGGAGGGGTTGCACTCACGGGGTTGCCACCTCCTGAAATGACCTCTGAATGCCCCTCTCAGGGGTTTAGACCTTGAGTTTCACAGGATTTTGCATTCCATCTCTCCCTAGGTGGCCTGCGGGGACATTTCTGGTAGCAAAGTATAAAAAGTCTGTGCCCCAGAAGTAGCCTGGACCTCTGACCCTTTTCTGGGACAGGGAAAAAGAGGAAGGCCTCTTGCCCAGGGGTCTCCATCATGGACACAGGCACCTAGGAGGCTGCTCTGTGCTGCCTGTTCTGTGTGCCAGAAACAGCTTAACCCACAAAGCCCCAAACTTCATCCTTCAACCCACCCAGCAGTGCCATAGGTGAAGACGGTGAGGATGCCCCAGGAAATTGCATGGAAAATGCAAACACCAAAGGGATGTGCTGAATCTATCCAGAAAGAGAACTGCAAAGGGTGAGCCAGGGTGGGTCAGGGGGTGGCCTCCCTCCCACGTCAGGAACTCTCTAGAAGGATGGTTAGGTCCACCCAAGATTCCTGACCAATATGCTAGAACCCATGGAAGCTTCTGGAGCACATCACACAGATCTGATGGGAAACAGGCTCTCAGTCCTCCTGTCCTACCTGTTTAATGAAATACCTGGGTCACATCCAAGGTCATGGCTAGAAGGTACTTATCAGTTTATCACAACACCACCCACTTTATTTAAATTCATCACATTCTATGCCCCTCAAAAATGACTTCTTTGAATTTCTAACGTATGCAACTCGGATTTTCTTTTTAATATAAGAAATTTAGTTGGGTTGAACCCAAGTAATCTGATTAAGTATTCTCTACTCCTGGGATAGGTTTTTAATTTTTTTTCTATAGTTTTATGCACTTAAATTAGATTCCTAAAATACTCTCATATACATACAGAAAAATAATCTCTCAATGACAAATCACATTTTACAATAACAAGTTAAATATTTATAACTACAGAATCTGTGTTAGTTTATGCAACATTTAACCATAGCCTCTTACACACTATATGTACATTTAGTCATGGACATTCCCATAAACATACAGCAGAGATTTCTGGACAGACCATTTAAAGAGCGTAACTTTTTCACTTTATGTAGTGGAATTCTGCATTTTTCTTAGCTGGAAACTGTATAAAACGCAGAAAATCAGAAGCTAAGAACTGATTATCATACACAGGACATTTTTGTTGCAGATTCTCATCTGTTTACATGTATTTACACATATATTGACCACCTATAGATGTGAAGGTACAAAGCTGATGTAGCTAAGGCAATTGGACATGAATTGTATGATTGATTGCCAAGTTGTCTATCTAGGCAGGGCTATGAAGGGGTAAAAGAAGTGGGTCAGGAGGGTACAGACCTCAGCCTGCTGGGCTTCAGCAGACAAGATCTGAAGTTGGTTTTACAGTTCAAAGACACTTGGGCTATTGGCAATGTATGTTTTAAATGCATGTGTTAAAATAAATATCATTACCAAAGATCTTGCTAGAATATCTACTTTCCAATAGTGAATATTTAGCAGATGACATTATAAGGATGTTGATTTGTAAAATGTACACCAAAATGTTCATTCATGAAAACTAACGTTGACACAATATTAATTAAATGCTTCTAGAAAACACTTCTGAACTTTCAGTAGTCTGGACGATGGCAATACACGTAGAAACAAAGCTATAATTTGCTATTTCGTTCAGAGTGACGCCATCAAATCCATGCAAGATGAATTTGATATTTCTGTTCAACTTTCTGTCAACATTTTTACTTAGCAAACTTTATAATCCCAGACAGAATCGGGAAACATAGACGGGATTATTGCTCTGTGTGTGTAGAAGTGAAATCGATTTGCAAAGACAAAGCAGAAGTGCAAAGGTTTTGGAGCATCCAGCCGAGTGCTAGAAAACGCTAGCGAAAGAAAGTAACAATAACCACACAGCAGGAGGGGCAACTCCGTGGTCAGCTGCCTCCCCGGCACGTGGTCTTCTAGAACTCGAGGCTACTCACGCAGTGGGGTCTTTCCTCTCTCCTCACATCACCCTGCTCATGGATGGGATCCCATGGGGGAGAGCCCAGCTGGGAAGCTGCTGCCCCTCTGAAGCAGGAGCCCTCCGGACAACTGTGGAGCAAGGGACCAGCCTGGGCAGGGTGGCAGCGGTCTTCCCTCTCTCCGTGGAGTGGAGATGCAGGAGCAACGTCCAGACCCAGGGGAGGAGGCACTGGGCACTACCCTACCCCCGCCAGTTCCCCATTCTTGTTACCATCACCTGGATGGTCACTTGAAAGGCAGAGGCTGGAAAAGCCTCCCTGTCCTACCAGCAAAGAGGAGACAAGCCCCCAGTGGATGACTTAACGACTGAAAGGAAGGGTTTTATTTCAAATCAGTGGGTTAAGTGGTAAAGTCTTGGAGGCCTCTTGGCACACGTGGCCTGCCCTGGACTTGGAGCCCGGAGACCAGGCGCATCTGTCAGCTAGGGGCTTGGGTCTTATACCCTGTGATTGGTCCAGACCATCTGTGCCTTTACAAAGTAAGAAGCCAAAGGTGAAGCCCCACTTGCTTCAAAAATTAACTGAAAATACAGTGTGACCAGGTCCAGCTTCACGGGTGTCCAACCTGTGCAGTCACATGGGACCCTGTGCTTAAGGGGGCCTGCTCTTGGTTTAATTCTCTGCTATCATCACGTCAAAATTCTTCATAATTTTGAACAAGGGGCCTCACACTTTCATTTTGCACTCAGCCCACAAATTATGTAGCGGGTCCTGAGTGTGACTCTGGGAGGGTCAGACCAACCTGTTTTCCTGTTCAATCCACATATCCACTCATTCCTCCCGGTGCACATGCAAACATACACACACACACACACACACACACACACACACACAACACACACACACACACACACACACACACACACACCCTATGCAATGATCTGCATGGCCCCAACAGTCCCTTTACATCCGAAAACCCAGAAGTCATAGTCTCCAAGTAGAGACTCTGCTATCCAATCCAAGCAGAGGGGACCTTACTTCTAGCACCCTTCTTGGGGAGAGGGAGCCTCACCCAGTGCACCCACCCCGCGTCAGCCCAGCAGTGGGGGGACACCTCCGACTTGCAACTAAGGCCCCTGCTGGGATGAATCTCAGGGGCCTTCATCAAAGCAGATGCAGAAAAGGCAGGAAGGCTAAGAACCCCTTATAGCCCCAACCCCAGCAGGAGAGAAAGGCAAGGTGTCACCAGGTACCCCAGGGGTGCTGGGTTCGAGTCTCACGCTGGCTTCTAACCCTTCCCCCACCCCTTCCGTCTCAGACCCAGCAAGTTCGTTCCGTGATTTACACGAGAGCAATGCCCGGGAGCTTCAGTAGGTGGAGCCAGCGCCCAGGGATCCGCCAGTGGGACCTGCAAGTTTCCATCGGGGAGCTCTCCCCCTAGCGGTGACAGTGGGTATAACGGCAGCTGCTGGTTCCTCAACCAGGCACTGCAAAGACTCCACCAGCACCCACCCCTTCTCTGGCTCCTGCATCACCCTCTTTGCTCCAGGCCCCATTCTGTTTAGACAGAGAAATGGGAGGAAATAAGGGGTTTGAGTATGAGAGGAAAAACGCAAAGGAACATAGCTTTAGGAACACTGCCGCATAGGAATGTTAGTCTTTTCAATGAAAAAAGTACAAAACCAGAGTTCCTAGAAGAAAAATATGCATTCTTTCCACTGCATAAAAAGAAACCCTGGTTACTGGATAATCTTCAGTAAATATCAGAGAAACGTTCAACTTTTTTCAAGGCTGACCACGTAAGCCCACTTCTGAACAGTTTACTTGGTGGGCTTTGAATCCTAAAATATTCACTCTCTTCAGATGGTTTTAACAATGTAGGCTGGTATACAAAGTAGAACAAAATCTTATTAAAAAATGACTCACAAAACGCCCTGACATACACTAGGGGCAAATTTATCCTGAAATATGACAACCACACGTAGTGATGAACAAGTTATTATGTGGGTGTTTTCTGGTTCCCCGAGGCCAGATTAAAGAGGGTTCCTTTCAGTGGAGGAACTGACTGAAGCTGCATGTCACTGAAATAATTATTTGGAGGTGGAGATGAATTTTTACAAGCACTGGCTGTTATCCAAATGACTTAAAGTTAGATCTACAACTGGTCTGTGAAAGCCACAAAGGCAGGCCCCTCTTCACCACCTCCCAGCCCCTCTTCACCACCTCCCAGCCCCTCGGATGGTGTTTGGGTCCAGAAGGGGGACTCTCTGAATGAACAGCGTGCTATTAACAGTGCTGACTGTGTTACTGAGAGACCACAACCCAGAGATGGGACTTTCTAACTGTTGGCATCTGGGTTTTAATGCTTCCAAGATAGGGAGCTATTAGAAGTTTTCTATCTTTCATGTGGCGTGAGTTTTCCATGCTTATCAGGAATAGATTTTGGTTCCTAAAGATAGCAGGTTATGTACCTTAGCTGAGCCTGGTGACCTACAAACATATCCTGGAACTGACACAATGCAGGGTGAAGAAATGGGAGTTCTAGAAGGTTCCTTTCCTCTAGCTCAAATAAACAGCTGCTTTCCAAGTGCAATAAACATCCCAACCATATTGACACAATACTAAGTGGCCCCCATAAAACATGGCTCAGGGCACTGCCAGCTGAGTCTTGGCATCGGATCTGAGCCATTCCCTGCAGTCAGGAGAAGCCCCTGAGTGCAAAGAGAAGGCGGTATTAGTTTTACCAGATACCCCTTAGGGTGGCTCAGACCACAGCATCTGAGGGCTTCAGCGTGTCACTGATTCACTGATTATGCTTCCACCTGGTAGGAATTAAAGTTCTAATCCTAAAAAGCAAACAAGAATATCCAGCCTCATCTGTTGTCATCACCTCACGTTCTGCACAGGAGGTTCTGAACTTTCAAAGCAAGTGCATCTGGAGCAGGCAGACCCAATGCTAACCTCACACTAACTTCAAGTCTGAAATTACCCTGCCACCTCTAAAGTATGCAGGCGTCCATTTCAAAGTGCTAGTGTCCGCTGTAAAGCTCATCTCCAGCCTCAAGGAAAAGGGAGAATGCAGTGAATTGAAATAAAATGAAAAACTACTTGCTGTTCCCAATGGAAATTCTTAAAATCTTTACATACACAAAACAAACATTCTTCTTGCGAATCAAAAAGGCCCAACCAACTAGGAAAAAAATTATTTGGAGTAGAGACAGAGAAGCCTTTTTCTGCTCATACAAAGTACTGGCAAACACTAAAACAGACTCCAAGGATCTCCTTTTAAATAGAACCAGAAGACTTCATTCACTCCCCTTTGTTCTCCAGTCCCATCAGATTCTAGAATGCCCCTGTTCTGTTGTGGTCAGTGGCTTTACGCTTGCACCAGCCAACTCCTGGAGAGACAGGAGTTTGGGGTACCAGGTCACCGAGACAATGCAAGTGATCAATTTATCCATTTTCCGATGGAATTTTTTTCCAACTAAATTCACTGCCACTCAACCAGCTGAAATCAGTTACTTTCATAGACTTAGGTCATGCTTAAATTGTTCAAAAACCAAAGAAGAAAAGAATGATCCTTTTAACATGAACGTTCTTTGGGAGCATAGCTCTCTCCTCTGCCATCAGAGGCCAGGGTCATGTAGGAAGCCTGGTCCCAGTTTCTCAAGCATTCGTGGAGACTCCAGCCTAGAAAGGTCTCTCTCTGTGTGTCAGGCCAGCCCTGGGTCTGAATGAAGCCCAGGGCACAGCCCTGTGAGCAGAAAGGCCCCTGGCTGGGCTTAGAGGAGGTCAGCGCAGCTCAGAGAAAAGGGAAGCTTGTGGGGGTGTCTAGAGGGCTGGGGTCGGAATGCCAGGAGGTAGTGGCCTGGAGAAACCCTGTGTTTCAAAAGCAAAGAGCTAGGGCTTCCCTGGTGGCGCAGTGGTTGAGAGTCCGCCTGCCGATGCAGGGGACACGGGTTCGTGCCCCGGTCCGGGAGGATCCCACATGCCGCAAAGCGGCTGGGCTCGTGAGCCATGGCCGCTGAGCTTGCGCGTCCGGAGCCTGTGCTCCGCAATGGGAGAAGCCACAGCAGTGAGAGGCCCGTGTACCGTAAAAAAAAAAAAAAGCTAGGAGATAGAAAGTTATTGGCAATGGACATTTCATCTCTATGAAACACAGCCCAGGCAGCCCAAAAGGTAGAAGGGAAGGACTAGAGGTCAAAGAATTTGAGACTCCACGCATCACCCACATTCCTGTATCTCACACATGACTCACGAGTCACACCTGGATCTGAGGGCCAGCCTAACTCATCCATAAGGAGGATCAGTCACCTCACAAATTACCCCAGTGAGTACAAAGGACAGAACTGCTACCCTGGAGGAGCATCTAAAGGATGCTCAGTATAGTCACTTGGGAAAAAAATTCACATATTGCTTCTTCATGCTACATTAATTCCGATAATGGGACTCTGTGGGCGGGGGACCTGGTGGACCTAAAAAGGTGACAAGATGTTTGTCATTGAGCACATCACATCCTCCCTACATGAACCGAGATGCCCGGCATTCACACGCAAAGAAACCCGATGAAGAAAAGGGAGAACAGAAAGAAAGGGATTGGAATGGTGACCCAATATGACCCCATTTACACAGGTAACCCTTCTTTTTCTACCATAGTAATATGTCCTTCTTCAGAAGTACACTGAACAAACTGTATTTGTTATAGAATAGGAAAGCATGATTGGCAGGTCTATTCATAGATTTAATTTAAAACAGTTTCCTAACAACATCAAAAAATATAAACTTAAAGTATTTGAACCGTGTCTGCTGCTGGAAAGTGGTAAACGAATGCATGCTTGAAGTTGACCCTGGTCCCTAAGGTCTTCAGTTGAGAGTTTCTAACTAAAGGGTATATCTGCTTGCTTCAAAAAATACTTATGTCTGTTGTTCTTGATACAAAAGTCTACACTATCTTTAATAAATAAATAATAGAGTGTTTCTTAAAAGTATGAAATGTAAACTTTGTTGCCTTTTCTGACACACACATTTTAAAAATCGCTTGAACAATGACAGGGCTCTTATGGGAAAGGATGACATGACATATTCAGTTCCCAGCAAAGTGGGTAGTTCACTCTGCCACTAGGTTGATGCTATCTTCAAAAAGTGTTTCTACAACCCTAATCAAATTCTAAGGACCTGCAATCAAAGAGAACACCATCTCACACAGGAAAGCTAGATTCCAGGACCGAGAGAACGCGCGAAGAACATTAGATGAAAACGACAAACTGGGATTATGAGAACATTATCATGCAAACAAAATACGGCCCACGCTTTTCATTAGCGAATCAAGTTCTTATGTGGTTAAGCAGCCTATCTCCTGGCATTTAAGGAGAGAAACTCAAAGAGCACAAGCCAGACTTGGCACGTGTTCATACACTCCTGACTCTGTCAAGGCGCCATGTATTTTTCCATTACTGAGAGGTTGCTTGTGTTACAGCAGGGTTTGGGAAGGAGTCTCAGGTCTTCTTCCCTGGAACTGAGGGGCTTCCATGCTTCTCGGGTCTCTCCCCCACCACGTAATAGATTTCCTCCACAGATTGTCATTTTTCCTTCTCACACCTTGGGGATGCCTTTGGGGGGAACGTACCAAAGACATCTGCAGAAATTTCCCATGATAATCAGGCAAGAGTAGGCTCAGATCTGGTCACCAACAACTACTCTTGTGAAACATCACAGGACCTCCAAGCCAAGAGAGCATTTTCCAACCGGGCTGGCAACCAGGACCCCATAATGTCGGAAAGTAGCCTTTCAGGTGACCTGCAGTGATCTAATCCAGCAGAGTATAACTTGGTAGGTAACAACCTTCCTTAACCACCTTCCAAGTGTGCTGGAAATCAGAACCAGATCACCTGATAGGAGCCAGTGATGGTTTTCATTGACATCTGGCAATAAAAGACCTGGAGGAGACTGGAAATGCTCTAACAGCACAACTGCTGGAATCTTCCATGGACCAGCTCTTCAAAGAGCTAGACCAGTGTCTGATCAGGCGACCGTCTCCCGAGTGATCAGATGCAGGGGAGCATTTCAAATAAGGTCCCAGTGGGAGAATGAGATTCTGAAGCAATAACAAGATCATCATGATTATTTCTAAACACACCAAGGACTCGGCATCATAGGTCAGGGGGCCTACCTGGAGGCTGGTGGAGGCAAGAAACAGGAGGATTACATGAGTTCTCCAAACATACAGACATGGCATTTATAAATCTATTTTACAGTAACCAGACCCAAGCCTCAGGCCCAGGCATGGGTCAGACTCCCAACTGAACGTAGCTGGGGGCGATGGGATTTCAAAGACCCTGGAAGCCATGATGAGCCCTGCAGTGAAAACAAAGGAAAACACAGTTTTGCTTCACAACATGGGAAATTGTTTAGGGGGAAGGATTGTCAAGAAGTATTCCCAGAAGCTTTGAGGGTCCTGTCTTTGCTGTCCTGTTGCCCTGTGGTTGAACACCAAACAGTGGTCCTCGAAAAGCAACACCATTTCCAGACAGCACCTGCTGCCTCAGGCTGGAGCTCTGCCAAGCACACCCTGGGCCGGCTCCCTAAGGCTCATCAAACAACTGCAGGTCCAAGCGGACCACGATCTCTCCCGTGGGAACTTCATGCAGCAGGAGACACTTTGTAACTGGACCCTTGGAACCCTGGTCCTTCTTGATGTCAGCCACGCGGATCTCCGTCCGACCCAAAAAATCTGAAAGGAGAAACACACAGACCCTCCTCAGAGAGGATGCCTTCTCTTCAAGGCAGGTACTTGGCATATTGGGAATGTCCCAGCAAATTGTTATACTCTTCCTTCTTCCAAAAGGGAATTAGGTCAGTTTCTGAGAATTCAGGGACTACAATGACAGCATAATTTTTTAAAATAAATTTATTTATTTTATTTATTTATTTTTGACCCCATTGGGTCTTTGTTGCTGCGTGCGGGCCCTTTCCAGTTGCGGTGAGCGGGGGCTACTCCTCGTTGCAGTGCAGGGTCTTCTCATTGCAGTGGCTTCTCTTGTAGCAGAGCACGGGCTCTAGGCGCACGGGCTTCAGTAGTTGTGGCATGCAAGCTCGGTAGTTGTGGCTCGGGGGCCCTAGAGCACAGGCTCAGTAGTTGTGGTACATGGGCTTAGATGCTCCGCGGCATGTGGGATCTTCCCGGACCAGGGCTTGAACCCTTGTCCCCTGCATTGGCAGGCGGATTCTTAACCACTGCACCACTAGGGAAGCCCAGCATCATTTCTAAATGAAGTGAAAACAAAAAGGTACCAGGATGGGGATGAAGGAGAGCCCAGAAGGAGCTCAAAACACAGACTTTCCTCACACTCGAGGACCCCCAAAGGGCTATGAGCTTCCTGGGAGGCAATGCAGAACCAGATGTCCTATCTGCTGAGCAATTTGCAACTTACATGAAATTTAAAGAAATTGCCCAGAAGAAAGTCAGCTATTTCTGGGACAAAAATTGGACAGTAGTTTCTCCCAGGGGTTGACCCAGGAACATGCTTCGCGATGTTACACTCCTTTTCGAAAAGCCAAGGATGGTGAACAAGGGCTGGTCCTTATAATGCACCACTGTAAGTGCCAGAGAGCAAACTCGAGGGGGTGGGGAGGAGGTGGCAGCACGGGAGCTGCGTGCTTCCAGCCATGCTCCCAGGACTATCTCAACACCACTTTTTATCAAATATTGAGTCAGTATGAGAATGGACGTGAGCGTGTTTGAAACTATTTTTGACGCTGTGCAAATGGACAATGGTGTTAAACGGGCCTCCAGACCATTAACTCCTTCATTTTTTCATTCAATGATTAGTTTTTGGAATATACTATGATCCAGGAACACTTGTACAGGAAACAGCTTTTCTTTCAAGGTTAAAACCTGGGAATTTTTTCTGGTGGAAGATACCGGATTATTCTTCCCCTTGTGCATTTCATGGAAATGATCTTTGAAGTAAGAACAATACTAGGATTTGCAATTTAAACTCTAGTGGAGCTGCCATTGTGTCGTGGTATTTCACTACTAAAATAAATCCAACCTCAAGCCTTTATTTATCAGAATAAAAACTGCCAATGAGGGACTTCCCTGGTAGCTCAGTGGTTGAGCATCCACCTGCCAATGCAGGGGACACGGGTTCAATCCCTGCTCCAGGAAGGTCCCACGTGCCGCGGAGCAACTAAGCCTGTGTACAACAAGTACTGAGCCTGCGCTCTAGAGCCCGTAAGCCACAACTAGCGAGCACGCTCGCTGCAACTAGAGAAAGCATGTGCGCAGCATGGAAGACCCAACACAGCCAAAAATAAATAAAATAAATAAATTTAAAACCAAATTGCCATTGAAACACAGTGCTTCAGAGCCCAGACTTATGAGTCAGATTGGTCTGGTCATGCTCTAACATTTAGCCTGCTATGTGACCATCTCTGGGCAACAATTAATAGTAACTAACTCACAACGAGATAATTCATATAAAAGTACGAAAAGACAAAAGCCACGTGGAGCAATTTAAGCCTTGCACAGATCATGCCTGCACTGGATCCTCACTCCTAGCACTTAATTTTACTCCTTTGAATATAATTAAGTTGAGACCGCAATCTTTAAACTTACTCTCTTATTTTGGGTCAAGGAAGGGAGAGAGAAGTTTCTCAGAATCATTGCCAGTCCCATTTTTTTTTTCCAGGCTCAAGCAGAAACAGAAAGTTGGTTGAAGGGATGATACATCCAACACAATCCCATCCCTTTAATTAACCAGAAATGTCACCCAAAGGGCACTGATTGATTCTGCCACGTTTTTTGTGGGCTAATGTTCTTCTTGCTCTACTGGCTAGTTTTATGAATTTTCTCCATAGCTTTTAGCCAAGGACTAAAGAATTGGGTGGAGGCTTTGTGGTATAGCTCTCTCTGCATTTACTTGCTTTGGGGAAGCACAGGACCATGGTCTTTGTCTAGGGCAGCTGGACCACTCTAGACCAAGCATGCTTTGTCCACCTTCTCTGAGACAACCTGGCATCAGTGAAGGCCTCTTTCCAAGGGATGCTGAGTCTTGTCTAATGCCAACCTCATCTTTCTGGCAGGAAGCGCAAGAAATTCTGGGCACCAAGTTCCCAGGTAGAAAATATTTATCCATGAAAGCCAAGTGACAGCGAAAGGGGAAGCGTGCCTCGGGGCCGCTTTTTACTCACCGTCTGGAGAGAACTGGTCCCTCTCGAACACGGTGATGCAGAGGACCTCCTGCTCCAGGTCTTTGATGAAGAACTGGCAGTTGGAATTCCACTTGGGATTCAGAGTGTCCTGGATTGTCTTGGTGATGTGACACTGGGAGCCCATGGTCACCTCGCAGTACGGGTTACTCTTTCCTAGAGGGAACAGAGCCTGCTTGACTCCCGCCTGCCACCCAGCTCTTCTGGGTGAGCGTGGCGGGGTCACAGTCATGTGGCAGCTGTTCCCGCTACACCCCTCATTTTGATCTCACTACAATGCCATACTTAATAAGCTGCATAAAATGGAGAATCCAGGCGGAAACTCACACAATCCAGCATCATACTTAAAGTATACTACTTAAATATCCATAATACTTAAATAATTACATTAGTGGGCTTCAAAACTAAGCCTTTCCTGTCTCCTCACTTTAGCCCTAGATTGTGTCAAAACCACAGTCATCCCTCAGTATCCACGGGGACTGGTTCCAGAACCCTCCACAAATACCCAAATGCTCAGATACTCAAGTCCCTTAGATAAAATGGTATAGGCTTTGCTACCCACATCCTCCCATATACTTTAAATCACCTCTAGATTACATGTAATAACCTAATACAATGTAACTGCTATGTAAAGCGTTGCCAGTGTGTGGCAAATTCAAGTTTTGCTTTTTGGAAATTTTTCAAATTCTCTTCGAATATTTTCGATCAGCAGTTGGTTGAATCCGCAGGTGCAGAACCTGCAGATACAGAGGGGTTGACTGTATTGTGAAAGGGCAGCCACTCAGATCTTTCTCGAAAGCAAAATGGTGGAAAAGAATTAAAGAAAAAAATTTTTAACAAGTGCTACAAAAACCAAGTCTGGAAGGAAATTGAGGATTATGGAAACAGCACATTTGTTTTAAAGCCAGGTGGAGGGGATGCAGAAAAGGCTTCCACCACTAATATGCGATAGAGGGGGCCTCTTGGGTCCTTACCGTGTGACCGACAGGGTTTCAGTTCAATGCCCTCAACCACGTTCACCATCAACCTTCCAATGCCTGTGGCCCTTTGGGAACGGACTATGACGGCAAGAGAAACAACACAAAATGCTCCCGTTTAGGATCTGCTGCCTTTCTGGTTTGCCTCATGATCTGTCTTATGCTCCCCTGCAAGAACAATTCCCCACCCCTACTCCACCTTGAATTCTCGCTTCCTTGATCCTGGAATCTGCTCTCCACCCCTCACCCTGCACCCCCGCTCTCCCTCTTCTGCCTGCCTGCCCCCTCAGGCTCTCCCCTACCCCCAGACCCATCTTCCAGCTCTAAGGGTTCTAGGCACAACCAAATGGCTCTCTGCCGCCACTCTGCGGGATCCCGGGCCCCTCTGCTCAGCGATGTATTTACCCAGGTACGCCTTCTCCCGCTTCTTCTTCTCCGTCTCTATGTAGAGTTCAGAAGCAGCTTTGATTTTCTGCACCCAGGCGGTCCTTGGAAAGGGAGAGACAGAACGGTGCCAAACAGAACTCAGGCTTCAGGTCTGTACAAATTCAGTTTCTAGGACTCTGCCTTGTTCGTTTGATTTTTACAACAAAGGCTCAGCAAAGAAAGTCTGGTTTTATGTCACATGGTGCTAATCATGATTTCTACCATGCACAACAAAGGCACGAGTGATATTTTTACTGATGTACTCAAGGCCTGAGTTTGCGTCCCCATGGAAGAAAATCTATGATGATAAATGCTGCCCTGGAGGAGATGTTGGCAACAACTCCTCTTCCTTCCTTCTTGAAAAGCAACACATATTTGCCTAATCCAATAAGGCCAGAAGGATTTCTCTTACTAAACCATCCAAGGAAAGAAACCATTTCCCAGATAAGGAACCACTTTCCGTGAAAGAGCACACACACGCTGGGGAAAGCATCTTGGCTTTCCCCAACATCTTGGCGTGATGTTTTCGCCTTCCTTTTCCTGAGAAGCATATGCATGACAACTTTAGCCAATTTCCTGCTTTTTGGCACAAATGCTCTTGGAATGCAGTAGGTCTTATGTCAAGTTCACCCTTCAGAAAATAATCTGTTTCATTTGGCTCCGGGGCAGAACCTTGAAGAAGAGATTAAAGCAAAAATGCCCACAGTTCTAGGATCCAGAACGTCTGTCCAGGGGAGCCAGCTGAGGAGGGGGTCAGGATTAGGTGGTCCTATCCATCCCCAAATCACTTTCCTATTGGTTTCTGCCACCTGGGATACCTTGGGAAACGAGATGCTCCATTTATCTCAAATTCTGAAAATTGCTTTTTAAAAAATTCTCAAGCAAAATTCATTTCAATGCCTTTTACTTTGCAAAATTCATGCCATGGGTCAAACTTCCGAGAGGCTCTAGAAAAACGTATTAAGACAGCCCCACCCTCATGCCCCTGCCCCACCTCCAGCCAGAGGGGGTGGCATTGCAACTGAAGGAACGTTGGGACCTGCTGATTAATTAAATGTCCCACATCTGTCCTACACCTGGTGGGACCTGGGCGCCCAGTGCCAGTGAGGAGGCAGGTCTTACCTTTCGTTTATGCTTTCTGCTCGGAGGGTGTAGACTCGGTCAATGTGGGAAATGTGGAAGATGGGTTCATCCCCGGAAGGGTCAGTGGGTAATTTTACTAGAACCTCATTTAGGAAAATAGGCTGAAAAATAATGCACAGCCATTACAAAACCAGACTGGGGGCCATGTATTGCAATAAACTATGAGTATGTGTGTGTGCTTACGTGCACGTGTTCTAATAAACTAGACTGAGGGTGAAGGGTGTGTGTGTGTGTGTGTGTGTGTGTGTGTGTGTGTGTCTGCGGCGGGGGTGGAAGGGTGTTTCAGTAAACTATACCAGAATAATGATTTTGTGTTCATATTGACTTTCAGATACTGCAAATTATAAATATGGATTTCCCCCCTCCGTTTTGCAGGTATTTTTAAAGTCCTCCAGAATAAGAACTGATGGGTCTGTTTTTCTCATAGTATATCCTAGTCAGCAGTTTCCATCAACTCTACCTCCAAGCAATTCTCTCCAAGTTGTTCATACAAAGCTGCTAGTGACAAGCTACATAAGTACATTGTGCTTTTTCCCAAAATAAAGCTAACTGCTGCTTCAGAGAAAATTCTTCTGTGAAAATACCCACACAGAGACAAGTTCAGAAAAACAATATCCCATGACATGAAAACACACAAACACAGCCATGCACGTAGAAGCAGACCAAATAAACAGCTTAGGAAAATTCTCTACACGTTGACTATGTAGACTGGCTTTTGCTGGAAAAAGGTGAGGGGCACAGATGTTCCAAACCATCTTGAGAAGTTTGGAGGGAGATCTGGGAATGTTCAGGAAGTGGGTGCTTGAGTTCTAGTCTCGAACTTTCCCACACCTGCCACACTAGACCGGGAACCCCACCAGGGCAAGGCATATCTTCAACACATCTGGGGGACCCACAGTAGCCACTTGACAGCTAATAGATGTTTCGTCAGTTGATTTGAGCGTCGTTCCTTTTCTGATACTGCTGGACCCGTGATGCTGTGGTCACCCTAAATCCTGTCTCAGCCCCTGCACTTCCTGTATGCCACAGCCTCCAAACCCTGCTGAAATGCTCCTTTTGGAAACTTCCTCCTCCCCCAAACATCAACCCTGATGTTGCAATGTAGAATCAAACTTACGGTTTTGTACATTTTATACTGCAGGTTTGATTTGGGGCTGAAGACTTTGTCGGTGCCCGAAGAGCCCAGGGGCTTTATGATTTGGGTCAGCAGGAGGAAGTCGTTGAAGAGGAAGCCATACAGCTCCTTGTTGCTCTTGGCCTTGTAGAGTTTCCCACTGTGAAGAAACTTGCGTGGCCCCAAGCAGTTGGTCACTGAATTGAACACAAGTTGCTGAGAAAGGAAAACAAAACCCAAAGAAGACAGGATGAAGTGAGGTCATTTTTTTGTTTTGTTTCGTTTTGTTTTGTTTTTCTGCATCTGAAAGCATGGGTTCCATCAGAATCTGAAGCCTGTAACTTAGGCTCAAATCAAGGACTGCTTTGAAAACTTCAGGCAGGGACTTTTGGAGCCAAGAAGTCAAAGTCGTGGTTCTGGAGATTCCACGTGTCAAGATGAACTTTGGCTATAATTCCTAATGCTTTTCCTTGAGGTCTGCTCAGTGTCTCAGGGCGACTGGTGCTTTTCTCCCTTGTATTTATTGGGGAAACTGGGCAGCAGGAAGAAAACACTCAGCCCTCTCCCTCCTTAATGGGTATGTGCTGTGTGCAGGCTAGTCCGCCGGAGGTGGCATGAACCAGCTCCAATGATGGCCCTGCACAGGCTCAGACAGTCCTACGCGGTTCTGGAAAGCAGCAGCGACTCTCTCTGTACAGTTCTACAGGACAAATGCTACTTTCCAAGGCGCAGCTTGAGTCCAGGCCCCTACCACATGGGTGGACTACAAAACTCAGTGGTGCTGACAGATGCCTCGAAGCCAAGCAGAACAGACACTCTTGGTGCCCATTATATCTCACCCAATTCACTGGTCCTGAAAATGTGAAGGGGACAGGCAACTCTCTTCCTTCCACTTCCCAAAACTTGGAGACAGATCTAAGTGCGGAAACGCAGCTCTGTCATCCCCCTGGGCTCTATCATCTCATGCTCTATCATCCCCCCTTGGGCTCTATCATCTCCTGTGAGCAGGTTCTAAAGGGGCAGAGGGAGACTGTAGAAGATATAACCCCACTAAGGCCCCCCTTTTGGATAGCGGGGGAGAGACTGAGGGAGGGGAAGGCCACAGCTGTGCCCAGGAAGTGATACGATCCAGGCAGGAGTCAGAACTTCGGGTCTCCACCTGCCCACACTTGGGCCCCAGGGGTATCCTCCATCCAGCAGCCTTCAAGGCTGAGGCTCTCTCCAGAGCTATGAACCCTACAGACCTCCCTGAGAAGAGTATTAATGAAGAGGTGACAGTTCACAACACACATTCCCCAAGAGATGCTGCTGGCCACCTGCCTGCCTCCAGTGTGGGAGAAAGAATCAGTGGGGCCTCTATGACCAGAGACCTATAGGCAGCAAGGAAGAGTGACCAGTCCACTCTGTTCTCAGGTACAAGGAGGGACGAGGGCCTCTAACCTCCCACTGAGGTTCTGAGGGAGCCCCAAAGACTGAAGGTGACACCACAAAGAGAGCCTTCAAAGGATGTCAATCTAGCCCTTTTTACTCACCAAGAGAGTTCAAGCCACTTGGGGGCAGTGAATCTAGCAATTCACTTGGATGACATAGAGTTGATGTGGTTTATTCACACTCAAAGGTTAGAGCCTCCAACTGGCCAGGCTAACACTGAACATATGTGAATTGGGAACAGACTTGATAGTTCTTGATCTTAAGACAAGAATGCCAAAGACGGCATTTATTTGAAACTTAATCACTGGTGTGTGTCCAGATCTGGGCCAGGGAACAGAAGCCAACACGCCCCCTCCCCACAATTGTGAACCCTGACTGTACAGACAAAACAGACCATACAGAAAGCTGGTGTACAACAGCCAGGCAGGGTCGATCACTAAAGAAGGACAACAGTCTATTTCAAAGAGGGTATATACATCCCAAAAAAGCAAATGACAAGAGTTTATTTTATTCTTAATGTTTTGAGGGCTTTTTTATTGCTGTGCCATGTGGCATGCAGGATCTTAGTCCTCTGAGCCCATGCCCCTGCAGTGGAAGTGTGGAGTCCTAACCACTGGACCACCAGGGAATTCCCTATTCTTAATGTTCTAAGATGAAGACCCAGGCCTCACTGAGTCCCGTGACTGCAGCCCTGAGACTCAGGGAAGGACCCCTTTAAAAGTGCACAGTGAGGGGAATTCCCCAGCAGTCCATTGGTTAGGACTCTGTACTTTCACTGCTGGGGCTGGGTTCGATCCCTGGTCAGGGAACTAAGATCTTGCAAGCCACGTGGTGTGGAAAAAGAAAGAAAGAAAGAAAGAAAGAAAGAAAGAAAGGAAGGAAGGGAGGGAGGGAGGGAGGGAGGGAGGGAGGGAGGGAGGGAGAGAGAGAGAGAGAGAGAGAGAGAAAGAAAGAAAGAAAGAAAGAAAGAAAGAAAGAAAGAAAGAAAGAAAGAGAAGGAAGGAAGGAAGGAAGGAAGAAAAAAGATAGGGAACATTGAAAAAAATAAGAAAAAGTGCACAGTTGCACTTCAGGCTGGCAGATTCAGGAGCTGTTCAAGTCCACTGTCTTCAGGATCAAGTTAATGCTCCTTGGAATGATACACAGCCCTTCCTTGCCCTGGCTTCAATTTGCCTTAAAGCTTATCACCTGTCACCCTACATTGCTTACCCAAGTCCTGCACAGGCTGTGCCCTCCACTGAAATGCCCTCCCCCTGGATTCTTTCCTGGAGAGCTATCTTCATCCTTCAACACCCAGCCGAGTGTCACCTTCTCCAACATGTCCCTGAATCCCTCCATGATGGTTCCTTCCTCCATGAGTGTCCAACAGCACTTGGCACCTAGATCTGCCTCATAACGTCTCACACTGTGTGGTAAATACTGGTTTGATCCCTCTACTTGGTCCAGGACTGTAGGCTTCTTGAGATGGTGTAGGTCACATCTTATTGATTTCCATGTCCTCAGTGTTTAGTACTGAACAAGGCACATGGGCAGTAAATGTTTATTGAATGAATGAATGAATAAGTAAGCCAACCAACCAGTGAATGCCCCTGGATTGCTTATCAACACAGTTCCAAAATGGGAACCCACATCCATCACCTTGGTTTCCACATGGCTGCTTCCATAACTTTGGTTATCCCACACCTTCACAGAAGGGGGACAGGAGGTAGGGCAGGGAGGAAGCAGTGGTGTAACTTCCTCAGGTAGTGAATGCCTTTGAAGCTTGTAAGAAGGAAGGAGCCACAGGAAGAGTGGGTGAGGGAGACAGTCTGCCTGGGCATTTTGGTAAACCCTAGTCAACGGTGTGTGTTCATGAATGTGTGTATGTATGTGTGTATCTGTGTGTGTGTACAGAGGCAAAGAGAAAGAGAGTGAGAACAGGCAGAAAGAATGAATGAGACTAAAGTAAAGATAAGGGACAAGAAGAGAATCAAATACTACAGGAGAGACTCTGTTTCTGGTAGTATGGTGGACTAGAGACTCTGACTCACCCAGTGAAAAATTTCAAAACCAAATAAAATATAGAACTGTAGTTTTTAAATGCAAGTAAGGTGGTAAAAATTAAAAATGAAAATAAGAAATTTGAAGAGGTCAAAAACAGCATGAAAATATGAACCCTGGAAGATAAACAAGTCCCTAAGCTGGCTTTAGCCCTGAGAGTCTTTCTTAAATCTGGTGACCTTAAGCTTCCATTTTAAAGGCTATGGAGGGTGCAAGAGACAGGAGATATATCCAGGGCCCACATGAGATAACAGGAGATCCCAAAACGCTGGACTCCAAAGGAAGAATGACAAGTAAACTCAGCACAGAAGGGATGACAAAGAAAACTTGCTTGTTTTTGAACTTGGTGTAAGTGGAGGGAAAAAAAAATGTCCCTGAGAATTTGTAACCACAATGCAGTTCTCATTTAAGTTTACAACCACAATTCACACACTAGTGTGATCTGAAAACCCCTCTATATCTAATTTAGGGTGATCCTGGTAGCTAGCAACACTTGCAGGAGGAATACAACTTCAGACCTCAAAGATCCCACAGATAAAGTTCCAAGGAATGTTGAGCTCACAATCAAAAATCAAAGTACATACAGAGAAACAGACATGTGTGGTGAGAGCTAGCAGAAGCAACAGACAAAACAGTGAAACTCATAACCTGAGTTAATGGAATAATCAGATCTGAAATATACAAGAATATATTTTAAATGTGTTAGGAAACAAATGAGAAGCATGGTCATTTGTGAAAGGACCAAGACAAGAAAGAAACCAGCAGATTAGAGAAAATAACTAGAATGCTGGAAAGGGTAAAAGAAAATAATTGAAATTAAAAAAAACTCAGTAGATGGATTAAACAGCAGATTAGAAGAAGCTGGAGAGAGAATTAGCAAACTGGAGGCCAACGGGGAGGACAATTCATGTTCTTTTCTCATCCTCCTTCAGGCCAGCTGCCAAGGCTCAGTGGGGGAGACCCAGGTCACACCCTAAGGCGCTACCTCAGACAGGCCTTCACACTGCACATGGGCCTGGATCCACTCCAGCCGGTCCGAGTTCTCCTTCTCCCGCACCCCTTCGTTCACCTGGGAGCACAGCTCCTCTGCCTTCTCCAGGGCATGCTTCAAATGGCTGTGGTCTGGGTGGTTTTCAGGAGTGTTTTCCAGGATCTACATTGGAGAACAGAAGACAACATCCTTAGGCAGTGTGGGTGAGCCTGCGGTTCACTGTTCTGGAGGGCCAGACCCAACAGAGGCAGGGCATAGCACAGACCTTTCCTGAACAGTGCCCACAAGAGCAACTGAAGCTCTAAGCACGCACCTTGGCAATGACATGGAGAGAGATGACCACTCTTTGTTGGCAGGGGACCCTTGGGGGGCAGGGGCTGCCACATTATCTATACTTGGAGTATGAGGAGGGCAGTGGCTACAGCAAGGGCAATATTGCACCACATGTGGCTTTCTCCCTGGAGAATGGCTCTTTCCTGGGTCCATGCACAGCTGTAGGCATCTATGGACCCATGGAACTACATGCTAATGGGTGCATCTGAGCAAAGGCATTTTTCTGGATAAATTATTCCAAGCCAGTGGTTAAAAGTGCCAGCTCTAGAGCAAGACCTCCTGGGTTAAAATCCCTGCCCTGCCATTGACCAGCCATGATATGGGTCAGTCACATAAATATTCTGAGCCTCATTTTCCTAATATGAAAAATGGTGATACTAATAGCACCTCCTTCATAAGGTTGTTTGGAGGACTAAATGGCTTGATACAAGTAAAGCACTTTGCAAAGTACCTGGCCCTTTAAAGGTGCTCAGTAAGTGACAGCAGTTACCATCAGATTCTCAAAGGACTTTGAGGACATTGAGAACAGTCATCCTGAGGAAAGACACTAAGAATGAAGAAAGGTCCTAAGCTATCTTTGCAATGTACTAGGATTATGTTGAGGGTGTACTTGCCCAGGCCTTGTCCATATACAAATAAGTCAAGTGGGCTTTACCCTGAATAATATCTCATCCCTAGGGTATACTTTGGTTTAAAGTCCTAAGGAGGCACCCAATTTGAGGAAAACACCCAATCTGGGTCCTGTGTGTCCACCAATCATCTCCAAACAACAACCCCAGCCCCGGGTGGATCCTGGGTGTACATTAGAGTCCCTCTGAAAAGTCCTGATGCCTCAACTCTGACCATATCAGAATCCCCAGGGGTGGGACACAAGCATCAGAATTTTCTAGAGCTCCCTGGGCGATTCTAACATACAGCCAAGACTGAGGACAACTGCTCTCGACAGGAAGCCCACATAGCTGAATTGTGTGAATTCTTTTTTGTTTGTTTTTTGTTTTTCAAAATGAAAATAGGTTTATGTTTTTTCTCATTGTAAAATTATTATTGTATAAAATTTAGAAAATTTAGAAAGTTATAAAAAAACCTAAAAACCACCCATAATTGCACCATCTGGAAATAACCTCTGCCTATCTGTTAATACACTCTGCGTAGATATAAATACATATAGTTAAAAAAAAATAAACATTGGATCATGCTACCATATTACACTGTACCATTTTGTACTTGCTTCTTTCCCACTTCATGTCAGTTATAGCACAGCATTTAGTGTCCACTTTATATGGACCTAGATCATCATTTTATTATTTTTTAATTGAAGTATATAGAGCATCATTTTTAAAGATTCTATAATATGTCATTGTAAGGATGAACCACAATGCACTTAAACAGTTTCCTTCCCATAAAACTTCATGTTTCCAATCTTTCAATATTTCTCTGATTATTTCTTTAGAATAAATTCCTAGAGATGGTAGTGCTGAGCCAAAGAGAGCATGGAGTTTGATGTATACATCGCCCTCCAAAAGGCTGAACCAGTCCACCTTCCACAAGCAATCTTGCCCACACTGAGGACTCACAATCTTTTCAATATATGCCTACCTGGAAAGCCAAAAGCAGGTATTTTCTTGTTTGGTTATACATTTCTTTTATTACCAGAGAATTTGAATTTTGTGTACACTTAGTATGTAAGTACACTAAATGATAAAGCTAACATTTATATACGGCTTAGTAGGAGCCAGACATACATATATTCACTCAGTTGATTTCTCACAACCCTATGCAGTAGGTACTATTAGCATACCTATTTTACATATAAGGGAACTGAGGCCCAGAGAAGTTAAGTAACTTGCCCAAGGGCACACAGGAGTGGTACCAAGATTCAAATACAAGCAGCCTGGTTCCTGACATCATTTTTTTAAATTATTTTTTTAACATCTTTATTGAGGTATAATTGCTTTACAATGTTGTGTTAGCTTCTGCTGTATAACAAAGTGAAGCAGCTATACATATACATATATCCCCAAATCTTCTCTCTCTTGCGTCTCCCTCTCACCCTCCCTATCCCACCTTCTAGGTGGACACAAAACACCGAGCTGATATCCCTGTGCTATGCTGCTGCTTCCCACTAGCTGTCTATTTTACATTTGGTAGTGTGTATATATGTCCATGCCACTCTCTCACTTCGTCCCAGCTTACCCTTCCCACTCCCTGCGTCCTCAGGTCCATTCTTGACATCTGTATATCAATTTACATTCCCACCAACAGTGTAAGAGGGTTCCCTTTTCTCCATGCCCTCTCCAGCATTTATTGTTTGGAGATTTTTTGATGATAGCCATTCTGACTGGTGTGAGGTGATACCACATTGTAGTTTTGATTTGCATTTCTCTAATGATTAGTGATGTTGAGCATCCTTTCATGTGTCTGTTGGCAATCTGTACGTCTTCTTTGGAGAAATGTCTATTTAGGTCTTCTACACATTTTTGGTTTTGGTTGTTGTTGTGTGTTTTTGTTTTTTTTGAATTTTATTTATTTTTGTATACAGCAGGTTCTTATTAGTCATCAATTTTATATACATCAGTGTATACATGTCAATCCCAATCACCCAATTCATCACACCATCACCACCACACCCCCGCCTCTTTCCCCCCTTGGTGTCCATATGTTTGTTCTCTACATCTGTGTCTCAATTTCTGCCCTGCAAACCAGTTCATCTGTACCATTTTCCTAGGTTAGACATACATGCATTAATATACGATGTTTTTCTCTTTCTGACTTACTTCACTCTGTATGACTCTCTCTAGATCCACCCACATCTCGACAAATGACCCAATTTCATTACTTTTTATGGCTAAGTAATATTCCACTGTATATATGTACCACATCTTCTTTATCCATTCGTCTGTCGATGGGCAATTAGTTTGCTTCCCTGACCTGACTATTGTAAATAGTGCTGCAATGAACATTGGGGTGCATGTGTCTTTTTGAATTATGGTTTTCTCTGGGTATATGCCCAGTAGTGGGATTGTTGGGTCATATGGTAATTCTATTTTTAGTTTTTTAAGGAACCTCCATACTGTTCTCTATAGTGGCTGTATCAATTTACATTCCCACCAACAGTGCAAGAGGGTTCCCTTTTCTCCACACCCTCTCCAGCATTTGTTGTTCATAGATTTTCTGATGGTGCCCTTTCTAACTGGTGTGAGGTGATACCTCATTGTAGTTTTCATTTGCATTTCTCTAATTATTAGTGATGTTGAGCAGCTTTCCATGTGCTTCTTGGCCATGTGTATGTCTTCTTTGGAGAAATGTCTATTTAGGTCTTCTGCCCATTTTTGGATTTGGTTGATTGTTTTTTAATATTGAGCTGCATTAGTTATTTATATATTTTGGACATTAATCCTTTGTCCATTGATTCATTTGCAAATAACTTCTCCCATTCTGAGGGTTGTCTTTTCATCTTATTTATGGTTTCCTTTGCTGTGCAAAAGCTTTGAAGTTTCATTAGGTCCCATTTGTTTATTTTTGCCTTTATTTCCATTACTCTAGGAGGTGGATCAAAAAAGATATTGCTGTGATTTATGTCAAAGAGTGTTCTTCCTATGCTTTCCTCTAAGAGTTTTATAGTGTCTGGTCTTACATTTAGGTCTTTAATCCATTTTGAGTTTATTTTTGTGTATGGTGTTAGGGTGTGTTCTGATTTCATTCTTTTACATGTAGCTGTCCATTTTCCCAGCACCACTTATTGAAGAGACTGTCTTTTCTCCATTGTATATCTTTGCCTCCTTTGTCATAGATTAGCTGACCATAGGTGCATGGGTTTATCTCTGGGCTTTCTATCTTGTTCCATTGATCTATATTTCTGTTTTTGTGCCAGTACCATATTGTGTTGATTACTGTAGCTTTGTAGTATAGTCTAAAGTCATGGAGTCTGATTCCTCCAGCTCCACTTTTTTCCCTCAAGGCTGCTTTGGCTATTCGGGGTCTGTTGTGTCTCCATACAAATTTTAAGATTTTTTGTTCTAGTTCTGTAAACAATGCCAATGGTAATTTGATAGGGATTGCATTGAATCTGTAGATTGCTTTGGGTAGTAGAGTCATTTTCACAATAAAGATTCTTCCAATCCAAGAACATGGTATATCTCTCCATCTGTTGGTATCATATTTAATTTCTTTCATCAGTGTCTTACAGTTTTCTTCATACAGGTCTTTTGTTTCCCTAGGTAGGTTTATTCCTAGGTATTTTATTCTTTTTGTTGCAATGGTAAATGGGAGTGTTTCCTTAATTTCTATTTCAGAGTCTTCATCATTAGTGTATAGGAATGCCAGAGATTTCTGTGCATTAATTTTGTATCCTGCTACTTTACCAAATTCATTGATTAGCTCTAGTTCTTTTCTGATAGCTTCTTTAGGATTCTGTATGTATAGTATCATGTCATCTGCAAACAGTGACAGTTATACTTTTTCTTTTCCAATTTGGATTCCTTTTATTTCTTTTTTTTTTCTCTGATTGCTGTGGCTAAAACTTCCAAAACTATGTTGAATAAAAGTGGTGAGAGTGGGCAACCTTGTCTTGTTCCTGATCTTACTGGAAATGGTTTCAGTTTTTCACTATTGAGAACAATGTTGGCTCTGGGTTTGTCATATATGGCCTTCATTATGTTGAGATAAGTTCCCTCTATGCCTACTTCCTGAAGGGTTTTTATCATAAATGGGTGCTGAATTTTGTCAAAAGCTTTTTCTGCATCTATTGAAATGACCATGTGGTTTTTCTCCTTCAGTTTGTTAATATTGTGTATCACATTGATTGATTTGTATAATTGAAGAACCCTTGCATTCCTGGGATAAACCACACTTGATCATAGTGTATGATCCTTTTAATGTGCTGTTGGAATCTGTTTGCTAGTATTTTGTTGAGGATTTTTGCATCTATGTTCATCAGTGTTATTGGCCTGTAGTTTTCTTTTTTTGTGACATCTTTGTCTGGTTTTGGTATCAGGGTGATGGTGGCCTCGTAGAATGAGTTTGGGAGTATTCCTCCCTCTGCTATATTTTGGAAGAGTTTGAGAAGGATAGGTGTTAGCTCTTCTCTAAATGTTTGATAGGATTCACCTGTGAAGCCATCTGGTCTGGGCTTTTGTTGGAAGATTTTTAATCACAGTCTCAATTTCAGTGCTTGTGATTGGTCCGTTTATATTTTCTATTTCTTCCTGGTTCAGTCTCAGAAGGTAAAATTTTCTAAGACTTTTACCATTTCTTCCAGGTTGTCCATTTTATTGGCATATAATTGCTTGTAGTAATCTCTCATGATCCTTTGTATTTCTGCAGGGTCAGTTGTTACTTCTCCTTTTTCATTTCTAAGTCTATTGATTTGTCTCCCCCTTTTTTTCTTGATAAGTCTGGCTAATGGTTTATCAATTTTGTTTATCTTCTCAAAGAACTAGCTTTTAGTTTTATTGATCTTTTCTATTGTTTCCTTCATTTCTTTTTCATTTATTTCTGATCTTATTTTTATGATTTCTTTCCTTCTTCTAACTTTGGGGTTTTTTGTTCATCTTTCTCTAACTGCTTTAGGTGTAAGGTTAGGTTGTTTATTTGAGATTTTTCTTGTTTCTTGAGGTAGGATTGTATTGCTGTAAACTTCCCTCTTAGGACTGCTTTTGCTGCATCCCATAGGTTTTGGGTCATCATGTTTTCATTGTCATTTGTTTCTAGGTATTTTTTGATTTTTTCTTTAATTTCTTCAGTGATCTCTTGGTTATTTAGTAGTATATTGTTTCGCCTCCATGTGTTTGTGTTTTTTACGTTTTTTTCCCTGTAATTCATTTCTAATCTCATAGAGCTGTGGTCGGAAAAGATACCTGATACATTTCAATTTTCTTAAATTTACTGAGGCTTGATTTGTGACCCAAGATGTGATCTATCCTGGAGAATGTTCCATGAGCACTTGAGCAGAAACTGTATTCTGTTGTTTTTGGATGGAATGTCCTATAAACATCAATTAAGTCCATCTTGTTTAATGTATCATTTAAAGCTTGTGTTTCCTTATTTATTTTCATTTTGGATGATCTGTTCACTGGTGAAGTGGGGTGTTAGAGTTCCCTACTATAATTGTGTTACTGGTGATTTCCCGTTTTATGGCTGTTAGCATTTGCCTTATGCATTGAGGTGGTCCTATGTTGGGTGCATAAATATTTACAATTGTTATATTTTCTTCTTGGATTGATCTCTTGATCATTATGTAGTGTCCTTTTTTGTCTCTTGTAATAGTCTTTATTTTAAAGTCTATTTTATCTGATATGAGAATTGCTACCCCAGCTTTCTTTTGATTTCCATTTGCATGGAATATCTTTTTCCATCCCCTCACTTTCTGTCTGTATGTGTCCCTACAGACTTCCGTCTGAAGTGGGTGTCTTGTAGACAGCATATATACGGGTCTTGTTTTTATATCCATTCACCCAGTCTATGTCAGTGGGTCTCTTGTAGATAGCACATATACGGGTCTTGTTTTTTTATATATTCACCCAGTCTATGTCTTTTGGTTGGAGCATCTAATCCATTAACATTTAAGGTAGTTATCGATATGTATGTTCCTATTACGATTTTCTTAATTGTTTTGGGTTTGTTATTGTAGGTCTTTTCCTTCTATTGAAGTTCCTGCTTAGAGAAGTTTAGCATTTGTTGTAAAGCTGGTTTGGTGGTGCTGAATTCTCTTAGTTTTTGCTAGTCTGTAAAGGTTTTAATTCCTCTGTTGAATCTGAATGAGATCCTTGCTGGGTAGAGTAATCTTGGTTGTAGGTTTTTCCCTGTCATCACTTTAAATATGTCCTGCCACTCCCTTCTGGCTTGCATAGTTTCTACTGAAAGATCAGCTGTTAACCTTATGGGGATTCCCTTGTTATGTTATTTGTTGCTTTTCCCTTGCTGCTTTTAATATTTTTTCTTTGTATTTAGTTTTTGATAGTTTGATTAATATGTGTCTTGGTGTGTTTCTCCTTGGATTTATCCTGTATGGAACTCTCTGTGCCTCCTGGACTTGATTAACTCTTTCCTTTCCCATATTAGGGAAGTTTTCAGTTAAAAGCTCTTTAAATTTTTTCTCAGTCCCTTCTTTTTTCTCTTCTTCTTCTGGGACCCCTATAATTCGAATGTTGGTGCATTTAATGTTGTCCCAGAGGTCTCTGAGACTGTCCTCAATTCTTTTCATTCTTTCTTCTTTATTCTGCTCTGTGGTAGTTACTTCCACTATTTTATCTTCCAGATCACTTATCCGTTCTGCCTCAGTTATTCTGCTATTAATTCCTTCAGATAAATTTTAATTTCATTTATTGTGCTGTTCATCATTGTTTGTTTGCTCTTTAGTTCTTCTAGGTCCTTGTTAAACGTTTCTTGTATTTTCTCCATTCTATCTTCAAGATTTTGGATCACCTTTACCATCATTACTCTGAATTCTTTTTCAGGTAGACTGCCTATTTCCTCTTCATTTGTTTGGTCTGTTGGGTTTTTACTTTGCTCCTTCATCTGCTGTGTGTTTCTCTGTCTTCTCACTTTGCTTAACTTACTGTGTTTGGGGTCTCCTTTTCCCAGGCTGCAGGTTCATAGTTCCCATTGTTTTTGGTGTCTGCCCCCAGTGGCTAAGGTTGGTTCAGTGGGTTGTGTAGGCTTCCTGGTGGAGGGGACTGGTGCCTGTGTTCTGGTGGATGAGGCTGGATCTTGTCTTTCTGGTGGGCAGGACCACATCCAGTGGTGTGTTTTGGGGTGTCTGTAGCCTTCTTATGATTTTAGGCAGCCTCTCTGCTAATGCGTGGGGTTGTGCTCCTGTCTTCCTAGTTATCTGGCATAAGGCGTCCAGCACTGTAGCTTGCTGCTTGTTGCGTGGAGCTGGGTGTTGGCGTTGAGATGGAGATCTGTGGGAGAGCTTTCGCCATTTGATATTATGTGGGTCCGAGAGGTCTCTGGTGAACCAGTGTCCTGAACTCAGCTCTCCCATCTCAGAGGCTCAGGCCTGACACCCAGACGGAGCACCAAGACCCTGTCAGCCCCACAGCTTTTTTTCTTTTCCTATGTGCTCAGTCTAGTTCCACTTGCTCATAGAGGGCCACGTTCAGAGGCCTCCCCCCTGCACTTCAGACCAGACTTTCTCATGGGAAATGGTGACAATGACACCTCAGCTCGAGGGCAATAGCTGTGACTCTTCTTCTCAGTCCAGTTTCATGTGCTTATAGGGGGTCGTGTGCAGAGGCTTTGTGCCTAACGCGTCAGATCACAGATTCCATGGCAGACTTCTGCACAACACCTCATTCAAGATGACAGCATGTTCTTTACCACTATTCTACACTCCTCTCAGAAATGTCTAGTTGGTATCTTCTTATATACAGTTAAAATCTGTTTACTCAGCTTATATCTGTCATTTGTCTTTTAATGTTGTTCATTATATTTTGTTACACAACATTTTTTAAGAAAAATGTTTATTCAAATAATATGAACACATTCTTGATATGCAAGAGTCAAACAACACAGAAGTATAGATAACAACTGTGCTCTATCCCCTTTGCTCTCCTGCCTCAGAGGTAACTGTACCCAGGCTTAAGGGCATCCCTTTAGTTCCCTTCAGATGCTCCACATACATTTAACAGTCACACAGAGTTTTTCCTCGGTTTTGCAAAATGGACCATACTGTAGGATTGCTTGTGAAAGGTTGTTTTTGGGCTTTGTTTGTTTGTTTGGTTTGTTTTGTTTTAACTTAACAGCATTTTCTAGATATCATTCCAGCTAATATAAAAAAGTCTCTTTTCACCACTTTATTTAACTACTCTCCTTAATGAACATCTAGGTTTCTCCCAGAGGAAAAAAAATTTTTTTCAAGTTGCTACAACTCTAAATTCTTTAAAGTTCTGTCTTTGGTGCCATGCTAAGAATTTCTCCACCTCAGTATTATAAAGAACATTTAATCTTAGTATTTTTACAGTTTTCCATATGTATGTTATAACTGGCCAACTTTAAAAATTCTCTTCTTAGGTTTGCTAGTTTTCAGTTCGTTCTTTTGGGTTCTCTAGGGTAACAATCATGTTTCTGCACAGAATGATAATTTGCTTTTTCTTTTTTAATATTTATGTCTCTCAGTCCTTTTCTTGTTTTTGTTTTTCTCCCCATTAGCTAGACCTAGAACACCTATTTTATTTTATTTTTTTTAATATTTATTTTATTTATTTGGCTGCTCCAGGTCTTAGTTGCAGCCTGCAGGATCTTTGCTGCAGCATGTGCGCTCTAGTTGCCTGACCAGGGATCAAACCTGGTCCCCTTGCACTGGGAGTGTGGAGTCTTAGCCACTGGACTGCCAGGGAAGCCCTTAGAACTTAAAAAGCTTGTTTCCAACTTCAATTCCCAACTAAATATTGGGGGAAGTAAAGAAAGGTGTTGAGTTAGTTTAATAGTAACTGTCAAGTTGGAGAAAAGGAAACAGTAGATTGAAAGCTTCTTTCAAAACTAATCCTTTAACTCAACCAATGTGGCCACAGTGTATTTTGTGGGGTCATACTGGGCTTGGACTGAGGAACTGGCTTATACAAGAGGGAAATTTGCTACATATAAGGGGATTCAGCAAATAAGTAAATCTATTGAGGATAATGAGAGCCAGGCTTCTCATGGAGAAGGGAGTTATATACAGAGAAAGGGGAAAGGCTAGAATAAATTCCATGATACTAGATTAGAACAGGAAGTATTGGTGTGAACTCATGGGTTTTAATACATATTATAATATATATAAATCTTGAAATAAATATGTTTGCACACTTATGTTATGTAAATATGTGGGTGTGAATATATACACATACATATATTGCCTGGCTTGGCCACTGAGAGACTCAAAACGCAACAACACCCCAGTATCAGTGAGCACACCAGTGTCTAGATCTGCGCTTCTAAATTCTCCATTGAAAGGAACCAGATCTAAAACTTCTCTCCAGGAGCTTTCCTCCCTGTGGTTATAGAATCACAGGCTCAGAGGATGTCTAAGTCTGCTCACTCACTTTACAGATGGGCACACTGAAACCCTAACTTTTCTATTCTTTTCTTTCAGTATTGGCTTTCTTAAAATGACAGGAGGAAAACAATCATCTAATATCAACATAGAGTATCTCACAATGGCTTTCTGAAGACGAGTGGTGGAAACTATATTTCTTTCTCTCTTTCTTACTAGGAAAACCAAGGCCTAAAGACACTCTGCCTGTATTAGGAAAAGAACTGAGCTCTCATGTTCCGACTTAGAAGGTGGAGGCCACTTGGTTGCACAGCTGAAGGCTGTGTATTATTAGCTCTTTTCATGATAAGCCAGCTTTTCTTTCTGAGTTACCAAGTAGATGCCTCCTGCAGCCTGTTGGTATAAGATTTCTACACAATAGATACCAGGTGTGTTGGCTGGCTAACTGCCCATGGCCCCAGATTCCTGACCTGCTGGGAAAGCATTCCTCTACTTGAAAAGGCAAGACAGCTACTTACATTTTTAATGATCAGTGGGTATCTCGTTACCCGTTGCATAGGCTTCAGTATAAAACTAGAGAGTGGCATTCCCTTACAGCGAGGGTCCATGGCCAGTCTCTGCAATAAGAGATTTTTTTAAATGTACTTAAGAAGTTTGCAAAATCTGGTCAGTGACATCAACATCGATGTTATTCAGGACTCCCCACCCGTCACATTGTCTCATTTATCTGAATGACAGCTGAGGAATCGGAGCTGGAAGAGCCGGGCTGGTTATCCCCAAGCCAGGGGGAGGCACGTTCCAGATGGAGAGTGGGAATATACCTTGGACGTGACTCAGCTGCAGGGTTGACCCCTGCTCCCCAGATCCAGTGGACCTTCCATGGGACATGTGGTTCCTTACTTCCAGAGATGAGATTCTGGCTTTACAGAGAATATTTCCTCTGGATACCTACCAAAACTTTATAACATTCCCAGGAGCAAGGAGAGTCACAAGACTGTAGGGTCAGAACAAAAATCCCCCTTAAGTGCCAGAGATGCTGGAAGGGCCTGGCCGGATCTCACTGTCTGTTTTGGGTGACACCTGCACTCGCCAGTGGGAGCCCCAGAAGGGTAGGGATGGTGAAGCCAAGACATGAGGGTCAGGCCCCCAGTCCCAGGGGCTGTGGTTATCTCCACTCTGGACTCCCTGCCTCTCTCCTTCCACCACTTTTGTCAACTTGACTGGAGGACAAGAGTCCTTTTACCTCCAAAAGGTGACCCTGTCTACAAGTCACAGGGGTTATATGGTGACAGCTCTCAAAGGTTCTGGTCAGGTTTAATGTCTTAGGAACAGGTTTAATGCCATGACCTGGACCCCAAGCCCTGGGACCTGTCAGTGCCTGAACCTGCTCCATCCGTGGACTCCATTATTCCAGGAACACTTTGCAGCAGGCAAAGGCATGTCAAAGTCCCGCAGGAATGAGGCAGGGAGAGGGGATGAGGGGAGGGGTGAGAAGGGGAGGGGCAACAAGGCCCCTCCTGGGCTGGTGTCAGCATTTTCCTCAAGTTCAAGTACATCCAGTGATGAACTCATCCTGCCTGCACCCAGGGAGGACGCGGCCCTTGGCTGGAACCCCAGGTGGCCCATGGCACCTGGCAGCCCAGTATCTGCTCTCCGGTCTCCAGCCCACCCTAGGCCTACTTCATAGCAGTGTTTCTTCCCTTAGATGCCCCACTCATTGGGTAGAAAATCAGAGCATTTAATATTGAGAAACAGGGTGAGAAAGAAAGAACAAGAACATCTGATGCTACGGCCGAGAAGAGATGGCATTTTCCCCTCCCAGTGATGACTCCACAAACTTGGTTACTCGGGGGAGTGGGAAAGGCCTGCCCCCAAAATGCAGGAGGTACAAAGATAAGCCTGTCATTAGTATGATTATTTTGCTGTCTGTTCATCAAAATGTGCCTGTTTAGCAGACATTATTTTATTCTCTTTTTTCTTCCCCTCTGGGAGAGCTTGGGGCTGATTGCATGGGCTGGCCTGGCCAGCAGGGACCCACCCCAGCGAAGGGCAGTAGACCCAAAGCCTGGGGTCTCCAGCAGCATGGGACCCACTTCCCCACAATGTCCCTTGGTGGGCACATGGCTCTCCAGACCCTTGTTATCCTCCAAGGCAGAGGTCCTGGCATCCCACACTCACCCCCATGGGCTTCTTAGAGCTTGAGCCCATCAAAAAGAACGAATTGGGAAAAAAACAAAGGGTCCATTGGGATTGCCGGCCATTCCCTTTGCAGGTGAAGGGCAGAGAGCAGCAAAGAACTGAGGATGCTCAGATTAAACAGAATAGGAAACCTGAGACCCACCAGCCCTCCTAGGCCTAAAATTGAGATGGAGGATTTAAACGTGTATTCAAATAACATCACTCACACCTGGCCAAGGCAGAGCTTCTAGGCCAGCACTGGTCCCTCCTCTCCAAGCCCACCCCCTTGGTCCCAGCCACCCGCCAGCGAGGGGCAGCCCCTACTGTTCAGCCGAGACCTCACCCTTGTTGGCCTTCTGTAAATGTGCGAATCAGCCCCTCACACGCCCAGCGGCTGGAAGACGGCCACTCGGCGGGGGCAGAGACTCAGCTCAGCCTGGGCTCCTTACTTTGACAAACTCCTTGAAGTCGGGGGCCTCATCTGTCTTCTGCTGGATCAAGGCAGCCCCGTTGAGCTGGCAGCTGCAGAAGCGGATGTAGGGTTGCATGTGTGGCAGCTGGGCGGTCAGGATGTCCCCGATCATCTTCACAGGCATCTTCTCCCCAGACATCTTCTTGCGAACTCTCAGCGCTCTGCACAGAAACACGAGAAGTGAGCGCCCTCTTCACGCTCTCTGACGCGTACACGGCACACTTCCAGGTGGTACAGAAACGGGATGTGTGTGAGGGGCACAACCCAGGGCCACTAAAGCATCTATGTGGCAGACAAGGAACAGAAAAAGCAATGAGTCTAGTGCTACAAAGAGGTATCACTGGGGCATTTTTCTTTGACATGAAGTCTGTTTGCTGGCTCTTAGGAAGAAAAACTTAAAATAAAAAAACACAACTTTGCTGAACAAGTCAGCATAAAAGACAATTTTTTCTTGTGGAAATATATGGAATCCTGTTTTTGAATAACTCAGACAGGATCCCTGGGTGGATGTCTCACTTTATGGATGATCTGTCCAGGCTGGTATGGCCCCAACACTGAACCTGTTTCCGGGGCCAGTGCTACCCAAGGGAAGCTGCTGTTGCCAGGGGCCATGGAGGCTCAATTTCAGCCCAAACAAAACATAATCAAGATGGTAAATCAACTGCCACAGAAAAATAATCCCATTATGTTCACGAAAGCCAGGTATAAATGATTGTCTGAACAATCTGTGCCATTCTCTGGTTCACTGCTTCCTCACTGTGGCTAATTTGAAGTTGACTGGATTAAGAGGAGTTCTGAAGAGACAAGCCTATTCATATGATAATGGGTCATAGACTCAAACAATTTATATCCTGGAAGCTGAGAAGGGACTAGAGGGACTGGAAAGTGTTTGTTCAGGAGTCCAGCTGCATCTGAGTGTTCAAGACCATAACAATCAGGACTGTGCATCCCACCCTTCTAACTCGTATGTCAACTCCTAACCCAGCATCTATAAGAAGGGCGTGGCACCGAGCTTTTACACAGCAAGGATAGCAATGTACTATAAGGGCAGGACCTCGACATATGAGGCCATGGGTGTGTTCTGCCTACCCTAGTGATTATGGATGATGGATGGCTGGATGGCTGGATGGCTGGATGGCTGGATGGATGGATGGATGGATGGATGGATGGATGGATGGAAGGAACAGAATGGTATGATATGGGATTTTTACATAAGGCTGGGAGGATGTTACTATGAATTCCTCTGGTTGCTTTCAAGGTCATGGGTAGGGCTATATCATTCTAAGAAGGCTCTGCAATCTTTGTATTAAAAACTTCAGATCACTTTATTTTCCTTCTCCTACATTTTTGGTTAAAGAAAAAAAAATCTTTGGACTGGGAAACAAGCCAAGGAGAAAAACTTTAGGGACAGTGCATTATGTGGTCCAAACAATGAGCCACTCCCCCTCAAGCAGGTGCCCTCGTGGGGAGAGGTGCTGGTCAGCGCTGGCTGCCTGGGGTGTGAGGAGTGGCAGGTTGGTACCCTCAGGATGGCCAGGTGGCCACTGCTCATTGGGGGCTTGGTGTGGAATATCTCCCAGTGTGTAGAAATTTGCTCAAGGGTTACGTCACTACCAATTCTGGGGGATGAGAGTGCTGAATAACGATGTTACAAACTTGCTATGGATGGAAATGGGAAGAAATTCCATCATTCCATGATTTTCCAATGAGGAGCAACACAATCTTTCTGCAAGGGAATAAGAGTACGTTCACCTGCTCCCCTCCTTTTATTTATTGTTGTTAATGATGGGGAGAGAAGAAAAAGGGAAAAGAAAAAAGATCACACGCAGATCATCACTGTCTTGAGGAAGTTAAGCCAGTTCCTGGGTTCTGGAGGCCCACGCTTGGAGACCTGAGTTGTTCAACTGCGAGACAGACCTAAAATCAGGCCCCTGCTATGGACCAGGCACCTGTTAGGTTGAACTGTGAGTCAACTTCCGGGATGTTCTACCGCACAGGCAAGGCTTTGGAGGACTGAGTTTGAGTGGGTTGAAACAGGGCACATCACCAGGCTCAGGGATCACATGAATGCATTGCTGCAGCCTCAGCCCCGCCCTTTGGTGAGCTGATTGGTAATCTCATACAGAGGCCTACGGATTCAAGGTCTTGAACTGTGACAGTAATCAATCAGCTAATGAACACATAAGAGAGCCTGACATTTGCTGAACGAATGAGTAGCCCTCTGAAGTTCGCAGATCAAGGGGGTGGTCAAGAAAGCTGGCCTTTATGAAGGTGTCCTATGTGTCAAACAATTTTTTTTAACCTATATGACTTATTATCCCTATTGACAGTTGGGGAAACCGAGGCATGCAGAAATCGAGTGACTTGACCAGAGTCACACAGCTCATGGGTGGCAGGAAGCCCTGGTCTCCAGAGCCCACAGTCTGCAAGAACCGCATGTGAGAACAAGCACCGTGCCCAGCCCCGCCTCCTCTCAAGCTGCTCGGGGCTCCTGGCCTGTCCTCGCTCCAGAAGCAGCTCCTGCCATCCCACCAAGGGGGGCTTCCACGGCCCCTCTGCTTTTCCCTTCCCTTCTGTCCTTCCTCTTCATTTCCTCAAGCCTCTCCCTCCTTTCCTCTCACCCTGCCCACTCCCACCCAAAGCCCCTTCTTTCCTTCTCCCCACCCTGTCTTTACCCCACAAGTTATCTTTTTCACTTTTTATTTTTCTTTGTTTTTCTGCCTAAAATAAAATCATGGCTATTCTTCTTAAGTTAAAAAGAAAACTGAATACTTAATATTTAAGAAAAACTTATTTTGTGGGGGAGAAGCTCTTTCATTTATTTATTTTTCAAGCAAGGAGGTAGGAAAGGATCTTGATTAAAAAAACAGCTGCAGTACCTGGTTCTACACACCCTATCTCACTTCTGCGTCCCTACTGCTATCATTTCTAACAGCCACCCCTAGGGGCCTGCACCTAGCTCTTAACTTTAAAATGTTCTAGATTCTTCTCCCCTACTCTGTTCATTGAAGGCAAACTTCTCAGCTCTCCGCTCACAGGTAAGAGAGCCAACCATCCATTTTAACCCCCAACCAGAGGCGGCATTAGTAGGAAGTCTGTGTGCCCCAGGTAGCTCCCTTTTATGTTCATTTCATTTGTTTCTTATTTATCTGTTTGATAAATCCTACGTCCCCCCTCTAAGTACAAGGAGTCGCTGGCCCTTGTATCAGGAGTGAGAGATATGTGGCTGCCCACTGCAGTCTTCCAGGGAGAGCTGCCTTAAGTTCTCTTCATCTTCTTCCATCCTGCCAGGAGTCCTAAATCTTCCCATCACTGGGATTAGTCCTTTGCACAAATAAATTAAGTCTATGCAGCAAAATTGTATAATCTACAATATGGGTGCTCACCATAAAATTCTTTCAATTTTTTCTGGTATGTTTGAAAATGTTCATAATAAGATCTTGAAAAGGAAAAAAAAAAAGAAAAGAAAGGAAGAAAGAAGTCAGGTCCCCGGAAAGCTCCTGCTAAATACAAGTATTTTATCTGGAAAATGAAAAGATCAGCCCAACTAACCAATCAGGTCATCAGAGGAAGGCGCAGAGCGTACCTGTGATGGGAGAGGGGGTGTCTGTGCCCGCTGGTGCCATGATTGACAGGGCACCAGCTGTACACCTGATCTCCTTGCTCCCTGGGATAACCCTGCATGCTAGACAGGGCAGGCGCCCTGACTGCAATTTTACAAGCTCTAAAACAAAGGGGTGGGGAGTTATCTGCCTGAGGTAACTTCCCAAAACGAGTTAGAAGGCGCTGGAGCCCGGATGAAAACTTGAGACGTCTGCCTGCTGGTCTCACCTTCTTTCCATCGAGGGCAGGACAGGGTGGAACCCCTAGTGGGACCCTGGGCGGTGTCCACAGAGCAGCCCGGGGCACCCTGATCGCCTTCTGTGTGACTTTGGACAAGTCACTCAACCTCTCTGAGCCTCGTTTCCGCGGTTGCAAGAGCGTTCTCAATTCCTACCTCCGGGGCTGTGGAGCCCATCAGCGCTAATGGGAGGAAGGAGCATGCAGGTCTGGCCCTGACAGAGCTCAAGAAAGGGGCTTCTGCTTTCCTGACAGGAGCAGGACGGAGGGTTAAAAGTACAGAGACAACAGAAAGGCATGGGGAGCGCCGATGCTGGGAGGGTTGGGGAGGGGTGTCACTCGGGAACATCAGACACATTTCCCGCCTCCCCACCCCCATGCAGCCACCCAAGGAAAGAGGTGTTAACTTGTAGGTATATATTCAACAGAAAACCTTTTCATCTATTTCAAAACAACCTGTCTCCAACACTTTAGGTTTAGTACTTGTAGGTTCAGGGGTTAACTAGCCCACCTGCCCCAAGTGACAAGGCAGCCTCTCTCCAAGGCAAGAGTGGGTGCTCAGCCCACCCTGGGGCCCAAGCCCAGCACTTACGAGGGACCAGGCAATCGCTGTCTAAATGCTCCCTAAGGAGAACCGTACGTGGTAGATACTATTATCACCCCCATTTTACAGATGAGGACACTGAGGCCCAGGGAGCATAGGCGACTTGCTCAAAGCAGGTAGGCAACAGCAGGGTGTGAGCCCAAGAGTCTGACCCAGACCTACGCTAGAAACCTCTACAATATGCTTCTCAAGGGGGGTAATGGAAATACTTTCTCCAAGCCACCCCCATGCCGTCGTCTTTGATTAACGTCTTCTAGAACATAGAGACAGAAGACGTTATAGTTTTTCTTCACATCCACCTCTCTGTCCATCCCTTCATCAACTCCCAAACACACTCAGGAAAGTGGGGACCTGAAATCACTTTATAAAATCCCAGGGACCACATTCAGGGAATAGCTGCTTCCCAATTATATGAACCTAGAGAGCTGGAATGGACACCAGTTCCCAGGGCCTGTGCTTCATCCTGGCCCCCAGGATCACCACAGACTTCATCTGTTTTCTAGCAAATGATGTTATACCGAGGGCCTGGTGGACACAGATTTGGAAGTTTTTTTAAGAACTGGAAAGGACTTTTGTGATGATGTAATCCAATCCCTTCCTTTTACCGGTGGGGAAACTGAGGAAGGGCAGCAAGTTGGGCTCCAAGCCCAGGTCTCCAGACTCCTGGCCCAGTGTTTCTCCCTGGCCCTGCAGCTGCCTCTGAGAATTAAAACAGGAATAAATAAAATAGCAACTGCTCCAGGCCAGCTCCTCAGAGGCCTATCCTGAGAACTGCCGCTGACCGTGGCCATGCGCGGTCCCACCGTTTCCCATCTTCAGGAGCCAAGAAAGTCTCAAGAGACCAACATTCCCCCAATGGAACCAGGGTCTGAGGCATGGGGGGGCTGCCCCCCACCTGGATGGAGCTGGCCAGCAATTAGGAGCCAGAATCGGCCCAGCTCTGTTCATTCTAGAACCACGGTAAAAGCAGGAACCGGGATGCCTGAGCAATCCATTCTCCCCAGTGAAAAATTGGGGGTGTGTTTCCAGAAAGCACCAGGGCAAGAAAGAGCGATGGTTCTTGTGAGTGGAAATGAGGAAGAGAGGCAGAAAGAAACACAGGGCGGCATGCACGGAGGGGACACACGGACGAAGCCGCGTAGCAGGGCCGGTGCGCGAGGGCTAAGGCAGGCTGGGGTAGAGGAGAGGCTTACTTCAGCAGTTTGATATTACACATAATCAGGTCCTTCCAGTTAACAAAAATCATAGCACCCTCTTTCTCTGTCAGCAGCTCAGACTCCATCAGGGGTTTCTGAAAGATCTACAGATGCAGAAAACGAAGCAGTACAGAAAGCAAACAGTTAGCTTAAAACTCAAACGCACGCACACACCGGTCTGTTCAGAGCCACGGGAAGGACCGAGGCGTCTGCAGCTTTGGCTGGGAGGCCCAGAAGCTGCAGAGTTTCTGAAGCAGGTGGCCCTCCCTCTGCCGGGGGCTATGGGGGGTGGTGGGTTCCCATCAGGTCCACACTGTTTTACAAGGAGGCCCACTAAACCCTGGAGGACAGGCCTTAACTCCGCCAGGACTCAGCCAGGGGTCTGGACAAAGGCACTCAAGCCCTCACCTGCCACGGTGAGGAATTGGGCACAGGGGGGAAGTGGTGGGCCGAGAGATGCACGGGGTGGGGGGCACTCCCGCATTCCTGCTCCCAGCATCGGCTGCACAGACAAGCCTCAGGAAGCCCAGGGGAGCAGCCCTGGCAGCCGGGCCCCCAACCAGCAGCCTGGGGACAGGATGGACTCCTCTGCTCTGCCCGCAGCCTGGGCTGGGCCTGGGACGGAGCCAGCGAGTGAAGGCCTGGTACCAGGTGGGCGCTGCCCCCCTCCGGGGCTCCAGGAAATTGAGGAGCCTCACCAAGCTCCGCGTGGGTGGGCAACTCACAGTAGACCACAGGTCTTGGCTGAGCCCCACGTGGTGAGCCCCTGCCTAGAAAGAGGTCATAGCTACCATTGCAGGCAGGCCACTCGCCGGAAGGTACCTTAGGGACCGGGCAGGCTGAGGCTGATCCCTGGGAGCGCAGAGTACTTCATGAGTCTTTAAGCCGACGTTGAACCCGGCATATACCAGGCCACTGCACAACGTACCGTATCTAAGAGGGTGACATTCACAGCCTAGACATCCAAGACTGTATATTTAGTGACAGTCACATGTCTTGAGAAAGGGACACCTCTTCATACCGATGCTCCCTAAGCATTAATGATGGCCTTGGGGGCCATCAACTCATCCTGCATCCTGTGCTCATCAACACTGGGTAACCGAGCAATGCCTTTCTGGGTCGTTAAGACTATCAGAGGAGATGGTTTCACAATAGTTCGGGTACGGGGGTTCCCAAACGATCACGGTACTTTTCAGACTGTAGGGGGACCCCGACGTCCAGCTCTGCAAACCCCCGTCTCCTAATATGGCAACCTCCCATGCGTATGGACCAAAGGCTTCCTGAAAAGCAGAACTTCCCAACTCTGCACCTCCCCATCCTCTGGACTAGGCAGACAAGGCCCTCCAACAGCTCCCCGGGAGGAGAGCCAAAATGAGACATCGTCCAGGACGGGGGAGGGAGGGTATGCACGGGGTGCCAGGAGGAAACATCTTCGTTCTCTGCAACAGATTTTTCTGGTGGGTGATGTGTAGCATGAGGAATAACCAAGACATCAGCAGGTGACTGCCATCCTTCAGATGTCACCGCTGGGGGCCAGGGACACGATGCTCTACAGCGTCGATTAGCTGGTGGCTGAGCTGCAAGTGTTCTGAGCCGAGCTCAGACTCCCACCTCACAGCCCGTGTGTCCCCTCTCATGCACTCCTCACAGGCTCGTCTATCCCTGGCTTGAAGGGTCTCTGCCCCTCTGTGGGTGGGATTCACAGATGAGAATTGTGAGTCCGTGGCCACGGATGAGAATTAAGCATCTTCTCTTGGGTAAGACTCTCCTCTGTGATGTACCGTCCTGATGCTCCCGTACCTCGGAAAGCTTCTCACACTGGGAACCAGGACCCAGCCCTCCTTGACAGAGTCGCTGCCTTCCCCACCCTCTGCCAGTGCCCCCCACCCTGCCCCAGCACCCCCAGCTGCCCTTACCTCCGTGACCAGCTGCAGGTCATTCACATAGTTCTCCTCCGTGACAATGAGCTCGTGGATGTATCCCTGTCGCTTTCTCTCAGTTGGGGTCAACATATCCAAGAGGTGTAAGTCTGAACACCCTGAAAAACACAACCATGGGGACAATTTAGTCCAGGTCTGGGGAAGCCTGTACAGCTTCATGGGGAAGATCCCCAGGGTCCTCGTGGCCTCGTGGTCTCACTCCAGTTAGACAGTGTTGTCCCCTAAAAAGATATGTTCAAGTCCTATCCCTGGTAACTCTGAAGGGGACTTGTTTGGAAATAGGGTCTCTGCAGATGCCATCTAATTAAGACGAAGTCATAGTCAATTAGGGCGGGCCCTAGTCCAATATGACTGGCGTGCTTATAAGAAGACGACACAGAGACAGACAGAAGGAACGCCACATGACGACGGAGGCAGAGCCTACAGTGACGTGTCTACAAGCCAAGGAATGTCAGGGATTGCTGGCAGCAACAGAAGCTAAGGGAAAGGCATGCAATAAATTCTCCCCTGAAGCCCGCAAAGGAACATGGCCCGGCCCAAACCTTGATTTTGGACGTCTCACTTCCAGAACTATGAGAAAATAAATTTCTGTTGTTTTAAGCACACCCAGTTTGCGGTCATTTGTTACAGCAGCCTCAGGAAACTATTACAGGCCTCACACTCCTGCTTCAGCAAAACCACTAAAAGAGTGTCAAGAGAGAAGACTTAGTGGGCACTTCCCTGGCAGTCCAGTGGTTAAGACTCCGTGCTCCCAGTGCAGGGGGCACGGGTTCGATCCCTGGTCGGGGAACAAAGATCCCACATGCCACATGGGGCGGCCTAAAAACAAACCAAAACAAACAAACAAACAAAATAAACAGAGTAGACTTAGTAACAACTGGCTGACATTTCCTGAGGGCTCTCACCATGCCAGGTGCTCTACCAGGAGCTGAACACTGACAGTTGTGTTTAATGCTCACATAGACACTAAAATCATCCCTATTGTACAGACAGGGAAACTGAGGGTCAGAGAGGTTGCCTCACCCAAGCTCTCTCAGCTGGGTGGTGGAGAAGCTGAGATGGGAACCTGACACTTTGACCCCAGAGACTGGACTCTACCCCAGATCACTGCTGTTGGATCTGAGCTACAGGAGGGCACATGGTTATCCTGAGGTTGGTTTTTGGAGGATGAAATGGCGGTGCTGAGGCTCCTGATGGGCCCGGGGATAGGGCAGAGGTGGGGCACATCCAGACGCTGCTGGGCAAACTCTCCTGGACCAGGCTGCTGTCCTGCACTCACGGGAGCTGAGCAGTGAACCTACAGGCGGACAGGAAATTCCTCCAGGTGCAGACGGCCGGACACAGCTTTGGCTGCAGGTCCTCGAGGAGTAGGCTCTGCTGACGTGGGGTGGGGCATGCACAGCAGGTGGCGCCCGCCCTGGCCTCTGCTCACTTAGCTGGTTACTTGGGGTTGGTCTGCTTTGGATGCTCTCGGGTTTCGGGCAGAGGCTGTCCCCTGCCGCAGGCACACTGGAATGAGGGGCGGGGAAGCTCGCGGCTCTAGGGAGTACCCCTCCCGCAGGTCTGGACCTACCTCTTCCAGGTCAGTGGTCCCCTCACCCCTGTCCTTTTTATCAGGGGTTCTTTGTTTAATCACCAAAACCGGATTGGTAAAGAAGACTGGGAGGTGTCTTGGAGGTAGGTGGGGGTAAGGCGCTGAGTCCCATTCACTTGCTTTTCGCATCCCTTCTTCTCCCCACAAGGGGGTGCCGTGGAGCACAGTGCGGAACCCCCTGCTGGACACCAGTGGTTCTCAAAGTCGGGTCCCTAGACGGGCAGCATCAGCAGCACCTGGGAGCTTATTAGAAATGCAGATGCTCAGGCCCCTGCTGACTAGACTGTGGAGCCAGGGCCTGGAATCTGATTTAACAAGCTATCCATGGGGCTTCCCTGGTGGCGCAGTGGTTGAGAATCTGCCTGCCAATGCAGGGGAAACGGGTTCGAGCCCTGGTCTGGGAAGATCCCACATGCCGCAGAGCAACTGGGCCCGTGAGCCACAACTACTGAGCCTGTGCATCTGGAGCCTGTGCTCCGCAACAAGAGAGGCCGCGATAGTGAGAGGCCCGCGCACCGCGATGAAGAGTGGCCCCTGCTTGCCACAACTAGAAAAAGCCCTCGCACAGAAACAAAGACCCAACACAGCAAAAATAAATAAATAAATTTTTTAAAAAAAGAAAAGAAACAAGCTATCCAGGTAACTTTTTAGGTACACTCAAATCTGAGAAGACTGCTCTGAACTATCAGGGGTTCCTCAGAGTTTCCATCTTCCCCCGAGGGAGTTTCTAGGCTCGTGACTGATCTAGTCTATATGCTGGAAGCTTCTGCAAATAGAACGATCCCTCTGGGGCGAATGATATCATAGACTTCTTGGTAAATGCTTCACTGGGCCCAAGATTAACTCTGAGCTGGCGCTTCCAGCCTTCAGTGTTGTCCCCTCCCCTGGCCAAATGCCCTCTCTAGAATGCTGGAGCTTCTCTTCCTCGGACAGGAAAATCCCAGGATGGGCAGATGGATGCCAGGAAAGCATCAAGGCTTTCATGTTAACACCCTCCATGGCCTTCCATCCGAGACCTCATTCAAAGCCATGGCAGTGCGGCTAAACTACAATTCCACAGGGCCACGGGCTGAGTATGAGCCTTTGCGTAGGTCTGCAGATGCTTCTGGAACTCGGGCACTCTGCTCAGCCACCAGCTTGGCCTAGCTGTCCTTCCTGCCTCGGTGCGTTGACTGTGTTTTATTAAAACAATTGCATCAACAATGAATTCTCAGGAAGGAAGCAAGTCATGACTGCTCACCTGGGGGGCTCAGCCAACCTCTGCCAAGGTGATGCATGAGCCCCGGCTTACCAGAAGCTGAGTGATGTCACCAATTTCTTTAGCTTTCTTTAGGAAAGCCACCCAGGAAACACTCTTGAATTTGGGAGGAAAATATCTCATTCCTGCCTTATTCTTACCAAACCTTCCTGTTAGTGAGTCCAAGGGCCCAGGGGTAAGGCCATTTCTTGTTAAAGGGTAGAATACAGCCCTTGCATTACAGACTTGTATGAACTCAGGGAAGCAGAGTCTCCCCTGCAATTTTCAGGACATTCCTTTCTTCAGGGATATCAGAGTACTGGTACAGACCAGCAGCTCTAAAACTCAGTTCCCACACACTGTGCAGTGACGTTTGCAGGGACACAAACATTGGGCTAGTAGTGGACACTGGTTGGAACAGTCTTCCAAACGTCCCCGTAGGTCACAATTCCTCTTACAGAATCTGGTGGATGCTATGAACTCTTACCTCAGAAAACATATGTATACAATGCACACAATATACACATTTTGCACACAATTTTAAAGGATTTGCAGACCCTCTTGAAGCTTGCTCATGGATCTCATTCCTTCATTCCTTTGACAAATATTTACTGATATCCTACTGTGCTGGGTGCTGGGAATTCAGGATGGAAGAGGAGAAATGCCTGACCCCCAGAGCATAGCGCTAAGAACCCTGGGGTCCTCAGCTGGGGGTGGTGCTGCCCCCCCAACAGTACTGAAGGCAGTACTGCCCCCCCACAGGCTGAAGATGGTACTGCCCCCGCTACAGGCTGAAGATGGTACTGCCCCCCGCTACAGGCTGAAGACGGTACTGCCCCTCCCCCAGGCTGAAGACGGTACTGCCCCTCCCCCGGGCTGAAGAAGGTACTGCCCCTCACCCAGGCTGAAGACGGTACTGCCCCACCTACAGGCTGAAGACGGTACTGCCCCTCCCCCAGGCTGAAGACGGTACTCCCCTCCCCCAGGCTGAAGACGGTACTGCCCCTCACCCAGGCTGAAGATGGTACTGCCCCCCCTACAGGCTGAAGACGGTACTGCCCCTCCCCCAGGCTGAAGACGGTACTGCCCCCCCTACAGGCTGAAGATGGTACTGCCCGCCCACAGGCTGAAGACTGACTGAGGGTGGTATTGCTCCCCACCAGGTTGAGGGTTGCACTGCAACCATCACTCAACTCCAGGCTGAGAATGAATTCTTGGTTGTCATAATGACTGGAGGTGGCTGCTGGAATTTGGGGGGCTGAACCAGGGCTGCTAGATGACCTGCAATATACAGGACAGAGAATGGCCCACCTCCAGTGCCAATAGCACCCCACTGAGAAACGGTGACATTCCTAGAAACTGATAACTCTGCAGCAAGGATGGTGCACGTGACCAGAGACACACAGAACGACTGAGGAACCGGACACAAGGACCTGTGAGGAAAGATGACAGGAACTGGCTTGCTTTGGATTTCAGAAGTTCATTCTTCTGAGTCTTCAAGTTTCCCACAGTGTGGTTTTGAAGAAGCTCAGAGCCAGAGCAACAGCAGAAGGTCCAGGGTGGATTCTGGGCCACTGGTCTAAGAATCCCAGGTGCTGAGGCCAGTTCAGGGTGAACTGACCGTCTCCTGCTCATGAGAAGGCTGCATGGCATCCTACTCCCGGCAGCTCCAGCCTTCGGTCAATCCACCCAGCAGGCTGAGAAATATGGGGGGCCAGTGCTGTGTGACTCTAGGCTACTTGCCCCAACAAATCCCACCCTGTGCTGGCCCCCCAACCAGCCTGCCTGGAGACGGAGTGATGGTCCAGATGGCCTCTCCAGGACCCAGAACCCAACGAACAGCAAAGATTTTGTGGGGAGATTCGTCTCAGCATTATGTGCCAACAATGTTGGCTTGGATCAGTCTTTTCAGCTACTGAACTGACCCATAGGATGCTGTTTTAAGAATTCTTGCTGATGAATGCCAGACCAAGAGAACCATTAAAGACTTGAAATAGGTGCTTTGAACTCAAAAATATCCTTCCTTTGAAAATTTAATATTTAGAAAAACAAAAGAGTTTAGAAACTCCATTATTCAGAGCAGGGTAAGTGGAAAAGACATTTCAAATAGAGAGTTTTCTTTAGGGGTGGAGGGATGTGGTCCTTCTCTCCTTTGGGAACCAGAATAAACATGCTTTGCTGGCTTCCTTTCCCAGTGAAAAACGAGAGGGCAAAGCACAGCAAATAAATTTTGTGGACATCTCGGCATGGTGGAGGGATTCTTATAACTAACTATAATCCACTCGCAGCTGAAATAATATTGCAAATGACTCCAGGCAGTCAGAAATGATCCCCAATTACAACCCATGTAAAATTCCTAATCTGTGTGCTGTCCCTTATAATTTCGTATAGTTAGACACATTTACAAAACAGAGAGAGCCGTGATGCCCCTCTGAAAGGATTCGAGTCTGGGGCACTGCAGAAAAGTATCTTACCCCCAAAGATCATCTTGTCCCCTCAGTGGGACATTGCTCATAGGAACAGCATAATCTAAATAAATTGCTTTTTTACAAAAGTAATGCACGAACACATGCTTATTGTAAACAGTTCCAAAGACACGAAGTGTCGAGATGTAGGGTAAAAAGCCCCCTCTCCCTACCCCAATCATTCTATTTCCTTTCCCAGCGGGGACCATAAGTTTTAAAACCAAACCAGGCCCCACAGCAAGCTGGCCACAGAGCAAAGCAAATAAACAGGCTTCATTCCTCTTATGAAAGGGCCAAAATATACAATGAGATGGTCAATAAATATGCATTGCATTCCCCCTGAAGTCCAAGAGACACAGAAATAAGCAAGGTAATGTCCTTGTCCTCAAGGAAACTCAGCCCTGGGGGTGACTGGACATGAAAATTAAATTTAAAATAGCAAGCAACAAAGAATGGTCCTGCGGGCTGTGCCGACGGTGGAGAATGCAGCAACTCAGAAAATGAGATGCTCTCCATCCTGATGGAGGAAGGTTGTACGAGGACCTGGTCCTCCTTGCGCCAGGCTTCTATATGGCCAGGGAGGATGGGGCCATTATGTTGGGGACGTGTGGGCCAGCATGCCAGGTAAACACTGAGATGCTATGGAAGATAAGTGTGGAAGGAGACAGTAGATAAGGTGGGGAGTAGATTACAGAGGCCATGATGCCAGAGGGACAGGGGAGAAGCAGTATGGAAGCTTGGGCTATGGTTTTTCATCTTTAAGGGAAAGGATCTACCAGTGTCTGTGGGGACATTCAGTCCAAATCCTCTGGCTAAATGGCCCTGGGTCAGCACGATCCATATTAACTGGGATCCTGGAGCTCCCGTCTCCACAGAAGGCTTCTCCAGGGTTGGCCTGAATGTAGGAAATGGGAGCCGCATGGCCCTGGTGTCTCCTGCCAGGTGGGCACACTTCCCTCAAGGCTACACTGGATTCTCCTGGGAAAATGAATCTAATCGTGTTGCCCTTATTGCCCACAATGGATGTGACAACAAGAAGGTTCTGTGGTCAAAGCACTTTGTCCTTGCCCTGCAGCCGATGTCTAAGCCCCCTCTTCTCTAAGCTGTGGCCCACTATGGCCGCAACTGTGCTTGATGCTGGGATTCACTGAGGAAGGAGCAGGACAGGCGGTTGTCCTGTGGAAGCTTCAGTCTACTGGAGGCTGGGGCATATTATCCACACTCTGGTCCTTGCTGATTCACAGGTACCTCGTAGAGGACACCATGCACCCTGTCATCCATCCCTGAGACCTCAGAGGTGCAAATCCTTAAGACTGGATTTTTTTTTTTTTTTTTTTTTTTTGCGGTACGCGGGCCTCTCACTGCTGTGGCCTCTCCCGTTGTGGAGCACAGGCTCCGGACGCGCATGCTCAGCAGCCATGGCTCATGGGCCCAGCTGCTCCGCGGCATGTGGGATCTTCCCGGACCGGGGCATGAACCCGTGTCCCCTGCATTGGCAGGCGGACTCTCAACCACTGCGCCACCAGGGAAGCCCAAGACTGGATTTTGATGGGGGTCTAGAAATGCCAAGTGGGCACGGAGGCCTGTGGTGAGAGGTGGGGGAAATTCTACCTGATGGCACCAAAGACTCCCTGAGCTATGTCCAGCTGAGCCCAGGCATCCCTCTGCAGCCTGTCCGGGGACTCATCAGGGCCTTCTACTCAGCTGCACTCAGTCACAACCCGGAAGTTTAAAAGCGCCAATGTGGTTTCCAGATAAGCTTAATTGTCTCCCAAGAAGAAGAATCCAGCTACATGGGCTGCTGGGCAATTTAATGACTGTTGAGAAGTGGCAAAAATCAAATTACTCTCAGGGATAAATCATCTCTTAATTTTGCATCAAAAAGAATGTTAGTAATTTTTTTTTAATCAAAGGCATATCATTCATGGCTTTATAACCGATGTTGGAATTCCTGGTGTGGCATCAAGTGCCCCATGGTCTGCATTTGTTAGCTCATTCCTGGCCAAGTTTATGTCACCATCCTTGTTTTTCTTTCTTTCTGAGTTCCCGCTGTCAATGTGCTCTATCCTGCAGTATGTTAGGGGTCCTTACTAGCCGCCGTAAATAAATCTTTTGAGTACACAAGGCAGATCGGTGTGTCAGAAGTACAAACACATTTCTCTTGCAGTATGAGGAAGGAGGCCATAGTGTTTTTTTTATATAAGTTTATTTATTTTATTTATTTATTTTTGGCTGCATTGGGTCTCTGTTGCTGTGCGCGGGCTTTCTCTAGTTGCAGAGACCAGAGGCTACTCTTCTTTGTGGTGCACAGGCTTCTCATTGCAGTGGCTTCTCTTGTTGTGGAGCACGGGCTCTAGGCGCGTGGGCTTCAGTAGTTGTGACACGTGGGCTCAGTAGTTGTGGCTCATGGACTCTAGAGCACAGGTTCAGTAGTTGTGGCGCACGGACTTAGTTGCTCCGCAGCACGTGGGATCTTCCCGGACCAGGGCTCGAACCCGTGTCCCCTGCATTGGCAGGCGGAATCTTAACCACTGCGCCACCAGGGAAGTCCCTAGGCCATAGTTTTGATGAGAGGGATCTGGGAATATTTTCCAGAGGAGGAGGAATTTGAGTTGGGCTTTCCTCAGGCAAATGTCAGGGTGGGTGAGTAGGAGTTAGGGATCAGAGCAGAGGGGCAGTCGGAGAAAAGGGCAGCAAGAGTGGGGTGGTAGGGCTAGAAGGCAGGTGAGGAAGAGGGAAGCAGAGGCTGGGGTACCAGGGAGAACGGAAAGTTCACACGGATGCTACTCTGAGCCACATGGTTCCAAGTGCTGTACGTTCATGGACTCACGAACTCCTCCCCAGTAATCCTATGTGGTAGCCACTGCTGTTATTCCCCATTGAACAGACAGGGAAACGGGCACAGAGAAGTTAAGTAACTTGCCAGAGCCTCAGTTAATAAAAGGCAGAGGGGATCTTACCCCAGCGTTCTTTCTCTTGATCACTATGCCTCTCGCCTGGTGGAAGGGTCATGCATCAGTCAGCCGGGCTGCTGTAACACAGTTCCACAGACTGGGCGGCTTGGACAACAGACTGTATTGTCTCACAGTTCTGGAGGCTGGAAGTCCAAAATCAAGGTGTCAGCAAGTCTGGTGTCTTCTGAGGCCTCTCTCCTCGGCTGGCCATCTTCTCCCTGTGTCCTCACATGACCTTTCCTCTCTGTGCGATCATCCCTGGCGACCCTTTGTGCCCAAATCTCCTCTTCTTAGTAAGGATACCAGTCAGAGTGGATGAGGACCCACCTTGATGGCCTCATCTTAATGACCTCTTTAAAAGCCCCTTCTCCAAATTCAGTCATATTCTGTGGTATGAAGAATAAGGGTAAGGGCTTCAACATATGAATTTTGGGGACACAATTCACCCCTAACAGGTGGGGAAGTACAGTCAAGGAGGCTCTGAACAATGTAGCTAGGTGTCTGGATTTTCGTCTTTGCTTGGGGAGCCAGGGAAGGTCTGGCTGTATCTTGGGAGGGTCACTGTGGCAGCTGCGTGGAGGATGGAGGGGGCCGTGGCTCTTGAGTTTGGCTGCACGTCGGAATCACCTAAGGAGCCTTTAAAAAGCCTGGCGTCCCTGCTGTACTGCAGACTCATCGAATATGACTGGCTGGGGTGCGACCCGGGTATCCATGACTTGTAAACCTTCCAGGAGGTTCTGATGCGCAGCCAACGGTGAGGACCATGCCATGAGAGGGAAGCTTGCCTGGAAACAAGGCGCCTGGTGTGAAGAGGGAGTAAGACTCAGAAACTAGATCTGTCCAGGCACATGCAGGATGAGAGTGGCCACAACCGCTGAACCGACTCCAGCCCAAGGCAGCTCATTCACGCCACTTGTCCAAGGAGATGTGATGGCCGTAACCACAGAATGCCATCCTCTAAGGCCATCCACACCCCAGAGCCCAGAGAACCTCTGATGCTCTGTTCCCGGAGGCCACACTGCCACCACCACCTGACCCCCAACTCCAGGGCTAGAGCTTGTAAGATCAGTCTGCTTGATGCCCTCATTTTACGGATGGGAGAGCAGAGTCCAGAGATGGACGGTGACTTCTGTGATCAGGAATAAAACCTTTGCTCTTGCTGCCTTGGAAAGTGGAGACTCACAAGGAAACCACGAGCTTTTGAAAGAGTGGGGCTGAGGGTGGCCCATACCCATGGCTCTCCCAGTCCATTCCTGGATGACCCAGTTGAGAGGACACTCCTGTCCTCGGAGCCAGAGGCTGGTGGCGGTTGGTGGCAACAAGACTGGGTCAAGGCTGCCAGTTCTCCTCTGAAAATGACCCTGGCTGACCAGTCCCAGGGCAGCCCCAGCCCATGGGAAGCTCCGGACACCAAACCAGCTCTGGGTGGTCCACAGGGGCATGGGTGGACTTCTCATCTCAGTGGAACTTTCTTCACAAGGGTCTAAGAACAACCTGGTCCCCTGTGGTCTCTCCTAACTTGGCAAACTGACCCCGCTGGAACACGAGAGACCACCCGAGCCCATGACATCTCCTTCTCTTTCTCAGCAACTGCAGAGATGCCCTCAAGTCCCTGCTTCCATGGAGCTTCCATTCTAGTGGAGGGGAGACATAAAACCAAACACAAAATCAATATATATTATTCAGGGTGGCGTAAGAATGGTGAATAATAAGTCTCATTATTAACAAGCTCATTTCCTGTTCTAAGGTCTTCTCACATGGATTTTTTTTTTTTTTTTTTTTTGGCTGCAACTGCACAGCTTGCGGGATCATAGTTCCCCAACCAGGGATCGAACCCAGGACATGGCAGTGAAAGCGCCACGCCCTAACCACTGGACCGCCAGGGAATTCCCTCATGTGGATTTATCTTTTCAGAGCGGTGCCTTCCCAGGTGCAGTTGGTGCAAGGTTCTAGGCCACACACAGCGGGGAGACTGGACACTGGGGTGCGTCCTTTCCCTCCAGCCTCGCTGGGGATGAAGAAGTAAGCCTGCGGAACGACAGGGGGGCAATACCAGACTGCCCACCACTGACACTTCTTGAGCAACGGCTGAGAATGAGGTACCGTGGGGAATACACAAGTGTGAGAGGTAGGGGCTGCCCTCCAGTTTCTAAGCAGATGGGGAGACTGGGCATCATTCAGTACTAAATACAAAGGCAGGTACCTTTGCTATTTAGTGTTTGTAGGTCTTCAGGGGATAGGACCTGGCTCCCAAGAAGCTCACAGTCTGATGAAGGAGGTAAGAGTATCTCTGTCTATGCATCAGCCTCCATCCACTCAGCTTATGTACGGTAAGTAACTAGTATTCAGCAAAGAGCTCAGACATGGCGGGTTAGAGGGGCTGGCCAAGGCAGCAGAGAAAGGAGGGGTGAAGGTGGGCAGACAGAGCAGCGGAAGATGAGGTGAGGGCATTCCAGCTGGGGCCCACCAGTGGCTTCAGCTTAATGCAAGAATCTTGGAGAGGTGGTGAGGAAAGTGTGGTGATAGAAGGTCTGGCTGCGTAAGACTCGACGGGCAGGGCGGGGCCGGTGATGGGGGTCCATGGACCCGAGCACACATACCACCTCCCCCGGACGTGCAGGCACACAGAGCCCTGGGAGGAAGACGAAGCTCAGGGAGGTTGAGTCGTGTGATCTCCAAGGCAGGGAAAGGCTCCACGTCCATGCTGTCTGCCCAGCCAGGATGCCACAGTGGGGACCAGTGATGAAAGTGGACCTTTCTTTTTTTTCTGGTTGCATCACACGGCATGCGGGACCTTAGTTCCCCGACCAGGGATTGAACCCGTGCCCCCTGCAGTGGAAGCGTGGAGTCTTAACCACTGGACCACCAGAGAAGTCCCAAAAGTGGACCTTTCCCTCAAGTAATTTGGAGGTCAGAGGAGGCAGTTTTCAAGAGAGCCAGCTGGAAACCCACTGGGCCAACAGAAGCCCGGACTTCTGTTTAGGGTCATCATGGTGACCCAAAAGGTAGCAGAAGGAACTAGGAAGAACATTAGACCAGGATGCTGGAGACCAGCCTGGGACTTCACCTCTTTAAGCATCAGTATCTCCTCCTGGAAGCCAGAGTAGCTGCAGCCCCTGCACCCGCAACCCGTTCTGACGCCAGAAACGTGGAAGGTTTGTAGATGACAGAGGCCACTAATGGTGGTCCCGTCAGCAGCTCAGAAAGGAAGACCCTGGTTGGGGAAGGCTGAGCACAAATGGGCAAACAGGTAGGAATAAATGATGAGAGGGTGGGGCAGGGGCTGCACATGGGCAGGAGAAGGGAGCAGATCAAGCGGGGCCTCATGGACCAAATGCAAGATTGGGGTCACTATCCCAGGAGGACTGGGACCTCCCTGGACGATTTTAAGCAGAATTAATTGGGTTTTTAAAATAGCTCTCTGCCCATGGTGTGGAGAAGAGGCTGGAAGATAGCAAGCATGGAGCAGGTACCGGGTAGAAGACTGGTGCATCCTTACGGGAGGAGCAGGAGAAACTCATCAACCCTTGGGGCCTTTGCACTGGCTGTTCCTGGGGCTTGGAATACGCTTCCCCTTGACGTTTGCATGCCGACTCTTTTTCTGCAGTCAGATCTCCACCCCTCCACGTGACCTCTCCAGAGAGGCCATCTGCTGTAGCCCTGGCCTTCCGTCACACTTGTCCCAGTTCATCCACCACTAGCTGAAATGATTTTGCTTATTTGTCTGCTGGTGGCCTCTTCCCGCTCGGAGAGCAGGCACCCTGTCTGCTGGGGTTCTGCTGAGCCCAGCCTCATCACCTGGATCCATATTCCTCAGCTGAGATTCTCAAGGAAGTAGCGGGAAAGGAGTTGCTTGCTGGAAAACAGCATGCAGGCGGTGTCCTGAGCCTGTGATACGGTCAGGGGGGGAAAAGGGACGGAGAGGATGGGCAGATGTACTTCTGCCCCTTGAGGATGGGGTAGGGTGAAGGTTCCTGCCCGAGATCACATCAGCAGAGGATTCAGATGTGTGGGGCCCTTCCCAAGGGGGCCTCAGAACCCCAAGGCAACGCACCAGAGAGGAGAGGGGGCATCCTGGCTTTGCCTCCTGCGCTGGGGCAGACTGTAGGGCTTGCGGTCTGCTGGAGGCCCGGCAAAGAGGGCAGAGATGCCCAAGGCCCAAAGCTCTGGATCCTGAGAAGCATCTCAGGGTGTGCACAGGGGGGTAGGAGAGAATTAACCTCCAGTCTTCAAGTGTGCTGGGGGTGGTTGCTCTGGAGACAGTACCTTGGGGAAGCAGCCCCTAGTGATACACATCCCTTAGGCAAGCTACATGGTTGCTTTAAAAAACAACGAGCTTCTGGCATATTTGGGGGCTGAACGTTCCAATCTTTGCTGGCAAGAGAACACAAGGCCACAGAATGCAGTGATGAGAAATAAAGGATCCAGTGACTCAATGCCTGTGTGACAGGTTTATTGTGGAGTGCCGCATGGGCCTGCCAACACAGTCCACAGACGTGACATTTAAAAGCCTCGTGCATTCCACTGGCTCTGTTGGTCTCCCCACTGCCAACCAGCCGTGTGAAACCCAGGGCGGCTTCTCCTCCTCTGCCAGGACATCTGCCGAGACTGTGGCCCAAATCCCAAATGCCCCTGCACGTTTAGGGAGCACAGGAAGGTGTTTGAAAAAGCTGCTTGCTTTGACATGGGCCAGCCTCCCGCTAACTGAGAAGGGCCCCGATTTGCGCACAAATGAATGAGACGTCTGACAGTTTTCAGGGAAGCTGTCCAAGCTTTTTTCTCTGAAATCCCCATCTGCAAAAGCGTGTTTTCTGAAAGTCTTAAATGCACACGATCCTGTGCTGTCTGGGTTTAATGCAAGAAAACAGGAAGCCAGTTAAATGGGTTCCGTGATGCTCCCCGACCAGGCACAGATGCCTTTTCTCCTCAGCAACAGTAACAACAAAGCTAGTATCTATTGGGAGCTTACTATCTGCTAGGTGTTATTATTATCTCTCCATATGTAAACGAGGAAAATGAAGCACAAAGACGTTAAGTAATCTGCCCACGACCACACAACCAGTGAGGGGCAGAGCTGGGATTTGAACCCCTGCTCTGAACTGCCATCTTGTATTGCTTCCTAGCCTCTAAAAGGGCCCAGAATACAGTTATGTGGATCCCCCACGCTCCCCTCTACTATCTACCCAAATAGGATGTTCCAGGGAATTCCCTGGTGGTCCAGTGGTTAGGACTCGGCGCTTTCACTGCAGTGGGCCCAGGTTCAATCCCTGGTCAGGGAACTAAGATCCCACAAGCTGCACAGCACAGCCAAAAAAAAGAAAGAAAGAAAAGCAAGTGTTCCAAAATTTTAAGAGAAATGGAGTCAAATATTACACTAAACTTGTAGATAAGTTGTGTTATTATATACAGCGGCCAAGGAATGAAAATTGAGAAGCTACAGCAACACGTGTTCCTAGGTTGGTCCAGAGTGAGGGCGAGCCTGTGTCTTTGGAAAATCTGCCTGCAGTTGCAGTGAGAAGGACTAAGGTTGAGGAAGCCAGTGGCGTCTTGAGCCCATGTGCTGAAAGGGGCAGCAATATGTTGGAATCCTTCCCTCCCATGGCAGCCCCAGGAGTGGGAGGACCACACAAGGGAAGGGGAACTCGCTCTCCATCTTTCCACAGATGCAGTCACTGATGATGTGGAGGTGGGTGGCTCTGAAGCCCTGGCAGAGATAGGGCTGCTCTTCTCAAATGCACAAGCCAGAGAGTCTGGGAGCTGCCTTTGAGAATGTCACTGTAGCTCCCAGACCGTCAGTGCCCTCAGCTACAAAGTGCAGGGCATGTGCCCAGTGTTCTCCAAGATTTCAACCTCCTCAAATAATCCCGGGGGGCAGGGGGTAGCACCTCTGCATGTACCTGCGGCCACCGTAGACCTTTTCCTATGTGGGGCCTGGACTGCAACTAAGTGGACTGGGACCAAAGGGGACTGTGTGTGGCAGGGACCGAGGGGGGAAGGGGCAGCTTGGGGCACGTAAGGGGAATCAAGTTGTTCAGTACTCTGAGTGAAGCAGCATCGTTGATGAAAAATGGCAGCTCAAAAGTGCCTTTCCCCCTCCTGTGTCAGTTAGGAGAAAATACACAGAGGAGACTCTGTCCGACTTTTAAAAACATGATGGGCTGGGTCAAAGGAAGGGATGCTTCCTCTTTGGAAGCTTGTGGCATCATCTGACATTATGTGCCAAGCAGATGTGGGAACAGTGGCTGTCAGTCTGTGCCAGGATCTTCGAGAGTGATACTTGTCTGCTTACTGGTGGTACTACGAGCTCACCATTCACCCACTGTTACCAAGCTACTGACGTGGGCATTTAAGTCAACTGTAAATCATTGTCTCTCTTTGTCTGTCTGTCTGTCTGTCTCTCTCTCTCTCTCACACACACACCCCCCCAGCCTGCTGACAACATAAAATAATAACATCGTAGCTTCAAAGAGGTAGCATGCTTAACAGGAGGTGGCATTGATACAATTTTATAGCTGATTCTCATTTTCTACAAACAAAACCTTCAGTTTTTGTGACTCAAGTTATATTATTAAAAAATGCCCAGGGAGTTTTCAATGTCAAGAACAGAACCTTCCTAAGAGGCAATGGAAACCTTTGATATGGAATCACCACACACCAGGAAACATTTTGGAAGTCTGGTTTTTATGTGTGGAATTTTCTTAAAGAAAGGCTCAAGAGACATTTGGCTGAAGTGAGATGTTCACATCAAGCTATCATGATCCTTGACCTCATTATGTTTCCCTATCCTACCAGGTCCAAAATATCAGACATTTTGAAGAAAGGGCTATTTTTCTGTGCAGTTTTGGGACTGTTGGCATTCCATGTCGTTTCCATAAAAATTCTCTTGGGTATTTTGGGAACTAAAAAGAATGAATAGGATTAACTTACAATTTTGCTAGAAGGAAAAATGAATATTCACTTTCTCTCATAAGTGATTTTCACTCTGCCAGGAAACAGGACTGACTGATTTGTTAGGCCTGTTCCCCAGCTGAGACCCGGGCTGGCATGGAGACCTGGTCCAGACGCAGGGGAAGACGCCCTGGCATCCTGGTCCTCAGCCTCCTGCACTGACCAATGAGCGAGAGGCTTCACGAGCAGCCCCTTCTAAGGAGACTGTTGCTCTCAGGAAGCTCACACCTAAAAGCGGAAGGGAACTGCAGAGACAGCCCGGCCTCCTCTCCGGGGGTGATAGAGTGCGACCCAAGAACCGGAAGTCGGTGCTTTCCTCTCATTCACTAGCTCCCGGTCCCACCCATTGGACAGGCATTCTTGAGCACCTACCCTAGTATGTGCCCGGAGATCATACAGTGTACTGGGTTGAACCACATGAAACTGCCGTTTTATAGGTCAGAAACAGGAGTACTGGCAAATACTTCGTACAGTTAAACCCACCACTTCGAAGGTTTTCCTAAGCTAGTGTTAGCAGGTTTTTCTCCTGATGCCATCAGAGAAGGTGGAGAGGACCCAGTCACCACTTGCTGGGGGATCTGGGCCTACTTCCAGAACAGGGTGGACATGCAATGATGTAATACATTGTAACTTTACAGGGGAATGAATCCTTGCTTTAGATCGGCTTCTCCCAGATACCATTTTATGCAGAGGCAGCCTGGAGCTTGGGCCACGTGGCTGCCTTCAGCTCTCTGGGTCCTGCTCTGCATGGGCGGGGCAGGCGGACACAGGAAAGCAAGTTGTCCTCTTCTTGTCCACGTGCCACTGGGGCAAAACTGTACCCAAAGTTCAGTCGCAAGTATATTCACCCAGAGCAACCAGGAGAGCATTACCCACAGCAGCCAGTGGGATGAGACCAGGGTTTCTCAACCTTGGTACTGGTGACACCTGGGGCCAGATCAATGTGGCCCCAGGGGGACTGTCGCTGTGGGGGACTGTCCGGTGCATTGTAGGATGTTTAGCAGCATCCCCAGCCTCTACCCACTGGATGCCGTGGTGTTCCCTCCCTCTGGTTGAGGAGCACTGGGTCAGATGGATACTCTACAATCCAGTGCAAACTGAATGATCTGGGAGGGGGAAAGAGCAGTTTCCTGGGGACCAACCTGTGTCAACAAACTCAGAACACAGCCTAGAGGGATGATCTATGGAGAGGGGCCTGGAGAGAGTTATAGAGAGTATTATAGAGCATTACCCACCTTGGCAACTGCATCCCTGCTAGCCGAGCTCAAGGCTGGAAACACTGACTTATACAGGTGAAGGGGTACCGGCCAAGAGACCGCTCACAAGGGGGTGGGCTGGGGGACAGTGACAGGGATCTCTCCGCCCACCTCTGGGTCTCCATGTGACATCTCTGCCTCAAACAGCCACTTCTCTTCCCGGCTTCATCCGGCTCCTACCCATCCTTCCGGTCTCAGCTTACACATCCCCTTCTCCTGGAAGTGTTCTCTGATCCCTCCCTTCAACGCCCTCCCCGCCCGGTTGGCTCTAGATGTCCTGCTCAGTATTACCTGGTATCCATATTTCTCCTAGCATAGAACGTATCACCTTAGCACGCACACGCACACGCACACACCCACCCCACATATATTTATGTACAGATACTTATGCAGTAGTTTGGTTTTCTGCTTGTTCCTCCCATTAGAACATGAACTTCATGAGGACAGGGACCCTGTCTCTACTGACGGAGCAGCACACCCTCCCCAGAACCCAGAGGGGCGTCCACACCCGATGGATCTCTCCCCCACAATATTTGGTGAATTGATGAAGGAAATCACTTTTCCACTGAATGGCAGGGGAGGACCAATAAGTGAAGTTCCTGAACGGAATCAAGCATGTGGTCATCGTAGCCAACAGTTCCATCAACGTGTACACCAGTTTGTTTCTGCAAAGGCAACGAGACTGGAGTGTGCAAGGCAGAAACGGATGGAGAACAACAGTATGGAAGATGTGAAAGTTTCCGTATTTACCCACATCTGTATGTTCAACAGACCCTTATCGTGATATATCTTTTGGACAAATGTTTTATACGCTGAGTCACATCACACACCTGCCAATGTATCAGTACCATGTACCAAAAGCCCAAGGAGACAGTTAAGCACGAAGCTGGGTGGTAGTTCTATTCTTCAAAACCAGTATTATGAGGGTTAACTGTTTGCAGATTGATCAGGGAGGGGTGGGTAGCAGGGGAAGAGGGAGGGCCGTTCAAAGAAGACTCAGTGAGGCTCTCATGGTGTCTGTATCACAATGGACAGCAGGCCACCTGCTCACGTCCAGTCTGCTTGTTCCCCGTCACCACTGCCAGCTTCCAACATCAAGAACACAGAGACATTTCCATCTAACTTTTATATGAAGAATTTAATTATCTATACACATAACTAATTCAAAAGTTGTATTACAGTTGTTAAAGCCGCAGGTTTATATATTTATATATTTTACATTCATATCCATGAAAATACTGACGCGCCAGTGAATGAGGGGGAGTCCTCGTTCTCGGCACCACGTGAGTGGAGAAAGACCTCTACACAATCGCCAGCACGGAATCCCCAAGGGGAGAGACGTAGAAACAGAAGTTCACTACTGTTAAAAGTCATTAGTAGAACCGCTAGGTTGTGCTTGAGGCTCCCTGCCCCCCGCCCCATTTGCTGTGCTGTCGGCAACGGCGTTTTTATTGAGAGCTTCCAACTAGTGTTTAAAAGACAAACATGGCTTCAGCTACAACATATCCAACACATTAACGGACCATGAGCTCCATTTCATATTAATCTGTAGAAATTCCACAGTCTAGTTAAAAAATGTAAACATTGGAAATTAATTGCAGGGAGACTCCTATACATTCTTTCTTGTCAAGAAAATTACTTGTTCAAAATACGTCATTCCATGAAAAGTCACTGGAATAAAACTTGGTATAAGAGACTAAGGCGAGATTGTAGATATTGTTGATCGTAACAACCTCAGTGGTGTTGTCTACGGATTTATGGTATGAAAACACGCAAAATTAAAAACCCAGAACAGAAAACACCAACTCAACCAGATAAATCTGAGACCGAACAAAAACACAGGTGCTTTCTCGTGTGGCTACAAGGTCACTGTGCAAAATAAAATTAATGTAATGTGATTAGAGCATCATACAAGATAACAGCTTTTGCCATGGAAAGAACTAATTTCTTATGTACAGGATGTATTATTACATGCTCAACAAGGTACATCTGATACACACAAACAAGCACAAAACAGCTTCTGTTTAATTGGCCTCGTTCTACACGTCTTTAAAACAGATATACTGAACTCCTCTGTACTTCTATAGTAGGGGTCAAAAACCCAAACGACACAATTTAGTTGGTAACACTGGACAAAATGAAAAAAATACATCGAGTCTCAGATTTATGGACATTTGGAACATTTTTTAATAGCACATGCAGCATTCCTTGATAGTGGGTCTTTTTGCAAAACCAAAATAGCAAAGAAGTAATTCATTTATTTTTTTATTAAAAGGCTAAGATATTTATTTTAAAATAATTTGAAAACTATTGGAAGCACCTGTGCAAAGGTGGGGGAAGTCAATTTGAGTCACTAGGAAAGCCACAAAAGGACCCACTACCCTGTGTATTTTTGTAATTTTTTTGCTTCTTTCTGTGCAAGTAATAACTCAACATTGCCATCACATGCAACTAAGGTAAAATGAGGTAAACTGCTCTGCAGTGAGTTCTTCTACTCAGAAGGCAGTAGGTGATCATGCTGGAAGTCACATGATCAAGGCTGCATCTCCCATCATCCCTCTGGGCAGTGATATGGGATAGTGGGTCTCTTTGAGGACTTTCAAGCCTGAGGGGGGGATGGACAACATATGATTCCTAGAAAAAGGAGGAAAACAACACATAAGCAAAACAAAACAATGAGCAAAATTCAAGCTAGGAAAATGAGTCAGGCATGTAAACAGCATGGTGCCAAAATGATTAAAAAGAAAAAAAAAAAGGAAAAGGGGGGGAGGGAAGGGAGGGGACATGCTACAGAAGGAATGATTTTTTTTAAAGAAACAAAACAAAACAAAAACCCCACGAGATAAAGTCTTGCATTACAGAAGGTCTTCAAAGAGACTGTTGTGAATGCAGCAATGGTCTAGCTTTAAGTTCTGCAAACAAAGCTCAGCAGAATCAGAGCAATGCTGCATGTTTCACCATGAGATACCAGAGAGGAGAGGCAACCGAGGCACCAGGGCACTTACATTGCTGGCTGGGGTCCATGTCTGTGGTCAGCTTCACGTAATTGGACGGGAAGAGCCCCACTTGCCCGTGGACTTCTCCTTTCCACCAGTCGGGGTCCTCCTTGTTGAGGACGTTGATGATCTGGCCCTTATTGAAGGCCAGCTCGTCGTCATTCTGCGCGGTGTAATCGTACATCCCGATCACCTGGCACACTGCAGGAGACAGGCCAGGTGAGGGGCGGCGGCACACCTGCGCGGCTCGCGGGACGGGCTACCTAGGGGTATTAGGTACTCTCGTGTCTCATCTGTGTCCTTTCCGAAGAGGACAGAAGTAAGTGGAGGGCTCTGATGGGCTTTGTGTAGTGGGGGCAGTAGAGGAAGACGGAGGATTGAAAACCAAGACGACAGCAAAAATGTCAGACCAAGCCTTGAGTTTCTATAATATCTTCCTCTTTTACACGTTTAGTTGTCAGCAGAAAATGTACAGTGATAACTGAAAGCTTCCATGGAATCATTTCTATTTGAGTGCAGCGGCACTCCTTCAAAATGCTGACTCTGAACATTGGCCCAACTTCACACACAGCTGCATATCATGGGGACTTCACTGTTGCTCTTTATTTCTTTTCTGGTTTTTTTTTTTTTTTTTAAGGTGGAAGGTAATTATCATCTGACCTCCAAAAAGTTCGACTCTTAGTGAAAAGTAAAATCAGTGTTTTATTCTGCTGTACCTTTGTGTCTCAAAATTTTTTCTCAAAGAAACACACAATTTCCACATTCAAGAACAATTTTTCTTTTCTCATTTTTCCCTCAAAACTATAGGAGGTTACACTGCCTTTATTCCCTGGCATTTTTACACTTCAGATAAAGTTTGCCTAGTTAGGTTTTACCCCCAGTTAATCTTTCCTAACCAACCTCTATACAGTCTTAGGCTTTAAAGATGCTCCAGCTAATTCAATCACCTCAGCAAACTATTTCTGCGGGTTTTAACCAACCTGATGAAGGGGACGCCGCCAGGCCTCCCCAAGGGAGAGGAGATCCAGCTGGCACCACACCCCTCTGCCCACATGAGGCCACGGCTCAAGCAAAGGGGCCCAGCTGTGGTTGGGAACCAGTCACAGTGTTGGCCAGTCCTTTCATTTCTTGCAAAGGCTGCCAGGTTTTAATCTGATTTCGCTGGGGATGTACAGCGTAGACATTTAACCACAAGGTACTGGAATGAAAATTCTGCATTTTCCACAAGTGCCACCCAAGCACTGATGGCTTAAAGACCTAAAGCAGAAGTCTGCTCCCCTAACCTCGCCCATCTCAACTATTACCGAAGCATCTAATTTGGTCTCTTCAATCAGAAAATAGCCAACCATCTAAGCTGCCGAGCCTCTGTTCCTTTTTAGCCCTTTAGGAGAGCGTGTATAACATCCTGTCCACTAAGCGCAGCCCCTGTGTTCACAGGAAATGTCGCAGGGGAGCTATTTCAGTCTCAGCTGAGCGGCACATTACAACCAACAGAGCCCTGGGGCCTCCCAGCTCAATCTCCTGACCTATTTAGACCCCGGCCATTTATTTTTAGGAGGCCCTTTTTGTCCCCTCGCCCCCTAGCCCAAATTCCAATTTAAATAGCTGGAAGGAAATCAAGAGAAAAATCTGGCTTCAATGGCATAGCATTCAGGGCCCCTTTAGGAAGCCGGTTCCAACAAGGGCTCTGTTGTACCCAGCACAGCAAAGCTGCTTCGATACTTGGTCCTTTTGAAAAACATACTCCATATCACATTAGCTGGGTGTCAGCCCCAGCAAGTACAAGAAGCGCTTACAGCCAGTGTGAAAGACAATCTAAGCTAAAAAAATTGAGTGGAAAGGCTACCATGACGCATAGACCATTTTCTGAGCAGAGAGTATAAGCTGCTTACCTGCTGGGAATGCTGCGGGCTTAGGTGGCTCTGTTGGAGTGATTTTGCTCATCCCAGGGCTTAAAAGTTTGACATAGTTAGCAGGGAACCAGCCTATCTGGCGCTTTTTCCCACGTGCCTAATAACAAAAAATTACATTACAATGTTTCAAAGGTTCATGTTCTTTCATGTTATACTTTGCACTTATACCAAGTTTACATATAACTGAAAAACAAATGACATCAATAGTAGAATCTACGGATTACTGTATTACAAAATGAAAACATGCCAGCTAAAATCCAAATTGTGGCAGCTATCAATCAGCAAAGCCTAGAATGTTCTGGCATGGGCTGGACTGTGTGGATCACAGAGTGCAATGTAGTATGTACAGGATGGGAAACTCTGCTCATTTAACAGCTCTCAGCTGTCATTTTCAGGTAATGTAGAGATTATGGTTTATGCCAATGTTATATATGGATTTTAGGAATGATAATAATGGCAGTCAACACGTGCTGGGTGCTTTTTATGAGCCAGGCCTGTGCTAAGCACCTTATCTGCATTTACCTACACAACAATTCCAGAAGGATAATACCATTACTATTTCCGTTTCCCACTATTACTATTCCTAGTTCCCAGATAAAAAGAGTAAGGCTCAGAAAAGTTAAGTGACAATCTCAAGGTTACAGGCTAATCAGTGGCAAGCCAAGATTCACAGTCACATCTGCGACCTTCTTATGGAGAATAACTGTACATATACAAGATGACATACACGCAATATATGGAGGACACAGGAGTCTAAACTTCACCTTGTTTTCAAAAGCCATCAGGCTTATGTGATGGATCAGCCACATTCTCCACCACCATTCCTGCCTCCTTCACTTTTATCTAATTCGACACAAAATCCATTCATTGAGTGTTTACATGCTGGGAGTTGTTGGAAGGGGATAGTATATGACACAGAGGAACTTATAATGAAGTTGGCGAACCAAGACTTGCACTCCTGACACAATTCCATGAGATGAAGACTCTAGTTAGGGATGATAAGTGTTATAACTACCCTTCTGCACATCACCAGGAGCAGAGAACTTAACTTACAGCACGTACACACACACACACACACACACACACACACACACACCCTCTAGAAGCAAGGCTTTGATAAAAACAGCTGCCTTTGGGGACAGGGTGGGAGGGAGACATTTGAATTCCCTTTCATAATTTTAATTAATTAATTAATTTATTTTCTGGGGGTCACGACACGCAGCATGTGGGATCTTAGCTCCCCGACCAGGGATTGTACCCACGCCCCGTGCAGTGGATGCGCGGAGTTTTAACCACCGGACCGCCAGGGAAGTCCCCTGTAATTTTAAAATTTGAAACCATGTGAATATATTACCTATTCCCAAAATAAGGAAATAAAATTAAGAGAAAAGGAAACTTCCCACCATCTTACCTCTGCCCTCTCATCTGATTCCGTTTATCAAGAGGGATACTTCTGGGTTACTTTTAGAACGCCGATCAAATTTCACTTTCCTTGGAGTCATAGATTTCATGCCCTTGGCTCAAGGACTAAAGTTCTAACCCACAGTTAATCCACCAATGGTTGAAGCCACTCCTTTAAAAGCTCCCCCATGTTAATCTATTGAGCATACGCTGCCGTAGGTCTCACAACAGCTCCACCATTTCCCCCATCCCTGCAGCTTCACAAGGGCGGAACACAGAGCTCACTGGCAATTTCTTCATTTGTGTATCCACAGGGGAGAAGGGCTGGTGAAAGCACCAGAAGCCCCCCTGGGCCCAGCAATTATGGATTGCAAGAGCCACTCAGGACTCTCTTTTGAGCAAGGTACAAGGAACGTGATGATGAAAAAATATGGTTTCTGCCTTCAAAGAGCTGACAGCCTACAAGAGGAAGTAAGAAATATGCATGGAAGTAATAATATCCACATCAACACTAAATACCAAGAGTGGTGCAGGCATCGGGGGCCACCACGGTTCACGGGAAGAAGACGTCGCTTCTGGTGGGATGGTCACAGAAAGCTTCCGGAAGAAGTGGGATTTGGCCGGCTCTCGAACGGGGGAGAGGTGGAGATGACCATGTGGGGAGGCGCTATGGGCAAAGGCAGTGAGGCATCGGGGTCTGAGGGTTGCTGCTTGTTTTCAAGAGAGCAAATCACCAAATGAGGCTGGAGTAGAGATGTCGCTGTGAGAGGTCAGACTGGTAAGACGGATGCTGGAAGGGGAAGAGGGCATCTGAGGGGAGTCTTGGCCAGCAGGCTGATAAGGAGGGCCAGTGGGGACACCCCCTTTTTTAAAAAAAATTTTTTATTGGGGTATAGTTGTTTTACAATGTTGTGTTAGTTTCTACTGTACATCGAAGTGGAGTTCTCTGTGCTATACACAGGTCCTTATTAGTTATCTATTTTATTACATATTAGTGTATGTATGTCAAGGAGACACCCCTTAAGTCTTCAGAACAGGGGAGTCACATATGGATGGGAAAGCCAATGAGGTGGCAACTCTCTACAAGAAATGAGACCCACCGGTCTAAGGAAGGCCTCCTCCTACCCAGTGAAGGAAGAGACATATTAAAAGGGGGAGTGGAGGGCATTCCCTGCCGGTCCAGCGGTTAGGACTTGGCGCCCTCACTGCCGGGGCTTGGGTTCAATCCCTGGTCAGGGAACTAAGATCCTGTGAGCCATGCAGCCAAAAAACTCAATCACTAAAAAAAAAAATTAGAAAAAAAAAAGGGGAGGGGGTGTGGATTCCAGGACCCCAATGGAATCCTGAGCCAATAAACTGTATCTCGTCCTCCCTGCTCGATAGGGCTTTTATGGCTGCCCACCAGCAAGCTCCCAGGGGAACTTTTGCCTTTGGGTACTCCAGGCTGTGCCTTCTATTCCAGCCAAGATACATTTCTTCAGTCCACCAGCTCACTCTTCACTCTCCGGCACTTTAGTTTTTAATTAGCTGCACAGAAAGGTGCTGTATTTCTTTACCTCACCACAACACAGACCTTTGCCTTCCTGACCAAGATTTGCCTTGACAGAAAGATGAATTGAGGGGACAGACAGACAGACAGACAGACACACACACACACACACACACACACACACACACACACAGGAACTAAAACTGCTGTGCTGTACAGATGTGGCTTTGAATGCAAAGGCTACTCTGGTACCACACCTTACAGCCCCGCCCATGGAAAGCTCCGCTCCTTCAATGCTGTGACTTAAGGATGACTCCGTCATGAACTCTCACTATCCCACCACTCACTGTCTGAACTCAAGAATCCAATAGATTTAGATACATCTTCAGAAGAATTCTTAGCTCTCACAATTCTGTTCCTGGCTGCCCAAAGCTTAGGAACCAAATGGATTCAGATAACATGGCATCTCTCACTACACAAATGCAGGATTTAGGTGGTGCAGGGTTATCTGTACTTTGCAACGAAACGGTGTCCCTTTGAGATCTTGCATATTGAAATTTGGGCAGAGAATTTTAAACAAATGGAAAAGACACTGACTTGCAGCTCTCCTTCCCACCATCCACCTGGGTTCTTTTTTCGGATCAAAATCAGCTGACCAGGGGCCAGGGTAAGCTGCTCGGGACCAGTAGCAGTGTAGGAAGCAATAACCTGGGCAATTTCTGGAAAACAAGACCAAACATAGCAGTGCACCATTAGAGTCAGGAAAAGGAGAGCCTAAGAAGACACAGCCACCTCCCAGGTTCACGGGTCAACATCGTCAAAGCCGGTGTACGGGCCGGTTTTCTACTAAATGAAGAAGGCTCGGTGGCCCTTCTTTGACCACATGGCAAATGCAGTATTCAGGAGCTGGGCTTGTCTTCCGGTTCTGCCCAGTCTGCTCGAGGACCCCCTCATCTCTCAGAACGTACCAACTTGCCTCCACAACCTCCCACTCTCCCCCCAGTCCGCACCCTACCCCCACTGCCCCAATTCCCAAGAACACCCCGATGCAGCAGGTGGGCCTCATTCATCCCCAACCGCCCTCCGCTCTCACACAGTGCTGATTATTATTAGCACATGGTCCAGTCAAGGATGGTTGAGCGAATCAAGGAACTCAAGTGAACCTTTTCCACCTGCCAAGTACAGTAGAAAGAGAAATCTGTTTTCTTCAGAAACCACCAGGAGTGTGCACTAGCTAATTTCTTTCTATGTTACGACTTTCTTTAGACTCTCTCTTCTACCCACAAGCCCATTTTCTTTGAGGCTCACATTTTGAGGGTGATCCCTGAATATCAGGTAGGAATCACATCAATGTAAGTTTACTTCTTTTTACTTCAAGTTAGAGGACGATCCTGCAGTCAAGAGGAGGGATTTTATGCAAAACAACAATTCAGCACAGAAAACAAAAAATGTAAACAGTTCTGTACTTTTCCTGAATGTGAACAGTCTCATGGGAAAAATTCCAGCACTACCACAGACCAGGCTCTGAAAAGTACATTTCTCCTGGCACATGAGTTCAACTACGAAAGGACAAAATCCTCCTCTGACCGAATGCTGGTGTATCCGCAGCGACGGTCTTGTGAACTTCTAGAAGCAAGACAGAACAGATTGTTCTATTCCTCTCCACTCTCTCCCCATCAGAACTGTTCTTGAAAGAAAGAGATGAAGAAAGAAGGAATGAAGACAGACAGACAGAAGGAAAGAGGTGAAAGGCCCATGCTCCTGCTTCCCTGAAGGCACATTAGCCCCCTAGGACCCTGTTCAGTAAGCGGCCACCAGGCTAGGAGCGCCAGGCCGTCCCGGTGCGGGCTGGCCCTGACACATGCATCCCAGAGCTCAGGCGAAGCGAGAAAGAGCCCAGCGTACACATACGTGGGCTCCACTGAGAGCTCAAGCTGGGAAATCTGTGCTGGGGATGAGAATTCTCCCCCAACATGCCAAGGACTAGCTCTAAACTCCACGAGTTTTCCATTTGGAAAAGATCCAAATCAGTGTCCGATTTGGCCCCTGATGTCCCTGCTCCTCAAAAGACCTGGCCTGCGTAGCCCGTGACCTGCCCTGACACTCTTTTCTGTCTTTTCCAGCTTTTTTGAGCAGCTCGCTGGTTTCAGTGCAAAGTTAAGCCCCTCTGGACCCTTTGGAATGACAATTCAAAATGTAGCATACTCCTGGTTAAAACAGACATTTGACCAGGGTGGTCCAACACCTGAGTCAGACTAAAATCCTACAACTGCCTAAAAACCCACCTTTCCTTGCCAGGTAAGCCCATTTGGAGCTGAGCACCAGACACAGATACACACATCCCTGTCAGCACTGCGGTGACTCTCTCGACCTGTAATTTCTTAAGGTTGTAATAGCACAAAAGCTCAAATGACCTAGAGAGGAAGACAGGCCATACAACCATATGATTTCACATCTGCTTCTTTCTTCTTTCAGGCTTGTATGTATAGAATATGTGATTTTGTTTAAATAAACTAAAACACTCTGAGTTCAGAGGGACGACTGTGATTTTTGTACCTTCACCGTGTACCTGAGGAAAACCACCCAATGGCTTCTAAATTAATAGGACCTGCACTCTGATAATACGTGTTGCTCTCTCATCTCCTCGGTTATTTATGTCCTGGGACTAAATATGCTTCCAGGAAACAAACAAGGGCTTCCTGAACCTAACGAGAGGAGGACTAAGCAGCTCCTGACCCCAAATCCTACAGGTTCATGCATTACAACGTCCCACCATCTTGCCTGAATTATTTCTTCACATCCCAAGAGAACATTGTCTGGTAATGTCCCTACTCTCCATGTGTGAGGCAACAGCCATATTTCATAATCATCTATAAATGCATTATTAATGGATTCCAAGGAAAGGATCTGCTCCAACCACTCTTCGGACAGATTCTTTTGTCTTTTCTTTTCTTTTTTAAGGCTTCTGGCTCCAATAAACAAAGATTGGGAGCAACTATCAATTACATTTAAAATATTGAAAAATAAGCATCAGGGTTTGTCACTTACCAGGTTTTTTTCCTAAACTCCCTGTTTTCCCAGCAGTTCCAGAGCCCTTAAAACAGAGCAGAAGGTCTCATTTGCATACTGAAGAGTTTTGGTCAAGCAACTTAAAAAACGATTAATGATGACACAAACCCGCTTGAGCCCCTAAATTCCCCTTTTCATTCTGGGGAAACATAGCATTGTATCTCCTGACATTATGATCTGTATCAAGGAAAGCATGGGGCGAAATAAGTACTTTAAAAGCATGTAGCTTTTACTCTCTTCTTAAGAGAAAAATTAGCAAAGTAAGTGGCATTGTAGGACCCCAGAGGGCTCAGGTATTGACTGTGTGTAACATGGGCGCATCCTGTCCCTGGGTGAGGTGAAACAGGGGCTGCCCCGCCAGGAAGACTGTTAGTCTACAGCCTAAACACTAAGCTCATGCTTGATGTCCAAATGGCTAATTATTAAACACTTCACACATAAAAAAAGTACAGAGACTATAATAGACATCCATGAGTGCAATGGATGTCTATTATAGTCTCCATATACTAGAGACTAAATATGTGAAAATATTAATATTATTAACATTTTAATTAAATTAATATTAACAATACATGGAAATATTAATATTTTGGTACATTTGCTTTAGGGCTTTCTTTTTTTTTAAAGAAGGAAAACAGTACAGTGGCAATTCAAACACCCCTTCCCCCATCCCATTATCCAAAGAGGCAGCCACTCTCCTGTATATCCTTTCCACCCAAACCTTAACACTGTTTAAACACTGAAATTTCTCTTGTAATGCTGGACACACAGCCCATAGAAGCAGACCATTTTTTTCCCCAACTACTAAGTGTTTCAAAAGTGCTCTGGGGTTGAATTCCTTCATAGATGCTCATGGAATTTTAAACCAGCTGAGCAAGCCAAGCCAGCAGAGACTCAGTTGGGACAGGGGCCAGGCCGAAATCTGTCCTTGCAAAGTGCTTTATTCCAGATTAATTTTCACTCTTGTGTCCCTATCTTCCAGTAAATTAAGTATTCCAATTAAAACAGAATAAAACAAAAGGCTTAATTAACTAAATGAGAGTAACTTTAATAATAAAAATATGTAATTATCTACCAGGAACACAACTTATCATTGTCCCTACCTATATTTATACTGAAACTCAATAACCATTTACCAGGGAAAGTTTGAATTAAAATGTTTACTCTGATTATGCTTTCTGTATTAACCAAGTTATACAATACCCATCTTCCTTGCAATTTTTATAGGCTGCATATCAAAATGAAGGAACACTAATGATACAAGATTCCAAATGACCAGTTACTTTCCCAGTACAGGCTTAAATATACTCTCTCTATTCCATAAAAAGAACAAAGCAATTAGCAAGCCAGTGATAGAATTCAAGCAGCTTCAATGTGCTCCCTTTTAAACACCACAGCCAGCACTTAAGCTGAGACGCAGTCAGATGGCCAGGTTCCATCCTGGCGCTTCTTAAGAATGCAGCAGAAAAGTTGATCCAGGCTACGTGCCCCAGCCCTGCTCGTGTAGAGGAGGCAAGCAGGTTTAGGACAACCTCCCCCTTGTCCACGGGTCAATTTTGGTATCTGAAGCTGGGTCTGGTTTTTAAGTTTGGCGGGATATGGCCTTATAATATTGAAGTCTATGTCCAAGTAGGATGAAAGAGCTGCCTTTTCTGATTTTTTCATTATTATGCAATAATGTTGCTAAATGTCTAAAATCTTTGGCACTGTTAGTCCTTCTGTGGCTGATATTTAAGGCTGCGGTTAAGAAAGCACTTTACAACTCAACTTACCTTTAGAAAATGTCACAGTGCATTTTTTGAAACTTACTGACTTTGGATGGTTTTTGGTAGAAAACTGTAATTTATTAAAATCTAATACAAGTAATGTATTTTGTGTTTAACTGATCCCAAAGGTAAAGCCATTTTAAGAGGTTTTGTGCATGGGAGCAGAAATCCAGTTTTAGTTTTTAATGTTTTCCCTCTACTCCCCTGAAATATCTCCACGGTTCTTATTGGATATAACTGGCTGGCCTGGAGAAGAGTTGAATTTTCCCTCTCCAGGTCTGCAGAGGACAATACGACGACTGTCCTACAGAAAAGAAGTACTTTCTTTCCAGCTTCTGCCAAATTCTCCAAGGGTAAAACACTTATGCAAATCCCTCCAGGGGAATTTCAGCAAGCTGCTCTCAAGACCAAAGCAAGGGAAAACAAACCAAAAACTCCCAAAACAACAATGACCTTCCTTAAAAAAAAAAAAACAAACAGCAAATAAAACTATTCCTAGGAACTGCAGGGAAGGTGAGAAGGCTGACATGGAAGAACTACCATAGCTTATCACCAGGCCCAGCTTCGCTCCCCAGGCAGCCATGGGTCTGTTAAATGACTACATCTATAGCCTGAAATTCCCACTAACTTGAAATTGGCCACTACGAGATAGGCTCCCATACTCTAGTAGGCCCACACCACCATTTCCTTAATCTTGTGCTATCTCAAGGCCACTTCATGCAACTGAATTTTTAGGGCCCCATTAACAACAATGGGGAGACACTTCCAATTTGTAAGGATAACAGCATTTAAAATAAATTCAGTCTAGGGGGCTTCCCTGGTGGTGCAGTGGTTGAGAGTCCGCCTGCCGATGCAGGGGACGCGGGTTTGTGCCCCGGTCCGGGAAGATGCCACATGCTGTGGAGCGGCTGGGCCCGTGAGCCATGGCCGCCACATGCTGCGGAGCAGCTGGGCCCGTGAGCCATGGCCGCTGAGCCTGCGCGTCCGGAGCCTGTGCTCCACGGCGGGAGAGGCCACAACAGTGAGAGGCCCGCGTTCCTCAAAAAATAAATAAATAAATAAATAAATTCAGTGTCTGATCAACGGAGATACTAAGTTCTAGCCAAAGTGTACCAATTTCTTAGATCTTGTGTCTTCCTAGTGTGTAGGCAAAAATACAGATTCTAAAAACTCTCTACTGCCCAATATTCTGGGGCCAGTATCACCAAAATACTTTTGTCTACATGGGCAAGATATTGCTGTGTATCTTTCTTGAAGTTTCTCAAATCAGTGACCCTGAAGGCTAAATCTAGAATATTTACTCCGAATCCTAAGTCAGTTACATTCAGGAATAGAGATGAATCCTGAGTATTATCCCAGCTGACGCAGACAAGCCTCATCATGAGCAGTCTCCACTGAGCCCCGGGGGGGTTCTTCTGCTTCTGGGAAGCCAAGGCTGACCCTGCGGCACCAATAGACAATTTCAAACAATTACAGGTCACACTGTATTTGCTGTCATGTTCCAGAACTTAGCAAAACCCAACAATGATGTTCCACCGGCAAACATCATGACTCCCTGAAAAGAGAATCGCTGCACAGAAAGGGAGAGGAAACAGTTAATGTGGGTTTACCTCTGAATCTTTAAGCCTCACATAGTTAGAAGGGAAGACTCCGGACTTGTCGCCCACTGTTCCTGTCCACCAGTCACCATCTTTCTTGGTAACCAAAATCACATCCCCTTGCTGAAAGGTTAAATCGCCTTGCTCAGAACTCTCGTAAGTGTACATGGCAATAAATTCTGGTGGGGAGAAATATTGAGATACGGAGAGAGCTTGATTGTTTACAGAAATCCCAGACAACTTTGCAAAAGCAAGATTATGAATAAGGAAATTATTAGGATAAGGTCCATTCAAGAGAAAGGCTAGTCACTGATAAAATGTAGAGTTACAGAACCCCCTGGGCTCCAAATTCCCCGACTGCACATAAAAATTCAGTAACTGCAGCCGGGGAGACAATTCCTGTGAAGACCCAGGACCAGGAACAACAACAAAAAAAACCCAACTGCATGTCCACCAACACCACTACTGACAGTGATCCCCGATTTAACACCATGGTTTCTTTTTACATGAAAATGGTTTTCACGTTCACTTTTAGCTAACATTTACTGAGTACCTAGGTCATGCTGAGCACTGGGTTAGATGCACTGACATGCCAGGCTCCTTGGTGAGCTCATCAAATATCTGTGATTCACTTTTGAAGGTACCAAGTCACCATTTTAGAAACCTTTTAGACATGGTATATCCTTTATGTAAATTAAATAAGACACGTTTTTCATTATTCAAGTGCCTCGGTGAAAATTTAAGTCCTATTGTGCCATATACACAGATGGCAGGAAGCTGTTAGAACACAAAATTTAAAATATATACTCTTTGGTTAAAAACGGACACCTACTTGTCATTCAAGTATAAACAGGTAGAGTGGACTGCTGACAAAAGTAGTGTCTACCCAATCCCAGAAAATAATCACGCCTTTCTGAACAAGTGGAAAAGACAAATCACAGTTTCTTACATTTGATTATTCATGTAATTTAGTCGTAAAGGACAAGAATTAATGTTCTTTACTGTCTTGAATGTGAAGGATGTGCATTCCAGAGGAAGTTTTTCTTTTGAATTATAAACAGCTGACTTTACTAAGGCTTAGAAACCAAGTCACACTCTCAGAAAGATCACTTGACACAAAATTCTAGACACTACACTAGGTAGAGAATAAAAGATTTCCGGAAAGATGAACATACGTTTCTTATTTCCACTTTTTGTCCATTTTATCCTAGGCCTTTGTGTATTTTTTAAAAAGCAAAAAGGAAAAAACTCCCCCCCAAAAACGACAAAACAAAAAAAACACCATTTACCGGAAAAGTTCATTTTATGATGGATGATGGATGGAGTGTTTCTTGCTAAAATTTCATATGATAGTCCTTAAATGCAGAGCTTAATGTAAATTAATTTAGTATGGAGGACTAAATTAATTTAGTCCTCATTATAAGAGCCTCTGCAGGAGGCACTAATGAAAGCTAAAACAAACACCAAAAAACACAAACCCTCCTAATGCTTATGCTAATGTGGGCAGCTCTCCAAGGGGCTGCTTCAGCCTCCCTGTGCTGACCTGTAGGCTGAGGCCAGCAGACCCCGAGATACAAGGTCATCCAAATGTACAAGGCAGAACAGAAGCCTCTCTGTCTTTAGCCCTCCAGCACTGGTGACACACACCTCCACAGTTAAAACTGGAAAAATGATTTCCCGCACAAGGAAATCAAAGTTTGGCAGCTTGAATAAGGACATTGTTTTTTCATTAATATATTCCTTTTTCGGATTTTTCAATATTCTGACCCTTCCCTTTTCATTTTGTTCCGTTACTTGTTCCTTCGCTCATGTTTGGCCATTTCAGATTGGATCCTTGGCAATCAATCCTTTTCCAGGTGATTCCTGCACTAAAAGTCACTTTCTTAAAATGGATCCAAAGTTTGAAGTCACTTTCGAAATGCTTAAGAAACTTCAGAAGCGTGAACTCTAGCTGAACTTCACACTGCAGCAGAAGATACCAAGGAGACGGGAAAGACTGTGGCTTTACTTGCCCTGTGTGCACGCAGGCATCTGCGAGGACCTTCTGGATTCAATGAAAACGGGGAGACGTGAGGACCGCTATGCGGGGCCTCCTCACCACTCAGACCCTCTTCCCCAGACATGTAACACAGGGCACTGGCAATTCCCAAGCCCATATTTTAAGAGCTAACCAAGTTGACCATCTATTTAATCTGGTTTCTGGTTTACGTGAAATCTGATTACATTTAATACAGTACTGATAAGTGGTCCATTAATATATTTAAGTACCTTTTCTCAGAATTTCAGATGTCAGTGCCCTCCCACACCCCTCCAGAAAGCCAGCAATCTCTCCTCAAATTTCTAATACCTAAATCATTTCAAAATGGATGTAATAAATGTCAACCAAGGTTAGAATTTAACTCTCTTCTGTTGCCCAACTTTAAGGATGTGTGTGGTTCATCTGTAACCTACTTATTGAGGCCTCAAGTGTAGAGGCCTCTGTACAATGTTTCAAAACAAAACAACATTCATCAACCCAGCTGTTGGAAACTAACACACCATTGTAAAGCAATTATACTCCAATAAAGATGCTAAAAACGAAAAAACAAAAACAAAAAAACCCAGCCTTTGGATGAGAAAGCTCACTGCTTTAAGTGACTATTGATAAATCCAGGAAATGAAGCAAAAAGGAAATAAGAGTAGCAGACATTTACTGACCTTTATTCCAAAAGCTTACACTATTATCTCATAAGCCTTGTAATAATTTCCTACCTCAAGTGGTGATTATTATGCCCATTTTACAAATGAAGGAGTTAAGGCATGACTAAAAGTAAATGGTCACTAGGTGAGAGAGCCAGGATACAAACTCTGGTGCTCCAGTGAGACTGAATGGATATAACACACTGAATTTGGGGGGACGGGAGGCACACATAATTTGCCTGACATAATACTGACTACACGTGCTGTGTTTAAAAGACCTTCTTGCCTGTTCTCCTAACAGTGGATAAAAAAGTCATTAAGATGACAAAAAATGTATGAAGAGAACTATCTTAATGATTGTTTTGGCAGTAATGGCAAAAACTGGATACAATAAAATACTGGATTTGTTCAGTGATGATGAAGTTTTACAGCTATGCCTATAAACCAAAAAAAAATTTTTACTTCTGAAATTCCTCTTGAAAAAGTAACTTTGTTACTATCTGAAATACCATTAAATTTTAACCCTTGCTGTCTCCATTGAAACAATTGCGTTAATAATTCTATTTTTCATAAGGCAAAGTTTCTAATGAATGTAAGTCTCATAATGGCAAACAAACTGAACGAAAGAGTCCACCCTCGTGGAATTTATTCAAGGAACCTATGAAAAACTACTATACAGTTGTGTAGACATCTGTTAGCTACAAACACTGTTCATACTTCAACATGGAAAGCCTGTCTAACTTGGGTAGCGCTCATTCTTCACTTAGTACTCTGATAATGGCTGGACCAAATGAAGAAAAGACATGAGATTTTTACCATTAGAGCCTGAATTATGTAGGTTTTGTTCATTTTTAAACCTATACTATATATTGGCATATATAATCGAAAAGATTATGTCATGAAGAAGAGGAAATAAAGCAATTAATTATTTGTGTAATAAACACTCAAAATACAATTTTTAGGCCTAAATAATCTGCTGTGGTTATTTACATGGAACACAGAAATGAAACTTCTGTTTCATTTGGGGTACAAATGGCACTGACGTTACTGTGACAGTTTTACTGAACTGTATAGTTATGGCTTTAAGCCTTAATACTTACCTGTATAAAGTCAGAAAAATAGCAACTACCACAAATTAGCTGTAGAGATGCTCAGAGAACTTGGTCCTTAGTGACTGTGATGGGCCTCTTTCAAGAGTCAAAGGGCTCATAATCAAACATAATTAGAAGATTCAGTTTTTATGATCAATATATCTGATAGTATTTTGAAAGTCTCTATAAAGTACTATGACTTTGTGAAGAGCTAAACCTCATTTTAGCTTAGAGTTTAATATAATGAACGTAAATTAATGTAAACTATTTAAACATGAAATCCAACTTCGTTTCCAACATTCACTGTATTACACGATTCCCTCCACCTTCTAAAGAACATGATCTGAGTCAGGTTCTCACCTTCTCCTGACACGGCCGGCTTGGCTGCTGGGGAAGCTACTCTCTTTAGACTAGCAGGACTTTCTGAAGAACCAGAATCCATGCTGGAAGAGGGGGGAAAGTATTTTAATTTTCACCCTCAAAGAACACAGTACAAATGACACTGACTTTTCTTTTTAAAAACTGTTTAACATTTAAAGCATTGATAATCTACAGCTGAAATAGATGCACTCAGCTAAGTCAAAACACATCACAAGGGGCCATAGAGGCCTGATTCTAAGCTCACATCCTTGTTTGTCAGCACTTTGCTTTGCTGGATACACAGCTAACGTACTGGTCTATTTCAAAGCATGACTGACAGATGCTCATTCAGTAATTTTGCTCTTCATCTCTTCTTGAAGCTCATAATTTGTTTTGACCATCTACATGGTTAGAAAAATTAAACAACAACCTTTATGTTAAGGTTGCATGCTATAAGCTTCCTAATGAAAAAGATAATTCATTCTTCCATAAATTTTCCCAAATGCTTTGAGCCTCTAAGTAGTCCTGTACGTCTGGAACAGTACTGGATACTAAGCATGAAGAGGGGCATAATCTCCAACAAATCCACAAGAATGTTCCAGGTCTCAGAGTAGAATTCCCTCATGCATAAGTCAATGAAAAACAGGATATACAGGTTTCTATGAGCAAGGAAAAAAATGACCATTTATCTGTAAGAGGCTCTCCCCTGTTGCCATGTACCCTAATTTTTGCAGTTAAAAGATCCAGTTTAAAGACAAAACAATCCTGCAACTCCTATCTATGAATCTTAACTAGTGCAAACAATAATTTCATGCCTGACATGGTTTTCATCCAATAGAAGCAGATAAATACAAACATACCTCGTAGATTTCCTTATGGGCCCTGAAATGAGTTTCACGTAGGACTTGGGGAACCACCCCTTCTGGCCTTGAACTTCTCCAAACCACCACATGTCTTGCTGCTCCAGGACTGTGATGACATCATTTTTGTTAAAATTTAAATGGTTGTCTTTTTTGGCTCTCCAAGGATACAGGGCTTGTGCTTGTAGCCCCTCCACCTTTTCGCCCTTGTGTGGAAGAACATAAAGGACCTCTCATCACTCTGTGATTTGTTATCCATTCAGGTGACGTGAACACCGGCTCCTCCCCTGCGACGGGCACACGCAGGCACATGCTCAGCCACAGAGGACCCTGCCTCAGCACAGCACTGGTGCCACATGCTCCACTGTTTTCAGTAACTGTTTATTTCCAAAAGTGGAGGTGAAAATCTGCTAGCCTATTCACAAAGCCGTGGTCGGGCCATCTAGAATTCTCTATTTAAACAAGCCAGGAGGTCGTGTTTACTCTGTTGCACCTGGCTGTGTGCCTTTTCTGTTTGGGTTCTATTTTAAGTCTCAAGTTTCCCAGGGCACTCCCACTCCTGCCAATTTCCAATCGGATTTGGGTGTTTAGTGGGGGATTAATACCAGAGCAGAAACCTTATAAAATCTCAAAAGGTAATTAACTGATATCTTAGTTTAGGCGGACACAGGGAAATACACCTTGCATTGGATTAGGCTTGTTTCAGTTCCTTTTTAGAGGAACAGGGGTTTGGCAAGCATAAATCCACTGTAATCCTCATTTACTATAAATACATCTATATGCAAACCATATACAAAGATGAATAAAATGCCATCTCTGCCTCCCCAAAATAATTTAGGTTAAAACACTTATTAACCAGAAAGCACTATAAAAATGGGCAGTATGATATTATTACCAAGGAACTCATAATTAATGAGGAAGAAAGAGATACAAACAACTATGCCTACCACCCGGCAGAATGAAATAGGCTAAGAAGAGGTTCCAACTATTCACTGCCCGGACGGAGAGAAAAGAGGGATTAATGCTGCCTGAGGGCAACACGCGGAGTTTCACAGAGGAGGCAGCGTTTGAGCTGAGCCTTGAAGGATGAGAAGGATTTTGGTAGCTAGGGCTTCTGAGGAAGGGCACTCCAGGCGGAGGGCACGGCCGCGCGATGCTGTCCCGCAAGGTCCAGGAGGAGAAGCGCGATCTGGGGGTGCATGTGGCCTAGTCTCATGGAGGGGTGGAGTAGGAGATGAGGCTGGAAAGGTGGGGTGAGGCATTTATTACCTTTTTTAAGACTGTAACATAAAACAGTTACAGTATCTTAAAACAGTACTAAAAAATACAACAACATCAACTTTCAATTATATACGTAAATGGACAAGAACAAGGGATAATACCCAATGACAGTTCATTCAGAACCAACTTGGACTTGCCTGTAGAAGATATTTTCATAATGACATTTAACTGGGATTATGTCTGACAAGTGGAGAATTTATGAGAGGTCGAAGAGTTTCGGCTTCCATATTGGTCTCCATGGGCTCTCGCCTTCTTAGACCTATGACATCCCTATTTCCTTCCATCTCGACTGTACACTCCACCCAGTCTTCAGAACTGAGGAGGGGTCTCTGGATTCCAAACGCCCCCCAGGACCACAGAGTCTCTGCCCACCGTGTCCCCACCTTGTGCTTGCAGGGAGCCTCACACCGGAGCCGTGGATCTCAGTGCTTCTGTGTTGCCCAATCCTCTCCATCACTTCCGTTTAGTCTCTGCCATTTCACCTGGGCTCCAGTATTTCATAACCTCTCACCCCGAGAAATCTTTGCTGCACCTGCCCTGTCCATCTTTCCACGTGGAGACGCCTGAATAACCAGCATGGAATCAGGCAGAACACGGACTCTGGGTTTGAATCCCAAGTCTGTCACTTACTAATTGTGTGACCTTGGACAACTGTTTAATCTCTCCAGGCCTCAGTTTCCACATCTCTAAAACAGAGACACTTTCTTCAAAAGGTGGTTAAGAAAGTGTAACAGGATCTATCTTTAGAGCAGCTACGAGAGTAATAATCTTAACAGGGGTGGCTTATGTTACTATTATTATTTCTAGTCCCAAACTGTGCAGTATTGCTGGAGAAAGCCAAGATAATGTGTGATGACCAGTTACACATTCAGGTTAAATTCAGCCACGTCAGGCTTCATCCTTCTTTACGCAATTCCTTTTATGCATGCTCCGAAGGCCCTCGGGCGCCCCTCCTGAAAAAGCTGCCCAGAGCACAACCTGAACTCCTTTCCCTCTTTCTCCAACCTCTCTTCACCCTTCCTCTCCCAGAAGAAAAAGAAGCCTGTCTTCTTTTCTGTGCTTTTAATGCTGCTCCCACTTAGGTTCACAGATATGTTCTACTTGCCTCTTTGCCCGGACCACCGCCTTTAATAATATGAGCACCACCACCCCCGCTTTCTGGAAACAGCCTTCAACTTCGCCTCATTTTCCTGGTCCTGAGCCCTCCTCCACCAGAGTCACCATGGCTGAGCATGACACTTGTGCCACCTGCTGAGCTGGGACAGATGCAAAGAAAAGGAACAGCTCCTCTCAGGAGCTGCCCTACTTCCAGGTCAGAGAAGACACACGCTCTGTGCAATTTCCATCTTCGTGCACTCTCTCTCCTTTGAAGAGCTCACTCATTTCCTGAGATCTGATCTATGTCCCAATTCCTGCCAGACAGAATGACCTGGCTGTCCCCCTCTCACCTTAAAATTAACACGTCTAAAACCCAACTTCTTCTCGCTAAAAATCAATTTCTCTTTCTGCCTTCCTTGTTCCCCTGTAAAGTCAAACCTTTTTCTCAGTCCCAGACCTTTCCTTTCCTTTTTGCTCCCACAGGCATTGGGGCTCCACCCTCTTCAACTGTTGTCAGTGCCCCTGTGTCCCCGACTCGAATCTTCCTGCACACACCACCCTCCACGTGAATCTGCCCGGAGCCTGTGTTCACTCTGGCTGTTCCCCGAGCAGAAACTGTCCTTGACCCCCAAATGCCTGCCAGATGGGCAATTTCACTGTTTCGTTTGACTATTTATAGAAATTTCATTCCTTTATTTATTAAATAAATAAATAAGGGAATAAATTCCTTTATTTATTATCCTTTCAGAAATTACTTTCTTAGCAAGGCATTTAAGAGCTTCCCATTAATCTGTAATCGGTCTATCTTTCTGGGTAAATATTCAATGGTCTAGCCAAATGGATTGACCCACGACTTTCCTGAAACACTCTCTGACCTCCTACCTAAAGCCTCTCCTCACATTATTTTCTTTTTATCTTTTTATTTTATACTGAAGTATAGCTGATTAAAAATGCTGTGACACCCTCACAGTATTTTCTGTCTGACATGCCAGCCCTCTCCGTTTCCTAAGAAGCCCTTACCCACTGTTCAAGATGGAGTTCAAATGTCTGAACTCCATCCTCTGAACTGTCACTATTCCCTCTTCTGGGAAAATGTGAACTGGATCCCGCCCTGCCAGCCGACCCAGATGCATATAATGAGGCTTTACTCCTAAATGACACTGACAACAAGCACTGGCTGAATCTGTCCGCCCCACACAGGCACTTGAGGTCCTCCCTGCTCCCATCGATGCTGTTACCTGGCCTAAAACAGGAGATGGAGAGGAGCCCGTGGCTGTGGCTGGAGTGAAAGCTGATCTCTGTCTCAACTGCCCGGCGCTCGGAACGGTGAGGGAGGGCTGGGCTGCCCATGCATCCCAGTTGTCGGTTTCTGGTTTCTCGTTCGTGCTGGTGGGCCACCTGGAAGGCGAAGCACGCCACCGTGAGTGGCAAGGGCTTCCCGATGCACCGGCATTTCTCCCCCCATAAACATATACCCAGGATGTGCCTGGGGCTTGTTTAAGAACAAGGAGGGGGGAAAGAGCACTGGACCTGGGTTTGGGTCTGACCATCACACACTAGCAATGGGTCTCAGGCAAATTCTAGTCGTTTCTCTGAATCTCGATTTCCTCGTTGATAAAATGGGAACAATATGGTATCACTCTGGTTAGTTGTGAGGGTCACATGAAATACCACATAGAGAAATACTTTGCAACGAGAAAGCGCCAGAGAAACATCCTCTCGTGATCATTATCTTCATTTGTAACGACAATCCTAAATAAACAAAAGGAAGTTTTGCACCACATATGAAAACATGCCAGCCCAGCGGCTGGTGCATCTCTTGTCCCATCATCACACAGCAAGCACCAGGCCATGTGCTTGGATACCATGGTAACTACCAGTGGTATCCTTACAGCAACCTGTTGTCCTGATATCGGGGATGGTTTTAATTTTGCGATTTTATAATTTTAAATAAACACATCTGTGTCAGTGCAGATTTAAATTCAATTGACTTTTAAAAAACCTTTATAAGACATAAACAAATCTGAAAATTAGAATATTTCCTTTGATAGACGGCACATCCTGATTCAGAGTTTGGAAAATAAGAAGCCTGGAATTATAGCAGGAGAGCTGCAGACCACACATTTATCGAGCAGGAGAGTAACACTGACTGGATCCACAGCAAAACAAAATCCTGGAAAACACAGCACTTGTCTTCTTAAAATTTTAGTGTAAGCTTTAGTTTCAAAAGTCAGAACTTTTTTTTTTTTTTTTTTTTGCGGTACGCGGGCGTCTCCCGTTGCGGAGCACAGGCTCCGGACGCGCAGGCCCAGAGGCCATGGCTCACAGGCCCAACCGCTCCGCGGCATGTGGGATCTTCCCGGACCAGGGCACGAACACCGTGTCCCCTGCATCGGCAGGCAAACTCTCAACCACTGCGCCACCAGGGAAGCCCAAGTCAGAACTTTTCAATCAAAATCAAGACAGGGAATACAAACTACTATACACAAAAAAGATAGGCAACAAGGATTTACTATATAGCACAGGGAACTATAATGTCATGTAATAACCTATAATGGAAAAGAATATGAAAAAATATATACAGTAAGTCCCCTACATACGAACAAGTTCTGTTCCAAGAGCGCATTCGAAAGTCCAACAAAGTTAGCCTAGGTACCCAACTAACATAATCGGCTATATAGTACTGTACTGTAATAGGGTTATAATACTTTTCACACAAATAATACATAAAAAACAAACACAAAAATAAATAAAACATTTTTAATCTTACAATATAATACCTTGAAAAGTACAGTTCAGTACCAGCTACATTACTGCTGCTTTTACGCTTGCTTCCCGACATCCTGGGGTTGAAATAAAGATACTGTACTGATGTACTCTATACAGTACAGTAAAGTCCACAAAAGCACAACCATGTGACAACGTACGCCAGACGCGTGAACTGACTTATGTGATTGGACATGCGAATGCACGTTCACGTCTTTGAAAGTTCGCAACTTGAAGGTTCGTATGAGGGGACTTACTGATATATAACTGAATCATTTTGCTGTACACCTGAAACTAACACAATATTATAAATCAACTATACTTCAATTAAGAAAAAAAAATCGAGAGGAGAATTTCAACTTGTTTTCAATCATCTAATTAAAGACTACTTTTTAGCAGAGATTAGATAGGGAGGACCTTCTTTAGCACTTTCAACCATTTATGTGAAAATGTAAGTATGAAAAACTTGCTATTCCTTACATCCTTCCCTCTACTTCCTCCTGCCTTTGGTCATCACTCACCTCTCTTTCCTCTATTTCCTCCACCTGGTCTTTCTCCAACATTAAGCCCTGACTCCTTGCCTTCAATTTGTTTCTTCTGAAAGATGATCAGACTTGAAAACAAATTTTAAACACTTCTTACGTCCCTTTTACTTGAATGCCAGTATAAAATATTTTTAGACTACTGCACACCTAGACTAGTCCTATAACTGGAAGCATGGACAGCGGCTTCATCTCTGCTTTCAAACCTCTGCTTACACACTGTTTTTAATGCCATTTCCTGATGACCAAAGGCATAGCACGAACAGTGGCCAAGAGTACACATCTCTTCGCTCTGGTGTACGTTTGTACAGGACTGATGAAAGAGAAAAGCTTCACAGGAAACAGCTTTCTATCTTATTCAAAACCACGTGACTAAATTCAATTTCTGTTTCTGTCCAGGAAAAAAAAAGTGCTATTTCCGTGCAGGAAATGACTCTAAATATTTGCTATCATGGGTGTCAAGCACATTATTAGGAAACTGTAGTTCTCCATTTCTTCCACAAGAATGTAAGATACAGACAAATTATTGAACAAAACAAGGGTCATAGGCTTAACTTTATCCCAGGGCAAATCACTGTTGAGCAATGATATAATTAAATCCAGGTCAGAGAATGCAATCCACAATTTGCCGGAAGACCAGAGAAAGTGGCCATGAAAATTACTCAGAGGTACAACCCAAGACTATAACAACACTTAAAAGATCACTAAGCTGGGATTTCAAAAATCATCAGAAGTAGCATCCTACACATACGTGGAGCTGAAGTCGGCCCAGTTGTTGGGGGTCGCGGAGGGCTCTGCAGAGGTCACCGCGGAAGGAGCAGGGGTCTCACGTACAGCCAGTTTGGGTGCAGGGGTGGAGGCAGCATCAGTCACTGGTTTGACTGGGGCAGGAACCTCGTTTTCTGGGATTTTCTCTGCGTAGTTTGCAGGGAACCATCCTGTCTTTCCTTTTAATTCTCCTCCAAGCCAACCCGGTTCTCCAGTTTGGCTTTCATCCACCTGCAGGAAAGTCATAAAGTTTAATTCAGTGGAACTAAATCAACCCCTAAAGACACCAAACACTCTACCAGAACAAAGCCCCCGCCTCTGACCCGGTCAGACTAACACACGGCACAGACATTTCTTCACTTTATTCTTAGTCTAAGAGTCTGGAAAAATGGTCTCTAAACTTTAACTCTGAGGAAACAGTAGGTGCTATAATTCAAGTTCTTAGTCTTTTGTGCCTGTTTAGCTTCTTCTTTTTCCCCTAATAATAGCAGTTAAGACCAATAAGGAATCCTAATAAAGCCTACAGTTTAAATTTTTAGAGCTACTTTGAATTAGAAAGTGATTGACAGACTTCATCACTCAGGAAGTCATGTAATTATTAGAAATAATTTGACTTAGGTTTATTATTTAAAATTGAAAGCAAAGGGTGCAATCAATATGAATTTAGCACTCTAAAAAAAATCTCTAAACTAAGCAGTACTTATTCAGCATAGGGACAAGGAGATAAAAAACAGAGCCTTAGATGGTTTCTACAGCAAGTAAAACTGGCTGCTGTGTTTAGCCATTTAAAAGCTCCATAGATACATGACGAGAAAATTAAGGAAATGATTATTTACAGCAACAATTAATTTTATTAAAGTCCTAGAGTTTTCTTTTGTATAAATTTCACTTTAATATTCACAAACATGCACATGAGAATATAGAATTCTGCTGTTAAAAAATTTCAGAGATTTATTACACCCGTGTTTTTAATGCTTGCATTTTATTTTAATTCTGACCAAAAGGATTAGTCAAAATCACCAGAATGATTCTACTTATCTTTAGAAGTTACCCTCACTATTTTATGAGCAACAGGAGATCAATATGAGGACAATTACATTCACTAGTAGGAAATTATTTTCATTACAATAAGTCAAATAAGGTTCTGTCAGAGACCTTATCCTATTTTGATTGCATAATATACTGCCTAAGGAGTAAAACATTGGACCTTAATGTTGCTTCTTCGAAATCACAGAAATGAGTATGTAGGGTCTTAACAATGATTTTGGAAAAAGTGGCAAAAATACCAGTTTTCTAACCCATTCAAATATTCAGTTAAAAAAAAAAAAACCCAAAGCAAATAACTATGGGACCAAACATCTGTTTGTATTCAGTGTAGAGTAATATGGTATAATGTTTATTAGCTTATTTGAATTAAAAAAAAATGCCTGGGGTAGGGGTGGAGAAAGTAGAATACAGGACTTCCTACTTAATTCTGCATGTTATTTATAAAATATTCAGTCCGTAGGAGAGCTTCCTTGCTGCTCTACCTTAGGAACCCTATTGTCATGGGTAAAAGCAGTTTTTAAAGCTGAGAATTCTCCAAAAAGGAGTTCCCCGAGATAGCCACTGCTTCCAAAGGTTCTATTTTTGGCTTTACAGTTCTGGTGCTAACACTTGTATCAATGTGAGCACGTGGGCCACTTCTCATTCAGCCGTCCAGCATTGTTTTCTTCTTTCTTTTTTTTCTGGGCAGCCCGAATTGTTTCTCCAGATGAGAATTTAAGGTGACATTTTTTTCCCACTTGGATCTTATTTTCTGCTGAACTCAAATGGCTAGATGCCTTTTCTCTCTTGTTTATATTTATTGGTGATATTACGACGCATTTTAACTTTATTGCTGTTTTGCACTGGAAACACAGCTGTTTCTAGGTCAGGCTGAGCCGGGGCCTCCCCAGCTTCTCAGCGGGTTAAACAGCCCAGTTCCTGCCCCTTCCACACGTCCCCAGGACCAGAGGTGAGGTCTGGCAGCAGTGAGTGAGGACCTGGAGCCAGACACAATCTCCGCCTCAAGACTGCAAAGTGGGGCTTCCCTGGTGGCGCAGTGGTTAAGGATCCGCCTGCCAATGCAGGGGACACGGGTTCAAGCCCTGGTCTGGGAAGATCCCACATGCCGCGGAGCAACTAAGCCCCTGCGCCACAACTACTGAGCCTGTGCTCTAGAGTCCATGAGCCACAACTACTGAGCCCGCGCGCCTACAGCCTGTGCTCTGCAACAAGAGAAGCCACCACAATCAGAAGCCTGCGCACCATAAGGAAGACCCAACACAGCCTAAATTAAATAAATAAAAAAAAAAAAAAAAAAAAAAGACTGCAAAGTGTCATGATTAAGAGTAGGGCTCTGCAATTAGACTGCCTCAGTTTTAACACCACTTCTACATTATTAGCTGGTTGACTTTGGGCAAAGTGTAATCTCTTGGTGCCTTGGTTTCTTCATCTGTAAAATGAAGGATAATACCAGTGCCTGTTTTATAATAGTTGTTGTAAAGAACGATAAGTATCTATCGATAAGTATCTGCTTGGCATATGAGACGTGCTTAATGACAGATTTTCTAAAGCCATCTCTCCTGTTGTCCAGGTCTGACTCTACTGCAGTTCTCTTTTGCCCTGTTCTAAAAGCCTGGCCTCTATTTGACCCTGTTTACTTTAGGTAACCAGAGATTTCTGGTTCTCTATGGGGAGTTCCCTGCTCTAGAAACCTGTCTAGCACTTTAGGCCCTCGGGGTTGGCCTTCCTATCTTCCTGTAGGGACTGGAATGTGATCCCTGATCACGACCTATCAAACTCCTACTGGTCTAAGCTAGTTGGACCTCCTTGAATGCCAGCTGCTTTACTTAATTATGTCCTGTGACCCACTGTCATTCCCTTGAGACATGGGTCTTACCTGGTTAACCAGACTTTTGGTTGACATCTGGAATTGGATCTGAAGCCCTGAGGAAATATTCCACCCTATGGGCAGGTCTAGCTCACACCCTAGTTGATCACACCCAGCCTTGTCCCCTGATATGACAGAAAGCAGGCTTCACCACTGAAAGGTACTTGTGTGTACTCAGGAAGGGGAGAGGGTGCCACATCAGCTCCTTATCCCTGCAAATAAGAGTTTCTGCCATCCTTAAGGGCAATGGTGAAATCAGTATTTCACTTTTAACCAAGGAAATCCATCAGTCAACTTGAACAAACAATAATCTCAATTAGTTTGATCTATTCTTATATGAATCCATTAATTTTAATGAGTAATCAAATTTTAATTTTAAGGTTCAGAGGTTATAATAAAAATTCCCTCCTAACATTAAATTAACCACTTAGAAAAAGCATAAGGGGTCTCATATGAACATGAGAAATATTCCTTCCTGGATTTGAAAAGATTTACTCAAAATGCCAATCCCCTTGTGGAAAAACGAGACATAAAATTAGGATAGAATAAGCAAAGTCAAGCACACAAACTTCTTTGTAATGTGGCTGGCTATAATGTGGACTTATACACACATAGGGTAGATTCATCTATCGGTGGCTGTAAGTCAGGGGGATTTTGATATTAACAATATTGGTCTTTTTAAAAAATTAATTAATTGATTTATATTTATTTTTGGCTGCGTTGGGTCTTCGTTGCTGCGCGTGGGCTTTCTCTAGTTGCGGTGAGCGGGGGCTACTCTTCATTGCGGTGCACGGGCTTCTCATTGCGGTGGCTTCTCTTGTTGCGGAGCACGGGCTCTAGGCGCCGCAGGCTTCAGTAGTCGTGGCATGCAGGCTCGGTAGTTGTGGCTCGCGGGTTTAGTTGCTCCGCAGCATGTGGGATCTTCCCGGGTCAGAGCTCGAACCCGTGTCCCCTGCATTGGCAGGTGGATTCTTTACCACTGCACCACCAGGGAAGCCCAACAATATTGGTCTTAATACAATTTCATTTAATCAGCCCCACAGCAACACCTCAAAGCATTTGGGGTCATTCTAGTGAAACATCAAAGTGGGAAGCACAAACCCCAAATGTTGCTTAAATGTCTGGGAATATGTTACAGATCTAGTCTATGAACTGTTAATAATTATGCACTGCATACTGTAGGGCACTGATGCAACAGTCAAATGCACACAGCGTATCAGGTTCAAGTACATGTGGCTGAAACCCAATAATATCATATTTCTTTTCTCAATGTTCATATGCTTCATGACCGCCATCTTCACGGTGACACTAAGATTTTTAAAGCCTCTGACCTTGTCACAAAGAAGGGTAACAGAAATTCCCTCTCCCCTCACAAGCAGGACAAAGGGCATGGACAGCAAACAGGTTTAAACTGTGTACCAACTTAGACCCACCAGTGCAGCTGCCTGGGATGTGCTGCAGAATGTAGGGAGAAGCACGTTTCGTACATTTGCTAGTTTGGAAGTAAAAGGTTTCCCCCTAAGCTCCTGGATGAGGATATTAAAACTGTTTTCTAAAGCGCGAATCTAGAGGTTGGCAAAATTTTCCTTAACTTGCACAGCGACTGAACTGTGCAGCTGTAGCACAAAAGCAGCTGTAAGAAATATGTAAATGAACACGCCTGAATGTGTTCCAGTAAAACTTTATTACAAAACAGGCACGGGCTGGATTTGGTCCACCCCTGGAATCACGTATGTGCTGATCCCTCAACACAGCAATGGCTCAGATATTAAGATTATAGAAATCTAAGAAAGGCAGGAAATAAAAGGTACTGACTACACTGAAACAAAACAAAACAAAACAAAAAACCCCAAAACAATTCTCCATCAAGAAAAGAAAAGGAAAAAAGAATGAGTTTAAATTTTTACAAAAGAAACACTAAATTAGAAGATAAACAACTTTCTGAATGAACTGATGGGTTGATGACTGACAGCCCCTAAAGAAGTCTCCTTTTTTGGATATCTCTAAGAAGAGGATATTTCCCAGAATGACTTGGGATTAGTCCTGACAGAAAAGAGATTAGGTTAGATCAGTGGTTCCCTAAACTGACTCCCTGATAGAACCACCTGGACAAGATTTTGAATCCTAAATATGGATGAAAAGTTCCCACAGTCTCTGGGGGTGAGCCCTGGATTGGTTGTGGGGTTTTTTTGTGTTTTTTTTTAAGGTCCCTGAGCAGAATTGATGCACTCAGCCCTGCACCATTTAAAACCAGCTGAGTAGATCATCAGCCTGTATTCTTAAGATAAACTTCAACAAAATGGCAGTGAGCAGAGGTGTTCCAATTTCTTTTTTTTTTCTGGCTGCGTGGCATGTGGGATCTTAGTTCCCTGACCAGGGATCGAATCTGCGCCCCCTGCATTGGAAGTGTGGTCTTAACCTCTGGACTGCCAGGGAAGTCCCTAATCTCTTATGCTATTCCAATACATTGTGGATGTCAAATTGGATTTATTCACCCTCCAGGTATTGGGACCTCCAGATCAGAAGACAGGCCATAGATTTTCAAAGTATCTAAGCCTTAGCTGTCCAGGTCAAACTCAATTAAGATGTTTCCATTCAGAAGTCTTCCCTGAGCACCTTAGTTCACTCTGATTTCTTTCCTCTTTTACATTCCTAGCAGTTAGTGAGCATTCATTGGGAACTTTATCACACAATGGTCTTTTCATGTGTTTCTACCTATTTTTCTAAAGAGATTTTAAACATATGAGTGGGAGAATTATCTTGTATTTTTTTGTATTATCAACAACATTTAGAACAGGATGATATATAAAATACCACTTTAATTTTTGTTAATCATGAAAAAATATTTTTGGAGAAAACTGCGCTGATAATCAAGTTTTTTTAACAACAAAATGTTTTTTAAAGCCCCCTCCAAGACTGCCTACATTAAAACAGAAGATGTTGCTAGACTTCTAAAATCTAACAGGTATAGTTAGCTACTTTTCAAAGGAGTTTGAGAAATCTGAGAAGCCAATGATTACTGTGCCCACAAAAGTAAGTGAACTCCTGATTACTCAACCAAGACAGGTTGCTAGGAATGTTCTATTGCGTATTTTTCATGATCGTGTTTCTCAACTGCAAACTTCATGAAATAAAAAAATTGCTACGATTACATGTCCATTTCCACCTGTTGGGTACCGATCATTAGCCTCCCAAACATAATACAGTAGAAAGCCATTTGAGGTGTCTTGCTGCATCTTGTGGTACAAAATGAAGACACCAACGCTGTCCCCTCCGCAAGAGAATACAGTATACCTCACAGCACAGCCCCTTCGTTAACATATGTGGGATGTCTGAGATAAAATAAACACCATTCCAGGCCTGGGGACACATTCTCTGTTAATAGTTGTCGAAGTTGGATTTATCTTTAGTGTTTCATTAAAAATTACAAATGTTAATACATTTGTAAACATGAATATAGAATTACGTAGAATTAAACATGAAAGACACCTCTCTAACTGCCCAGTGGTAACTGTGAGACTGTAAACTATATACGTAAAAAGATTCATACACACACACAGAGCTTTTTATTTAACCAAATGCAATTATGCTATACATACTGTTTCTGCTTTTTTACTACAGTTTATTTGTATATGTAGATCTGTGTAATTTTTTAAAAATCTTCATTATATTTATTGTTTAGCTGTATCACAATTTATTTAAACTATTCCCTTACTGATGGATACTGGGCTGTTCCTTGTTTGCTTTTACCAACAATGCTGCAGTGAACATCCATGGACACATTTATTTGTGCACTTGCTAAAAACAGCCTAGAGGAGGGAAAGTAACAGAATTCCTAGGTCAAGGGGAATGAGAATTTTAAATTTGAATAGGTATTGCCAAACTGCCCTCCAAATGGCTTAGCCAATTCATACAACCATGCTGATGATGTATCTTGTATCCACTTTCCTACACTCTTGACAAAGCTTAATATTATCAAACTCTTAAACTTGCTCACCGGAGAGATGAAATATGCTATCTCATTTTTAACATTTACATTTTCCTGATCACCAAAGAAAGAAGCCTCTTTTTGTATTTTTTTTTGCGTTACACAGGCCTCTCACTGTTGTGGCCTCTCCCGTTGCAGAGCACAGGCTCCAGACGCGCAGGCTCAGCGGCCATGGCTCACGGGCCCAGCCGCTCCGCGGCCTGTGGGATCTTCCCGGACCGGGGCACGAACCCGCATCCCCTGCATCGGCAGGCGGACTCTCAACCACTGTGCCACCAGGGAAGCCCCTTTTTGTATTTTTTAAAAATCATTTACTTTTCTTCATCTGTATATGTCTCTTTATATCCTCAGCCAACTTTTTAAAGCTGTGGGTTTCTTTCATATTAACTTTTCAGAGTCTTTATGTAATATGGATAGTGACCCTTTGTCTCCTATGTATTTTGCAATCTACTGGATTTAATTTTTTAATATTGTCAAATCTGTCCATTTTTGTCATTGATGGCTTCTAGTTCTAACTCAGAAAGGCATTTCTTAGAAAACTATTCCAATATTCTCCTTAAAAAGAAAGGAAAAAAAAAGCCTTTTAAAAAAGAATTTTAACTTTTAAGTTTAACCTACTTGGAACTTATTTTTGTCCATGATCTGAGACAGAGACTTGACCTAATAATTTGCCAATACGGAAACTTCAAGTTAGTCCTTTCATGGAATCTAGCAAACAGAAACCTGGTAACACAAACTTTTACACCTTTTTCTTCATTGTCTATTTTAAGCACAACCTACTACACAAACTCAAAACATCTTTTTACTGCCACGACAACACCCAAAGATATGTGTACTTACACAGAATTAAACTGATTTAAGAGAACAAAACATTTAATAAGATGCAGACTTCCTGACAGTCACAAGGCACTCACCCATTCCCCTTTAACCTCCACCAGGAAAGCAAAGGTTTGAAAGCAAGGCAAAATACATGTTTAATGAAATGTTTCATTCTCATGGTATATCTACACTCTATTCTTCTAGTGGGGCTGGTGCTTAACTAGTCAGTTTGAGGAAAAGGACTCAGTACCATTGTAACAAGACTATGTTTCAAAAAAAATAGCAATATATACTCATTAAAACATAGATCATCTGTAACATTTCCTTATCGTAATATTTGGTAACACTTCCTTATTTCAGGAAGAGAACATTACTTTTCTGCACCTTGTGTTGCAACAAAATCCAGTTTCAAATATGTTAGGCTTTTTTTTTTTTTTTAAAGCAGTATAAAAATCAGCTTTGTAATGAGGTCTTCTCTGCTATGGCATTGTACCTTCATAATGTTTAGATTCCTGCTATTGCATTGTATTTAGATAATTTCCAATTAATCTGCTTTAAAAGGCACAAGATATTTCAAAGACTAGGCAGGAGGAATAAAGCAGCCTCAGGCCATTAGGAAAAAGAAGATGGGGAAGAAGCTGCGAAACACTCGGCCCGGGTCACCATTCACGTGCAGTGTGGTGCGTCCACACTTGAGAGAAACCAGCAGTTCTTTCTGTAAAGAATGAGTGAGGCTGGCGCCCAAGCATTCAAAACTCTGTGCTGGATGAAGGCAGAGAGATTACTGGAAGAGGGTTTCGTTATTGTTAGGGAGATGTTGACTTTGAAAAATTCTGGAGCATTGGGCACGACTCCCTTACTTCCAGCCCATAAGAACTAGAGAAAAAGCTATCAGAAAATAAGGGGAGATGGGATTGAGTTCTTTGAGGACCAAACACACTGTTCTTTCTATATATTTTGGCCCATGAAAGATCACATACTCTAAATACAGATACGATGCATAAGTGGAAGATGAATGCATGAGTAATTACAGTGACTGCATGACACCCTTTTATACTTCAAAGACATGGGTCCTACTATGGGAAGTGTTTGTCTCAATTCTTAACTTTCATAGTTCTTAAAAAAATTCTGAACCATTTCCATAATAAAAAGAAAAAAAAAGCCAACAGTAATGCAAAGCTTAACCACTTCTAAGACTTACGTTAATAACTGGATTGAGGAACTACTATTTTCTTTTAGGAAATAATTTAGGTCAACCACATTGCTTTATTCTTTCTTAAACTGGTTACTATAGTTTTAGTTACAATCATAAGATTATTATTATAATTAAACAAGCTGTAACAAGCAAAGTTCTAAACTCTTTCATCTGTTCATTTATAGAGTAGGAAAGCAGGTTAACTGTATTTAATTCATTACTCTTCACACAATTCAAAGTTTACACAAAGGGAAAAAAAGATGCTTTGACCCAAAGATACAAAAATTATCAGTGGCAACTATGAAAATGATGATCAAGCATTTTGCATTTAAAACTATTTCTGAAAGACTACTTTTAATATCTAAGTAGTAATCTAAACTCTAAAATTACCAGAGCTTTACACATTTAAAATTATGCAAGGCTATGTTAAGAACCCATTTTCTTTAACAATCCTATTTTAAAGTGATGCTGGGATACGTTTTTAAGTGCCAACTTTCATTCTAATAGAAAAGGAAGAAGAGTGAGGCTACACTTCAAAAACTCAAATGCTGGATTACTGGATTTCACACTCACTAACCATTTTACAATTGTCAAGTAAAGTACAAAAAGAGGACAGATGCTAACCATCAACAGAAAGCACGCTTTCGCTGGAGTCTTTCTTACCATGACTATATCTCCTGGCTGGATCGTGATTTCATCGTGACTTCTGGACTCAAAGGGATAGAGTGCTCGGTAATACACCACCTTTACATTCTCCTGTGCAGAAATGCTAAGTGGACCTTTTTCTGTTTACGAGGAAAGAAGGAGAAGGGAACAAAAATAAAACGTTACACGGAACACAAATGTATGACACAAGCCAAATTACAGACATCTATCTCCTCTGCTGCCTATCTTAACATCTGAACAATTTACATCTACTCAAGGAATTTCTGGAACACACAGTGAGGATGTGTTTGGTTCTGAAACCAAAGGAGAGCCAAATCTGATGTCAGCAACTAGAACCCATCAGAGAGGTCATTAGTGGACGCTAAACCAAGGTCATCCCAGTGCTGAGTGCAGTGAGGCTGCCTGAAGTCCCTGTTCTCTGCTCCCTGGCTTAGGCGTCAACAGTGCGCATCTATAAAGCATCCAGACCTCTTTCCCCCATGCAGGGTGTCTAGCACGATGCAGCAGTTCGAATGTGACGCAAATTTGAAACAGCCAACTCATAGGGGAGGGGGCAAAGAAGCACAACTTTAACTTTCCATATTAAGAGACATGGAAAGGTTGATGTTTTAGGCCCTCAATGTGGTCATGTAAAACATAAGTGCTGATTTCACCAAGAACCGTTCTTATTGAGCATTCAATTGTAATTCCTGGTGAATTACACGTCCTAGAGAAAAAAATGAACCAAGGACAGACCCTAGATGAAAATAATGTAGCTTTTCAATGAAGTAAAATTTTTAAAAATGCACGTGAGCAGAGGATATTTTGGATCCTGATTAATAACTACTCACAGCCCTCTGAACTGTTTTTACCCAAGAGCTGCAAGTATTTTGATACACACCTATATTCTCTGAAAAGCCGTGAAAGTACTATCTTTGTGTCATCTTGAACTGAATGATGTGCATAATTTCCCACTGACCAAAGGAGAAAAAAAATCCTCATTTTATACCAAGAGGACGCATAAGGAACTTAAGATCAAGTCATGGTGAAATAATTTTCAGATCAAAAAAATATTAAAACATATATTTTGTCCTCGTATGGCACAGGCTCCTGTGTGGATCTGATGGCTTGCCAGTCTTTCTCCCTGGACTGCATGCATCTTGAGGCAGGGAGGGTGTCGGCCAACTCTGAACCCTCACTCCCATCCCTGCCCGCTGTGCAAACAGGAAACAAACATTTGTCATTTGCCAAACAAAGGAAAAGGCCATCACTTTCCTCAGCTGAGTATTATCTCCTAAGCTTTACAATATCGTACAGCCACACAAGAATTTAAAAAATACATTCTAGTTTGCATCTGATAAAAGGGATAACGTTTTTTAGCTATTTCAAAGTCTTTCATTTATCGTTATTTATAAAGACGTAACTTATGTTCAAAGGGCAAAAAAAAAAAAACGTTTCAAAAGGTAAGAACACAGTTGTACGCAGTGCAGACTGAGGACAGTGAATGTCACGTCACTATAGGCAAGGGGAAGAAGTGCCACTTCCTGCTTTTGAGACAGCCCTGAAATTCCCAGAGAACATAACAAAACAGAGAAGCAGGAAGGGTTATGACCTCCATTTGGAATACAGGTGTATGAATGGGGCTTGGCAATGAAACTTCATGCCACTGTCGTCTGCAAAAGACTTCTGCATGCCAAAGGTTGGCACGGTGTGGGGAGAACTAAACAGACATCTGATGATGCTAGAAGATGAACAGCTGCACCATCCAAAAAAAGACGCTGACGTTCTCATCGCTATGAACACAGCCAAGATAGAGCCTGATAAGACATGAATATTTCCCAAGAGGATCTGGGAGAACAGGACTTTTTAAAAATTTTTATTTTATATTGGGGTATAGTTGATTTATGATGTTGTGTTAGTTTTAGGTGTAGAAAAGGACTTATTTGCTAGAATAATTTTGGCCTCTCATACCTGCGGTGGACCAGGGTGCTTGGACAGCTGGCTTAGCTGGCTCTTGTTGATGGAAAAGCCGACTCAGCTTGTCTTGCATTTCCTGTTTGCCCTTTTCCTCACTCTCCTTCTTTTTGACACTCTCTTCCCTTTTGAGTTTTTCCTCCTCGTGGGGTTTTCTTGGCCGCTGATGCTCATCTTCTTGTTGCACGTGCTCCAGCCACTGCTGGTCCCTTTCCTGAGCTCGTCTGTCAACAAAATGCCTGATTACAGCAGGGAAGCAACTCCCAAGTTAACACTGCTGTGTGGCCTCTTTGCACAAAGAGCTCCATCTAGTCAATGGGATGCTAAACACCAAGGGATACTGTTCTTCAGATGGAGGGATCGGAATCAATGAAACAGAGGCTCTCAGGGCTCCCTTTCTGAGTGAGATGAAATCACATGATGTAGAAAAACACAGAAAGAAAATTCCTGATGTAGCTAGCTTATAAAGTGATTAGAAAAAATCACAAAAATACTTCTCGATTTTAAAACTGGCATATAATTGCAAAGAAAAATAAAAGCCATACAACATAGGAACATAACTTCGATGAAGAGAAAGTATACCCAGCACTGCAAATGAAATATTGCTTAAAGAAGTCCATGAACAATTAGATCACTGAGGGGACACACTGTATGTACACGCACACAAGTAGCTCCCCAGAACTGAAGCGGGAACCAACAGGTTATTTTGAACCCTTGAGGTAGTAACCAACCCTTACTAAGCAACAGTTTCTATGTATCTTACTGAATTCGACTGCTTTGTTTTTTAAACTAGCTGACACAAAGTGCAATTAAATATAGGCCTTGAAAAATATGATGGCCTCAACCTGAAATCCATAGGAAAAGATCGGGGATGATTTTTCCCTCATTCCATAATATTTTAGAAAATCAGAAAACACTTTAAATGATCACACATTAAATGAAACTAATGTGGGACTTCCCTGGTGGCACAGTGGGTAAGACTCTGAGCTCCCAATGCAGGGGGCCTGGGTTTGACCCCTGGTCAGGGAACTAGATCCCACAGGCATGCCGCAACTAAGAGTTTGCTTGCCACAGCTAAGGAGCCTGCCTCCCGCAACTAAGGAGCCCATGCACTGCAACTAAGACATGGTACAACAAAATAAAGAAAGAAAGAAACTAATGTGCAATAATAAATGATACCATGTTAATAACAACTAGTCCTCCACGTTTGTTAACTACTTTAACCCTCACACTAGGTAGGTAGGTCCTATCATTATCATCCAAATTTTACAGATGAAAATGAGGCAGAGGGAGTGAATGACTTGTCCAAGGTCACACAGCCACACCAGCTTGGGGACCACTTCAGGCAGCCTGGTTCTAAAGTCTACAGCATGAATCGCTAGCCTGTGACATGGCTAACGCACAAAGGTCATCTCCTGGAACTAGGAAACTGCTAAGGGAACATGATATAAACAAATAAAACTTTTATTCTCCATTAAAAAATATTATATTTATTTCTACTCTGTATAAACGTGAAGCCTTACTGCAGTAGAATTCTTTTCAATTTAAATCAAGCATTTCACTTACAATTTTCAAAACATCTTTTAAGAAAGCATAAAAGACATTTTTTGGAGGGGTAGGAATGTTGTTATTCATAACAACAAATAAAATTTGCTTAACATATTCCACCAATAAAGGCCACCATTTATAAAAGCATATAACCACGTAATTTCTGAAGTTAAATTTTGGGTGCTATTTATCATACAATTGTAAGCAGAAAATTTAAACTTTTATATCATGACACTGTATGTGTATTTCTACTCTGTAGGAAAGTGAAACTTTGGTGCAGTGTATTGTGAATAATAAACTTCGAAGATAAGAAAATGATGGAGTTAATCAACATATCCAAGGAATTAATCCCTGGGACATAATCCTAGACCTACCTCCTTCTACCAAGAGAACCATAAAATAGTCCTCTAAATTGGTTTGAAACCCTACCTACCCACTGGCATGATAAAAAAGACAAAAACACCAAATGCAAAATACAATATGTACCCATAATAAAAAGTGCTACAGAAGTGCACCCTGGGGACTTCCCCGGTGGTCCAGTGGTAAAGAATCCATCTTCCAATGCAGGGGACTCGGGTTTGATCCCTGGTTGGGGAACTAAGATACCACATGCCGTGGGGCAACTAAGCCCACGTGCCACAACTACTGAGCCCGCTTGCCTCAACTAGAGAGCCCATATGCTGCAAACTAAAGAGCCCATGCGCTCTGGACCCCGCACGCCACAACTAGAGAAAAGCCCGTGCACCGCAACGAAGATCCCACATGCCACAACTAAGACCTGATGCAGCCAAAAATGAAATTAAAATAAATAAATAAATAAATGTTAAAAAAAAAAAAAAAAAAATGTGCACCCTGGCAGTTAAACTGAGCTCAGGCCAGTAAAAGTCAGTGACTTGCCTAAAGTATGAGTTTCTTCATCTTTTTAGTCTAATTTCAATAACCAATTTTTATAATTTACACTATACCATTGGGATATTTGGTCACTTTTGTTTCTTGGGAGTCTAAAATCAATTTGTAGTCTAAAAAGCAAATATCTGATAACAAAATCAGACACACCAAAAGGGAAACAATAAATTTCTACAATTTACTACGAAAGGTTACAAATAAAAGACTACAGACATAAATATTCAAACAAAAATGTGTCTGTGTCCTAAGCAGCAGCAGCAACAGCAAATTTTCTCCTTTTGTACTCGAGTTTCACTTGCAGTTGAAAAAAAGAAGAAAGAAGATGGCGTGGTATACTTGCAGTCTCACTGGAGAAACCCTGTGTGGCCACTGAGCTCAGGGACTTTGATTTGAAACCCAGGACTCTGATGCCCACTGTTATTAAAAGGCTGTGAACTGGAAACGTATTTTGGTCATTGGCATGCAAACAAGCATACCAAGTGTCCCAATTTCTTGTATAATTACATTTATCTACATAGTCGTAGCCTGAGAGAGCTCTGGGCACCAACCAAAAACTTTGGGGGGTACTTATACATGCAAAGATTTATATATACATGTGCCCACACACACATTAAAGACTGAAGGCTCTTTCTGGTGCAGTAAGAACTTGGAGAAGCCCAGCAAAGAATAGTAAATACTCCAAGTTCCTTCCAGAAGGGTCCACAATCCACTGAAAAGACTCACCTTTGGGCTTCTCCTTTTTGTTTTTCTAATTCTATAATCTTTCGCTCTTGTTCTTTCTGTTTCAGTCGTTCAGCCTCTATGGACTTCTGTTTCTGTAGCTGCTGCTTATTATGTATTTCTCTTAGTTCCTATAAATGATCAAGAAACAGTTCATGTAATGACATGCGCTGATAGACATTTCCACTGTTTATCAGCATGCAACATTTCATAGTGGGAAAGCCCAGACACGTAGGAGATAATGCTTCAGGTTTGAAAAACGTTAACTTGGAAAACTAAAATCACTCTACATTTTGACATGACTGATCTCCAGAAGCTGTCTGAGATCATATTTTAGTGAGCCATAACACACTGCACCACGGTCCATGAGGTGCTTTAGAAGGAGCTTGCTAGGGACGAGCATTAGAAAAATTATACTGCTCAGGGCTCAGCAACAATAATGGAACTCAACCAATTTTGAGACACGGTGATGATCTTGAATGGAATCTTAAGATTCTTTTGATAATAATCAACACCAACCTCCACTGGCTTTGAAGATGTACACACTTCCTCATACACTTGCTCCACTAAGCCATTACAACCTCACCTCCTTCTTATGATATGCTGCTTTGAAACAAAACAACATCCTTCTCCTCCACAACTTTGAGTCTCCCCCCAGGGTATATTTTTCTTCAAATCAGACCTCTTCCGAAGCATCTTTTCTTATTAAAACCATGTGTGAAGCTGACAGCTGCCCCAGACTAAGCCAGCAGTCAGATGGAAAGTAAAAAGCTATAATTTGATTATCACTTTGGATCCGATTTCCTCATTTGATACTAACACAGGAATAACAGTAATTTCCTTAGCATGCTACCGAAAATAAAGTGTATTTTATGATATTTAAAGTACTCAAGTCAGAAGTTTAAACATCCAAAAATATGAAGAACAAAGAAATGCCTGTTGGTGGGGGAAAACCCTCTGATTCCATAGGAATCAAATGGTCACTAACAGATTCAGTCACCAAATCTCTTCTTATTTGTGTTAACAATAAATCAGACAAGTCAAAGTGTCCAGTAGAACCAAGAGTAAAGTTCCAGTTGACTTCTTGGTCTGGCTAACTAGGGGGGTAGCCAAGGGGTCTATATGGTGAGATTTAAGAACTAAGGCCTGGGCTTCCCTGATGGCGCAGTGGTTGAGAGTCCGCCTGCCGACGCAGGGGACACAGGTTCGTGCCCCGTTCCGCGAAGATCCCATATGCCGCGGAGCGGCTGGGCCCATGAGCCGTGACTGCTGAGCCTGCGTGTCCGGAGCCTGCGCTTCACAATGGGAGAGGCCACAACAGTGAGAGGCCCGTGTACCGCAAAAAAAAAAAAAAAAAAAAGAACTAAGGCCTGCCCTGTCTTCTCTTGATTTGCTCACTGGTAAGTCCAGATGGGTAGGTTTCTTCCTGCCTTATTTCTACCTTTAGATTTCATTCACAGATCAGACATCAAAGGTAGAGAGGTTGTCTGAAGAAGATCAGTGTTAAAATGCACTTATTCCTAGAGAAAAGCCCTAAAGTGAGGCTAACCTTTTCCTACTAGCTAGACTGTTTTTAAGATAAAGTTAGAATGTATGTAACAAGCATTCTGTATACCATAAGTGACATTGAGAGGTCCTAAAAGGGATCAATGCCATACGAGAAAAAGTTTAACTGGAGATCAGGAGGTTAGGGGGAGCAGGTACTGGGCAAGGAGGAAGGACTGGAGAGAAGGAGGTACTTGAAGAGGGGGAAGGAAGGAAAGAAGGAAGGGGCTTCAGTAGAGAACCCAGCAGATGAGCCTGGGAATAACCAGACAGGATGCAGCAGGAAGACACAATTTTGTAAGGCACAAACTGAAGGACTATTCCCTGTGGCTGCAGCCATGGGCATGTGACTTCCAAATTATGAAGCGTACTTGAGGCAGGAGTTTAGCTATAGAGGGGCCATGGAAGGCCAAGAATGGAAACTGGAACATAATGATGACGCCTTGGTCTGTTTACAGTTCTAAGAGACAAAAATCAACATCACAAAAAAAGAATTCCATTTTTCATCATCTTTCTCACTGCTATACCATGGGATGTAAAACTTCAATGTGCTAAAAGTTCAGCAGTATTGCTTTTCATAGTAATTTGGAATCAAGCATAAACAGTAATCTCTAAAAACATGAATAAAAAATCTGGTTAATATCTGGGATTTGATATTTCAGAGACAAATGGAAAATAAGGGTCAATTTCTGTTAGAGTTATTCGCACTCTTGGTTCAAGTTAATATCTACGTGAAAACGAAAACTGCAGTGGAATGCTATTAATCGAAACTCTGTATGTCCTAAGAGAGGAAGTCAAAAGTTTGCCTCTGCATAGACAGGGATGGCCCACTCTGTCACTGACCCAATGGCTGAGACCCTTTAAAAAGAAGGGTAAGAAGTGATGAAAATTTACTTTTTTTCCTATTTTCAAATTTCATCTTCAACTGCACAAAATTCTCAAATAGGTTCAGAAAAATAATTTATGGAAACAGACTATAATTGAAAGGTACTGAACTGGGAACAAAGATACCAGGATTTTAATCTCAGGTCCCTGATATGCACCACAAGCTAAATCAGAGTAGACAATCTTTAGTTTTTAGTTTTAAGATCTGTTAAATTGTTAGACATTGTTCATCACCATAAAAATTTATTCTCTATTTATTTGTGTCTCTTTTATTTAGGATTTTATTCTTATTACATAAACTAAAAAGGTATAACCAGTAAGCAAAATAATTCTAAGCTGAAATTAAATACAAAAGAGTAAGAAATGACAGAGGAGGGGACTTGCCTGGTGGCGCAGTGGTTAAGAATCCACCTGCCAATGCAGGGGACACGGGTTCGAGCCCTGGTCCAGGAAGATCCCATATGCCGTGGAGCAACTAAGCCTGTGCACCACAACTACTGAGCCCGCACACCTAGAGCCTGTGCTCCGCAACAAGAGAAGCCACTGCAATGAGAAGCCTGCGCACCACAACAAAGAGTAGCCCCCGCTCGCCACAACTAGAGAAAGCCCGTGTGCAGCAACGAAGACCCAGCGCAGCCATAAATAAATATTTTTTTTAAAAAAAGAAATGACAGAGGAGGAATCTGATTGTATATTAAAACAGAAAAATTCTTACTTCATCCAGGAAAAATGTATTTTAGGCATAGTGATATTCAAAACACTTAACAACACGTACTTACTGCACAAGAGCTGGCCAGTTAGAATGGACGCCGGCCATGATGTACCAATGCATCAGGTAGACTGGGGCACAAATGAAGATTTTTCATTTTAACAAAGAATTATACTGCATATTTCCTTTCTATATTGGGCTCTAGTAATTGGATATTAATTTATAGATCAATAATTACCAGATACAAAGTCAAGACAGATGGAAATAAAGCTAGCAACATATTATGAGGGACTATAAAATGAAAAGCAATAAGAAATAAACTTAAAGCATCTATAGGAAAAAAATCACGCTAATGAGAGTTTGAAAACAATTTTTAAATGTTTCAAATACATGAAGGAAGATATTTTTAAAAATTTAGAGCACACTTATTTTTGAGTATAAGAGAATTGGAGGATAAGCTGAACCTATCTTCAGAACTGTCTAAATAAGCTGCAGTTTCAAGTACCTCCAAGGAAATGGAGCTTGCAGGAGCCATAAAATAACAGATGTCAAATGAGGTAACAGAAGGCTCTGACATCTTATGATCCAGATTTGAAGACTGCAAAGTTTTTCTGTCATTTCCTTCATCCAAGTCAAATACTGCTGAGATACACAATCAAGTGTAAGAAAATCAAGATGCTATGAATAGTAAGGCATTCTGGGTTTTCCTCTCTTTCCTTGGACTTGGGAGTTTAAGATGGCATGAACTAAAATAAGCAGGAAATGTATGATTCCTCAGTTGATTACTTTTTTTTTTTTTTAAAGCTGAACTTCTGAGACGGCAATCTATAGAATGAAGGAATATAAACTAAAAACTAGCTAACAACTTGCTCTTCTGTGCATGACAAGGAGCAACGAGTCCTTTCACATGGGAGCTGAGGGCTGCCCTGTTCCTTCATTCCTTTTCAATACCGTTTAAGAAATTCAAGTATAGTTATTTACAAGTTGCCTTTTAATTCTTTCAGGGAAAACATTTTCCAGGTGACAAATAAATCTGGTGTTTTATTAATTTTTTTATTTACTTAGGAAATAAGAGAACTATTGGGAGAAGTAGCTAAGAAAAACTTCCCCACACAAATCGTATCAACTCTCCTGGTGATCAGCCTGATGTAAGTGACCCTGCAAATTCTGTTAAATCTTGTCACGGTTATTTCTCTATTATAACTAAGATAAGCAGAACAAATAAGAAATTACTGCCATTCAAAACTCAGTATCTCACTTGTAGCTCTTCCTCAAGTTAACTTACTTTTTTCTAAAATAAGTAACTCTACAATCACATATTTATTGGCTGTATATTTATCTAGCAATATGGTATTGAGTGTACAACTTTGTTGACCTTTCTTCTGAGTTCTACTCAAGGGTATATGTTTTACACTAGATATACTGAACAATAGCTTAATATTAACTCCTAATAAAGTATGGTGACTTTCTTAATAAATAAGAAATAAGCATGCATTCAATAAGTTTTAGCTACAAATAAATATATAGGAAAAATAAAACTCCTATAAAATGCATAGTATATATAAATTAAAATAAGATTTTGTCCACCAATAATATCTACAGAATTCTAAGATAAAGCAGAGTTTCTTATCCATGGTCTATGAAAAAACTTTGGCTCTGTGAACACTATGAAATTACATGCAAACTGGAGTATATTGGCATTTTTCTTGCTGAGAAGGCACATAGCTTTTATTTGACTCTCAAAGGGGTGTTGGATCAAACACAGATTATAAACCACAATAAGAAAATGATTGGCAAATAAAGACTCTGTCTTATATTAGTTAAGATTAATGAAAATCAGCTTATTTTTAAATTTCTTCCTTCAACCAAGGGGGAAAAGTCACTTATTTCCCCTAAAGAATTAAGATATTTGCACCATAAAACATCTTTGGACATCCTGTGGCATACAGCCAAAGTATTTCAAAAGCAATATGCTTCACAAATTGAATACTCAAGAAGATCCCATTTTTTGCCCTGAGAAATATGGCTCACTTTCAAGTTTACTAAAGACAGTTGTTCTATTGCTATGCAAGTGGCACAGAATCACTTAATTAAAAAACTGTGAGTGTATCTCCTTCATTTGGTCTTAGAAACACTCAAAAATAAAGGTATTATGTGAAGTGATATTACATAAAGTATAAAGAAGTACCCACTGGGGTTCAAGATGACGGAGTAGAAGGACGTGCGCGCACTCCCTCTTGCCAGAGCACGGGAATCGCAACTAACTGCTGAACAATCATCAAGACAGGAAGACACTGGAACTCACCAAAAAAGATACCTCACATCCAAAGACAATGGAGAAGCCGCAATGAGATGGTAGGAGGGGAACAATCACAATAAAATCAAATCCAATGACTGCTGAGTGGGTGACTCACAAACTGGAGAACACTTATACCACAAAAGTCCACCCACTGGAGTGAAGGTTCTGAGCCCCATGTCAGGCTTCCCAACCTGGGGGTCTGGCAACGGGAGGAGGAATTCCTAGAGAATCAGACTTTGAAGGCTAGCGGGATTTGATTGCAGGACTTCAACAGGACTGGGGGAAAAAGAGACTCCACTCTTGGAGGGCACACACAAAGTAGAGTGCACATCAGGACCGAGGAGGAAGGAGCAGTGACCCCATAGGAGACTGAACCAGAGCTACCTGCTAGGGTTAGAGGGTCTCCTGCAGAGGCTGGGGGTGGCTGTGGCTCACCCTGGGGACAAGGACACTGGCAGCAGAAGTTCTGGGAAGTACTCCTTGGCATGAGCCCTCCCGGAGTCCAACATTAGCCCCACCAAAGAGCCTGTAGGCTCCAGCGATGGGTCGCCTCAGGCCAAACAACCAACAGGAAGGGAACTCAGCCCCACCCATCAGCAGAAAAGCAGATTAAAGTTTTACTGAGCCCCGCCTACCAGAGCAACACCCAGCTCTACCCACCACCAGTCCCTTGCACAAGCCTCTTAGATAGCCTCATCCACCAGAGGGCAGAAAGCAGAAGCAAGAAGAACTACAATCCTGAAGCCTGTGGAATGAAAGCCACATTCACAGAAAGACAGACAAAATGAAAAGGCAGAGGACTATGTACCAGTTGAAGGAACAAGATAAAACCCCAGAAAAACAACTAAATAAAGTGGAGATAGGCAATCTTCCAGAAAAAGAATTCAGAATAATGACAGTGAAAATGATCCATGACCTCAGAAAAAGAATGGAGGCGATGACTGAGAAGATGCAAGAAATCTTTAACAAAGACCTAGAAGAATTAAAGAACAAACAAACAGAGATGAACAATACAAAAACTGAAATGAAAAATACACTAGAAGGAATCAATAGTAGATAACTGAGGCAGAAGAACGGATAAGTGACCTGGAAGACAGAATGGTGGAATTCACTGCTGCGGAACAGAGTAAAGAAAAAAGAATGAAAAGAAATGAAGACAGCCTAGGAGACCTCTGCGACATTAAACGCACCAACATTCACATTACAGGGGTCCCAGAAGGAGAAGAGAGAGAGAAAGGACCCCAGAAAATATATGAAGACATTATAGTTGAAAACTTCCCTACCTTGGAAAAGGAAATAGCCACTCAAGCCCAGGAAGAGCAGACAGTCCCAGGGAGGATAAACCAAAGGAGAAACACGCTGAGACACATAGTAATCAAATTGACAAAACTTAAAGACAAAGAAAAATTATTAAATGCAACAAGGGAAAAACTGCAAAAAACATACAAGGGAACTCCCATAAGGTTAACAGCTGATTTCTCAGCACAAACTCTACAAGCCAGAAGGGAGTGGCACAATATATTTAAAGTGATGAAAGGGAAGAACCTACAACAAAGATTACTCTACCTGGCAAGGATCTCATTCAGGTTCAATGGAGAAATCAAAAGCTTCACAGATAAGCAAAAGCTAAGAGAATTCAGCCCACCAAACCAGCTCTACAACAAACGCTAAAGGAACTTCTCTAGTGGGAAACACAAGAGAAGAAAAGGGCCTACAAAAACAAACCCAAAACAATTAAGAAAATGGTAATAGGAACATACATATCGATAATTACCTTTAATGTTAATGGTTTAATGCTCCAACCAAAAGACACAGGCTTGCTGAATGGATACAAAAATCAAACCCATATATATGCTGTCCATAAGAGACCCACTTCAGACCTAGGGACACATACGACTGAGACGGAAGGGATGTAAAAAGATATTCCATGCAAATGGAAATCAAAAGAAAGCTGGAGTAGCAATACTCATATCAGATAAAATAGACTTTAAAATAAAGAATGTTACAAGAGACAAGGAAGGACACTACATAATGATCAAGGGATCAATCCAAGAAGAAGATATAACAATTATAAATATATATGCACCCAACCTAGGAGCACCGCAATACATAAGACAACTGCTAACAGCTATAAAAGAGGAAATTGAAAGTAACACAATAAGAGTGGGGGACTTCAAAACCCCACTTTCACCAGTAGACAGATCATTCAAACAGAAAATTAATAAGGAAACACAAGCTTTAAATGACACAATAGACCAGATAGATTTCATTGATATTTATAGGACATTCCATCCAAAAACGGCAGATTACACTTTCTTCTCAAGTGCACACAGAACTTTCTCCAGGATAGATAACATCTTGGGTCACAAATCAAGCCTCAGTAAATTTAAGAAAATTGAAATCATATCAAGCATCTTTTCTGACCACAACGCTATGAGATTAGAAATGAATTACAGGGAAAAAACGTAAAAAACACAAACACATGGAGGCTTAACAATACGTTACTGGGAGATGTGAGAAGATGGCGGAAGAGTAAGACGCGGAGATCACCTTCCTCCCCACAGATACATCAGAAATACATCTACACGTGGAACTGCTCCTATAGAACACCTACTGAACGCTGGCAGAAGACCTCAGACCTCCCAAAAGGCAATAAACTCCCCACGTACCTGGGTAAGGCAAAAGAAAAAAGAAAAAACAGAGACAAAAGAATAGGGACGGGACCTGCACGAGTGGGAGGGAGCCGTGAAGGAGGAAAGGTTTCCACACACTAGAAGCCCCTTTGCGGGCGGAGACTGCGGGTGGTGGAGGGGGGAAGCTTCGGAGCCACGGAGGAGAGCGCAGCAACAGGGGTGCAGAGGGCAAAGCGGAGAGATTCCTGCACAGAGGATTGGGGCCTACCAGCACTCACCAGCCCAAGAGGCTTGTCTGCTCACCCACCGGGACGGGTGGGGGCTGGGAGCTGAGGCTTGGGCTTCGGAGGTCGGATCAGAGGGAGAGGACTGGGGTTGGAAGCGTGAACACAGCCTGAAGGGGGCTAGTGGGCCACAGCTAGCCGGGAGGGAGTCCAGGAAAAAGTCTGGACCTGCCGAAGAGGCAAGAGACTTTTTCATCTCTCTTTGTTTCCTGGTGTGCGAGGAGAGGGGATTTAAGAGCGCTGCTTAAAGGAGCTCCAGAGATGTGCGAACCGCAGCTATCAGCGCGGACACCAGAGACGGGCCTGGGACGCTAAGGGCGCTGCCGCCGCCACCAAGAAGCCTGTGTGCAAGCACAGGTCACTGTCCACACCTCTCCTCCCGGGAGCCTGTGCAATCCGCCACTGCCAGGGTCCCGTGATCCAGTGACAACTTCCCCAGGAGAACGAAGGCATGCCTCAGGCTGGTGCAACGTCACGCCGGCCTCTGCTGCCGCAGGCTAGGCCCGCATCCGTATCCTCCCTCCCACCCCGGCCTGAGTGAGCCAGAGCCCCCGAATCAGCGGCTCCTTTAACCCTGTCCTGTCTGAGCGAAGAACAGATGCCCTCCGGCGACCTACACGCAGAGGCGGGGCCAAATCCAAAGCTGAACCCCGGGAGCTGTGCAAACAAAGAAGAGAAAGGGAAATCTCTCCCAGCAGCCTCAGAAGCAGTGGATTAAATCTCCACAATCAACTTGATGTACCCTGCATCTGTGGAATACCTGAAGAGACAACGAATCATCCCAAATTGAGGAGATGGACTTTGGGAGCAAGATATATAATTTTTTCCCCTTTTCCTCTTTTTGTGAGTGTGTATGTGTATGCTTCTGTGTGAGATTTTGTCTGTATAGCTTTGCTCTCACCATTTGTCCTAGGGTTCTGTCCGTATGTTTTTTTTTCTTTTTTTTTTTTACTTAAAAATTTTTTTTCTTAATAATTATTTTTTATTTTTCATTTTAATAACTTTATTTTATTTTATCTTACATTATTTTATTTTATCCCCTCCCTCCCTTCCTTCCTTCCTTCCTTCTTTCCTTCCTCCCTCCCTCCCTCCCTCGCTCCCTCCCTCTCTCTCTCTCTCTCTCTTTCTTTCTCCCTTTTATTCTGAGCCGTGTGGATGAAAGGCTCTTGGTGCTCCAACCAGGAGTCAGTGCTGTGCCTCTGATGTGGGAGAGCCAACTTCAGTACACTGGTCCACAAGAGACCTCCCAGCTCCACGTAATATTAAACGGCGAAAATCTCCCAGAGATCTCCATCTCAACACCAACACCCAGCTTCACTCAACGACCAGGAAGCTACAGTGCTGGACACCCTATGCCAAACAACTAGCAAGACAGGAACACAGCCCAATCCATTAGCAGAGAGGCTGCCTAAAATCATAATAGGGCCACAGATACTCCAAAACACACCACCAGACATGGACCTGCCCACCAGAAAGACAAGATCCAGCCTCATCCACCAGAACACAGGCACTAGTCCCCTCCACCAGGAAGCCTACACAACTCACTGAACCAACCTTAGCCACTGGGGACAGACACCAAAGACAACGGGAACTACAAACCTGAAGCCTGCGAAAAGGAGACTCCAAACACAGTAAGATTAGCAAAATGAGAAGACAGAAAAACACACAGCAGATGGAGGAGCAAGGTAAAAAACCCACCAGACCTAACAAATGAAGAGGAAATAGGCAGTCTACCTGAAAAAGAATTCAGAATAACGATAGTAAAGATGATCCAAAGACTTGGAAATAGAATGGAGAAAATGCAAGAAACATTTAACAAGAACCTAGAAGAACTAAAGAGGAAACAAGCAATGATGAACAACACAATAAATGAAATTAAAAATACTCTGGAAGGGGGCTTCCCTGGTGGCACGGTGGTTGAGAGTCCGCCTGCCGATGCAGGGGACACGGGTTTGTGCCCCGGTCCGGAAAGATCCCACATGCCACGGAGTGGCTGGGCCCGTGAGCCATGGCCGCTGAGCCTGTGCGTCCGGAGCCTGTGCTCCACAATGGGAGAGGCCACAACAGTGAGAGGCCCATGTACCGCAAAAAAAAACAAAACAAAAACAAAAAACAACTCTAGAAGGGATCAATAGCAGAATAACTGAGGCAGAAGAACAGTAAGTGACCTGGAAGATAAAATAGTGGAAATAACTACTGCAGAGCAGAATAAAGAAAAATGAATGAAAAGAACTGAGGACACTATCAGAGACCTCTGGGACAACATTAAACACACCAATATTCGAATTATAGGGGTCCCAGAAGAAGAATAGAAAAAGAAAGGGACTGAGAAAATAGTTGAAGAGACTATAGTTGAAAACTTCCCTAATATGGGAAAGGAAATAGTTAATCAAGTCCAGAAAGCACAGAGAGTCCCATACAGAATAAATCCAAGGAGAAACACGCCAAGACACATATTAATCAAACTATCAAAAATTAAATACAAAGAAAACGCATTAAAAGCAGCAAGGGAAAAACAACAAATAACATAACAAGGGAATCCCCATAAGGTTAACAGCTGATCTTTCAGCAGAAACTCTGCAAGCCAGAGGGAGTGGCAGGACATATTTAAAGTGATCAAGGAGAAAAACCTACAACCAAGATTACTCTACCCTGCAAGGATCTCACTCAGATTTGATGGAGAAATTAAAACCCTTACAGACAAGCAAAAGCTGAGAGTTCAGCACCACCAAACCAGCTTTACAACAAATGCTAAAGGAACTTCTCTAGACAAGAAACACAAGAGAAGGAAAAGACCTATAATAATGAACCCAAAACAATTTAGAAAATGGGAATAGGAACATACATATCGATAATTACCTTAAATGTAAATGGACTAAATGCTCCCACCAAAAGACACAGATTGGCTGAATGGAAACAAAAACAAGATCCATATATATGCTGTGTACAAGAAACCCACTTCACACCTAGGAACACATACAGACTGAAAGTGAGTGGATGGAAAAAGATATTCCATGCAAATGGAAACCAAAAGAAAGCTGGAGTAGCAATTCTCATATCAGACAAAATAGACTTTAAAATAAAGACTCTTACAAGAGACAAAGAAGGACACTACATAATGATCACGGGATCGAACCAAGAAGAAGATATAACAATTGTAAATATTTATGCACCCAACATAGGAGCACCTCAATGCATAAGGCAAATACTAACAGCCATAAAAGGGGAAATCGGCAGTAACACAATCATAGTAGGGGACTTTAACACCGCACTTTCACCAATGGACAGATCATCCAAAATGAAAATAAATAAGGAAACAAAAGCTTTAAATGATACATTAAACCAGATGGACTTAATTGATATTTATAGGACATTCTATCCAAAAACAACAGAATACACATATTTCTCAAGGGCTCATGGAACATTCTCCAGGATAGATCACATCTTGGGTCACAAATCAAGCCTTGGTAAATTTAAGAAAATTGAAATCGTATCAAGTATGTTTTTCGACCACAACACTATGAGAATAGATACCAATTACAGGAAGAGATCTGTAAAAAATACAAACACATGGAGGCTAAACAATACACTACTTAATAACGAAGTGATCACTGAAGAAATCAAAGAGGAAACCAAAAATACCTAGAAACAAATGACAAGGGAGACAAGATGACCCAAAACCTATGGGATCCAGCAAAAGCAGTTCTAAGAGGGAAGTTTATAGCAATACAATCCTACATTAAGAAACAGGAAACATCTCAAATAAACAACCTAACCTTGCACCTAAAGAAATTAGAGAGAAAGAACAAAAGAACCCCAAAGTTAGCAGAAGGAAAGAAACCATAAAGATCAGATCAGAAATAAGTGAAAAAGATATGAAGAAAATGATAGCAAAGATCAATAAAACTAAAAGGTGGCTGTTTAAGAAAATAAACAAAATTGATAAGCCATTAGCCAGACTCATGAAGAAAAAAAGGCAGAAGACTCAAATCAATAGAATTAGAAATGAAAACGAAGAAGTAACACCTGACACTGCAGAAATACAAAGGATCATGAGAGATTACTACAAGCAACTCTATGCCAATAAAATGGACAACCTGGAAAAAATGGAAAAATTCTTAGAAATGCACAACCTGCCAAGACTGAATCAGGAAGAAATAGAAAATATGAAGAGACCAATAACAAGCTCTGAAATTGAAACTGGGATTAAAAATCTTCCAACAAACAAAAGCTCAGGATCAGATGGCTTCACAGGCGAATTCTATCAAACATTTAGAGAAGAGATAACACCTATCCTTCTCAAACTTTTCCAAAATATAGCAGAGGGAGGAATACTCCCAAACTCATTCTACAAGGCCACCATCACCCTGATACCAAAACCAGACAAAGATGTCACAAAAAAAGAAAACTACAGGCCAATAACACTGATGAACATAGATGCAAAAATCCTCAACAAAATCCTAGCAAACAGAATCCAACAGCACGTTAAAGGATCATACACCATGATCAAATGGAGTTTATTCCAGGAATGCAAGCATTCTTCAATATATGCAAATCAATCAACGTGATACACCACATTAACAAATTGAAGGAGAGAAACCATAGGATCATCAAAATAGATGCAGAGAAAGCTTTCGGCAAAATTCAACACCCATTTATGACAAAAACCCTGCACAAAGTAGGCATAGAGGGAACTTTCCTCAACATAATAAAGGCCATATATGACAAACCCACAGGCAACATCATTCTCAATGGTGAAACACTGAAACCATTTCCACTATCATCAGGAAGAAGACAAGGCTGCCCACTCTCACCACTATTATTCAACATAGTTTTGGAAGTTTTAGCCACAGCAATCAGAGAAGAAAAAGAACGAAAAGGAATCCAAATAGGAAAAGAAGGAGTAAAGCTGTCACTGTTTGCAAATGACATGATACTATACATAGAGAATCCTAAAGATGCTACCAGAAAACTACTAGAGCTAATCAATGAATTTGGTAAAGTAGCAGGATACAAAATTAATGCACAGAAATCTCTGGCACTCCTATACACTAATGACGAAAAATCTGAAAGTGAAATTAAGAAAACAGTCCCATTTACCATTGCAACAAAAAGAATAAAATATCTAGGAATAAACCTACCTAAGGAGACAAAAGACCTGTATGCAGATATAAGACACTGATGAAAGAAATTAAAGATGATACAAATAGATGGACAGATATACCATGTTCTTGGATTAGAAGAAGCAACATTGTGAAAATGACTCTACTACCCAAAGCAATCTACAGATTCAATGCAATCCCTATCAAACTACCATTGGCAATTTTCACAGAACTAGAACAAAAAATTTGACTATTTTTATGGAAACACAAAAGACCCCGAATAGCCAAAGCAATCTTGAGAACGAAAAATGGAGCTGGAGACATCAGGCTCCCTGATTTCACACTATACTACAAAGCTACAATAATCAAGACAGTATGGTACTGGCACAAAAAAAGAAATATAGATAAATGGAACAGGATAGAAAGCCCAGAGATAAACCCATGCACATATGGTCACCTTATCTTTGATAAAGGAGGCAAAAATATACAGTAGAGAAAAGACAGCCTCTTCAATAAGTGGTGCTGGGAAAACAGGACAGCTACATGTAAAAGTATGAAATTGGAATACTCCCTGACACCATACACAAAAATAAACTCAAAATGGATTAAAGACCTAAATGTAAGGCCAGCCAGTATCAAACTCTTACAGGAAAACATATGCAGAACACTCTATGACATAAATCACAGCAAGATCCTTTTTGACCCACCTCCTAGAGAAATGGAAATAAAACCAAAAATAAACAAATGGGACCTAATGAAATTTAAAAGCTTTTGCACAGCAAAGGAAACCATAAACAAGACAAAAAGACAACCCTCAGAATGGGAGAAAATATTTGCAAATGAAGCAACTGACAAAGGATTAATCTCCAAAATTTACAAGCAGCTCATGCAGCTCAATAACAAAAAGACAAACAACCCAATCCAAAAATGGGCAGAAGACCTAAACAGACATTTCTCCAAAGAAGATATACAGATTGCCAACAAACACATGAAAGAATGCTCAACATCATTAATCATTAGAGAAATGCAAATCAAAACTACAATGAGCTATCATCTCACACTGGTCAGAACGGCCATCATCAAAAAATCTACAAACAATAAATGCTGGAGAGGGTGTGCAGAAAAGGGAACACTCTTGCACTGTTGGTGGGAATGTAAATGGATACAGCCACTATGGAGAACAGTATGAAGGTTCCTTAAAATACTACAGATAGAACTACCATATGACCCAGCAATCCCACTACTGGGCATATACCCTGAGAAAACCATAATTCAAAAAGAGTCATGTACCACAATGTTCATTGCAGCTCTATTTACAATAGCCAGGACATGGAAGCAACCTAAGTGTCCATCAACAGATGAATGGATAAAGAAATTGTGGCACATATATACAATGGAATATTTCTCAGCCATAAAAAGAAAAAAATTGAGTTATTTGTAGTGAGGTGGATGGACCTAGAGTGTGTCATACAGAGTGAAGTAAGTCAGAAAGAGAAAACCAAATACAGTAGGCTAACACATATATATGGAATCTAAGAAAAGAAAACAGGTCATGAAGAACCTAGGGTTAAGATGGGAATAAAGATGCAGACCTACTAGAGAATGGACTTGAGGATATGGGGAGGGGGAAGGGTAAGCTGTGACAAAGTGAGAGAGTGGCATGGACATATGATACACTACCAAATATAAAATATATAGCTAGTGGGAAGCAGCCACATAGCAGAGGGAGATCATCTCGGTGGTTTGTGACCACCTAGAGGGGTGCGATAGGGAGGGTGGGAGGGAGGGAGATGCAAGAGGGAAGAGATATGGGAACATATGTATATGTATAACTGATTCGCTTTGTTATAAAGCAGAAACTAACACACTATTGTAAAGCAATTATACTCCAATAAAGATGTTAAAAAAAAACAATATGTTACTAAATAACCACGAGATCACTGAAGAAATCAAAGAGGAAATCAAAAAATACCTAGAGACAAGTGACAATGAAAACATGATGATCCAAAACCTATGGGATGCAGCAAAAAGAGTTCTAAGAGGGAAGTTTATAGCAATACAATCCTACCTGAAGAAACAAGAAAAATCTCAAATAAACAATCTAACCTTACACCTAAAGGAAATAGAGAAAGAAGAACAAACAAAACCAAAGTTAGCAGAAGGAAAGAAATCATAAAGATCAGAGCAGAAATAAATGAAATAGAAAGAAAGAAAACAATAGCAAAGATCAATAAAACTAAAAGATGGTTCGTTGAGAAGATAAAATTGATAAACCTTTAGCCAGATTCATCAAGAAAAGGAGGGAGAGGGCTCAAATCAACAAAATTAGAAATGAAAAAGGAGAAGTTACAATGGATACCACAGAAATACAAAGCATCATAAGAGACTACTACAAGCAACTCTATGCCAATAAAATGGACAACCTGGAAGAAATGGACAAATTCTTAGAAAGGTATAACCTTCCAAGACTAACCCAGGAAGAAATAGAGAATATGAACAGACCAATCACAAGTAACGAAACTGTGATTAAAAATCTTCCAACAAACAGAAGTCCAGGACCAGATGGCTTCACAATGAATTCTATCAAACATTTAGAGAAGAGCTAACACCCATCCTTCTCAAACTCCTCCAAAAAATTGCAGAGGATGGAACATTCCCAAACTCTACCGGGCCACCATCACGCTGATACCAAAACCACACAAAGATACTAGAAGAAATGAAAATTACAGACCAATATCACTGATGAATATAGATGCAAAAATCCTCAACAATATACTAGCAGTCAGAATCCAACAACACATTAAAAGGAACATACCCTATGATCAAGTGGGATTTATCCCAGGGATGCAAGGATTCTTCAACATACACAGATCAATCAATGGGATACACCATATTAACAAGTTGAAGAATAAAAACCAAAGGATTGGGCTTCCCAGGTGGCACAGTGGTTAAAAGTCCGCCTGCCGATGCAGGGGACATGGGTTCGTGCCCCAGTCTGGGAAGATCCCACATGCCGTGGAGCAGCTGGGCCCGTGAGCCATGGCCACTGAGCCTGCGCGTCCAGAGCCTGTGCTCCGCAATGGGAGAGGCCACAACAGTGAGAGGCCCACTTACCGCAAAAACAAAAACAAAAACAAAAACGAAACAAAACCATATGATCATCTCAATAGATGCAGAAAAGCTTCTGAGAAAATTCAACACCCATTTATTATAAAAACTCTCCAGAAAGTGGGCATAGAGGGAACCTACCTCAACATCATAAAGGCCACATAAGACAAACCCACAGCAAACATCATTCTCAATGGTGAAAAACTGAAAGCATTTCCTCTAAAATCAGGAACAAGACAAGGATGTCCACTTTCGCCACTATCATTCAACATAGTCTTGGAAGTCCTAGCCTCGGCAATCAGAGAAGAAAAAGAAATAAAAGGAATACAAATTGGAAAAGAAGAAGTAAAACTGTCACTGTTTGCAGATGACATGATATTATACATAGAGAATCCTAAAGATGCCACCAGAAAACTACTAGAGCTAATCAATGAATCTGGTAAAGTTGTAGGATACAAAATTAATGCACAGAAATTCCTTACATTCCTATACACTAACAATGAAAGATCAGAAAGAGAAATTAAGGAAACAATCCCATTCACAATTGCAGCAAACATAATAAAATACCTAGGAATAAACCTACCTAAGGAGGTAAAAGACCTGTACTCAGAAAACTATAAGACACTGATGAAAGAAATCAAAGATGACACAAACAGATGGAGAGATATACCATATTCTTGCATGGGAAGAATCAATACTGTGAGAATGACTACCTCAAAGCAATCTGCAGATTCAATGTGCAATCCCTATCAAGTTACCAGTGGCATTTTTTACAGAACTAGAACAAAAAAATCTTAAAATCTGTATGGAGATACAAAAGACCCCGAATAGCCAAAGCAATCTTGAGGGGAAAAAAACAGAGCTGGAGGAACCAGACTCTCTGACTTCAGACTATACTACAAAGCTACAGTAATCAAGACAATATGGTACTGGCACAAAATCAGAAATATAGATCAATGGAACAGGATAGAAAGCCCAGAGATAAACCCATGCACCTATGGTCAACTAATCTATGACAAAGGAGGCAAGGATATACAATGGAGAAAAGACAGCCTCTTTAGTAAGTGGTGCTGAGAAAACTGGACAGCTACTTATAAAAGAATGAAATCAGAACACTCCCTAACACCATACACAAAAATAAACTCAAAATGGATTAAAGACCTAAGTATATGGCTGGACACTATAAAACTCTTAGAGGAAAAGATAGGAAGAACACTCTTTGACATAAATCACAGCAAGATCTTTTAGACCCACCTCCTACAGTAATGGAAAGTAAAACAAAAATAAAGAAATGGGACCTAATGAAACTTAAATGCTTTTGCACAGTAAACTATAAACAAAACGAAAAGACAACCCTCAGCATGGGAGAAAATATTTGCAAACAAATCAATGGACTAAGGATTAATCTACAAAATATATAAAGAGTTCATGCAGCTCAATATTAAAAAAACAAACACCCCAATCAAAAAATGGGCAGAAGACCTAAATAGACATCTCTCCAAAGAAGACATAAAGAGAGGCAAGAGGCACATGAAAAGCTGCTCAACATCACTAATTATTAGAGAAATGCAAATCAAAACTACAATGAGGTATCACCTCACACCAGTTAGAATGGGCATCATCAGAAAATCTACAAACAAATACTGGAGAGGGTGTGGAGAAAAGGGAACCCTCTTGCACTATAGGTGGGAATGTAAATTGATACAGCCACTATGGAGAACAGTATGGAGGTTCCTTAATAACTAAAGATAGAATTACCATATGACCCAGCAATTCCGCTACTGGGCATATACCCCAACAAAACCATAATTCAAAAAGACACATGCACCCCAATGTTCATTGCAGCACTATTTACAATAGCCAGGTCATGGAAGCAACCTAAATGCCCATCAACAGACGAATGGATAAAGAAGATGTGGTACATATATACAATGGAATATTACTCAGCCATAAAAAGGAACGAAATTGGGTCATTTGTAGAGATGTGGATGGACCTAGAGACTGTCACACAGAGTGAAGTAAGTCAGAAACAGAAAAACAAATATTGTATATTAACACATATATGTGGAATCTAGAAAAATAGTATAGATGAACTGGTGTGCAAGGCAGAAATAGAGACACAGATGTACAGAACAAACATATGGACACCAAGGGGGGAAAGTGAAGGGGGTGGTGGTGGGATGAATTGGGAGAGTGGGATTGACATATATACACTAATATGTATAAAATAGATAACTAAGAAGAACCTGCTGTATAAAGAAATAATAAAATAAAAGTCAAAAAAAGAAGTATCCACCTGAACAATATGTATGGCTTTCCTTTTCAGAAACATGACATTGCATAAAGGTTTGTGAAGAGAGAAAAAAAATGAGCGAGCAATGGGCGGGGGGGGGGGGTGCTTAAAAAGACTAGCAGTTAATGAGAATATATTGCTAATTTGGTCATCTAACTTTTCTGAAGGATTACACTGCTTCTGGTTTTTGCCTCAGGCTATCTCTTGGAAAAGAAACACAAAACCAAACATACCTTGATTAATTACTAGAAATTCATGAACTCAACACTATAAATCAAAATAAAACTGTGGAGGACACATCTCCTATTTACAACAGTCTTGGTACTGTTAATATTAAATGGAACTCTTAGGAAATTAATTTAGTTACCAGCAACAGAAATTGCAGGTGTTTGTTTTGTCTAGACCTAATACCTACAGAAAGTTAGAAGCAGAAGTGCTTTTATTTATTTTTTTCCCCCACACTCCACCCAGGACACTCAGCTTGAATCTTTCCTGGCTTCCACAAAAAACTTCAATAAATGGCAGAAATCTCAAAGCCTCCAGACCCTCTTGTCCCTGGGAGTCAGCTTGATAAAGGAAGAGTGCAATTGGCAGGTCCTTCTCTAAGCCTCTGTTTACTCATCTGCAAGACTTGGGAGGTAGTACCTGTCCTACCTACAGCAAAGGGAAGGCGCTATGAAGAGCAAACAAATGACTCCATATGGAAGGAAATGCCTTGTAAACTGTCCCGTTTCTATACAAATGTTAGGGGGAGAGGGGAAGTTACAGATTTTACAGATAGGCGTGCTTTTGTACAAATAAACATCACTTTACTTCTCACCCAGGGATATTGTGTAGCACACAATATCAGAATTTTTAAAAGGACTTTTGAGTCTTTAAATATAGTAACTTATCCCAATTAAGTGGTTGTGAAACAAATGGAAAGTTATTAAAGAAAGCCAATCAACAAACCCAACGAAGAGAGGGGAACTCCTATCTGTGTGGAAAAATCTGAAAAATGACCATTTCAAAAGAGAAATTTTACCCATATCAAGGTAAACTGATATTCCATTATTGCAAAATTAGAAAATGTATTCATTCTTGATGCAAGAAAAATCAGAGGAGTATAAAAAAATATTGATTGGTTATTTAAATTCCGAAAAGGGGTATACTAACATTTAAAAACATGCTTAAATATTACTTCTAAATCTGTAGTCATAATTCAACCAGATAGTAAGTCCAACGCCCCACGGCACAAGGCGGCAGTGAATGTATCATAAGTGCTATAGAAGAGCCAAAGAGGGATGAATTGGGCAGCGTGTATGTGCATGTGTCTGTGAAGGGTGAGGCGATAGGTGAACAAAAAACGGGAGAAGAACTAGAAAACCCTGTGGTTTCTGCAATAGAAATAGCTAACTAAGAATCTTTTCCGATGTCTCCCAAGAGCCTTTGCTAGACACCCATATATTCCCAAAAGGAGAAAACGGACTCCATTTTGTCCTGAAAAATCTGTTTACCCCAAATGTCTCAACTTTATTTACAAAGCAATATCCCATTGTTTTAAATACATGTCATTCTAGAGGATAAAATTGTCAAGGGGGTTGGGTTGGCTAAAGAAGAGAATTAAAAAAAAAAGAAAACATCTTTTTCAAAGACTTGAGTTCTGCTTTTGTCCCTTTCCCAAATCACCTTTTGTTAAGTATTTTTGAAAACCCTCAAAAGAAAACCCCACACTATTACTAAAAACTCAACCAACCACCAAGCCTACTGGTATGGAACAGAATCTGATGTACAATGTCTGTTAACTATTTTGAGTCTTGGGAGTGTTCTAATTATTTTTCTACATTGAAGGAATCTGTGTAAAGTTTCCACAATCACAGGTACATTGAATGAGAGTTAGAGCATTTTATTACTTCTGTGCAAAAGAGGTCTTTTCAAAAGGATCATAGAGGTAAAAATAAAATTTAATCTTGAACAAACCATGAACAGCCAAACATTAATCTACTAACATAAGAAAGCAACACTGTAATTTGAATTCACACAGATTTCTCTTGCTGTCTCTGCATCTCCTCTTTCTGGATCTTTTTCTTTCCTTCCTTGTTTCCCTTCACATGCATTTTTTTCCTGACTTCTCATTCTGTTCTGCAGTTCCTTCTCCAGATCTTTTCTTTTCTCCCCTGGTTGCTAAACATTTTGCCTTTCACTGCCTTCAAAATGAATGAGGCTGCCATGAAAGCAAGTGTCTGAAACCAAGAGCATAAAAGCCTTAGTTAAGCCAAGAACCTTATTTACTATAACTGGCATTCTCATTTCAACAACAATTCTGTTCCTAGGAGCAATTTTTAGGACAGGTATCATTACAAGCAGAGTTTATATTTCTAACAGCCTCTTGTGTTCAATTTACAAAGCCTGGATTTCCCAAATATATTAAGGAATATAATTCTTAATTCTGAATTAGTCCTAAATACATTTTTCTAAGAAATAAAATACTATCCCCTTTTGGAATAGTATACTGACTATACTATCTGATGATGAAAATTTGCATATCAACCTAAATAATGACTAAGTGTTGTCTTTCAAATTTTTGCAGCCACATAGCAAATTCAATGATCTAAAATATGCTTGTTATAAAGACTACAGTACCTTATCCAGCTTGTAGTTCAGAGCTTTCATCACACACACACACACAATTTGTCAAGAGGAAAGATTCACTCATACTCCAATGATGTATAATAACGAAACATTATTAACTTTTATAAAAAAGGATTAGCGCTTCATGGTAAATGCTGTCTTAGACACTGAGGACTCATCTGCACAGGGAAAACTGAAGCACAGAGCTGCAGATGGTTCACCATTCTTAGTTTGAGAAAGATGTGCATTGCCTGAGTAGAGCATGGAGACCTTTAGAAAGAAGTCTAAGTGGATGACGCTGCCCAGGAGAACTGCCAGGCACTACAACACTGCCTCCTGCATCGCCACTGACTGGAAGAAAGAAATGCTCCAATGTAAACGCCCATTCATGTTAGGACTTGGCCAGCACACAGTGACTAGATGGGAACCAACAAGGACTCAACTTTCCAACATGAAACACAATATCTAGCCTCTTTGCCTGAATTCTCTTTATTTGGCTGACAATGGAGCCCTGAAAACTATAAGCTGTACTTTATGTTGCTGCTCTGTTATCATAGTGGTCTTTAAAGTATGGAACATTAAGCTATCAGGGCCAAGGAAAACTGTTACAGTAACTACTAACATTGCCAAAGGCAAGCAGTCAAACGCTGCTATCTAAAAAGTCCCTACTGGTAATGGTATTTGACACTTGTTAGAGCCACAATTTTACACCTATAGCTAAGCACTGTATATAAGAAAAATAACTATCAGAATGATTCTATGTGCCTAAAAGGCAGACAGATTCTCCAAAAAATGTCGAGAGCTTTAATTTTCCTGTAAAACAAGGTAAAAAGAGAAAAGTCATAGATAAGTGATAATTTTATTTTTTTAATAAATTAATTTATTTTTATTTTTGGCTGCATTGGGTCTTCGTTGCTGCATGCAGGCTTTCTCTAGTTGCGGTGAGCGGGGGCTTCTCTTTGATGCGGTGCGCAGGCTTCTCTTGTTGCGGAGCATGGGCTCTAGGTGCGCAGGCTTCAGTAGTTGTGGCACACAGACTCAATAGCTGTGGCTCGCGGGCTCTAGAGTACAGGTTCAGTAGTTGTGGCACACGGGCTTAGTTGCTCTGCGGTATGTGGGATCTTCCCGGACCAGGGGTCAAACCCATGTCCCCTGCATTGGCAGGCGGACTCTTAACCACTGCACCACCAGGGAAGTCCCAATAATCAGTAATTTTAAATTGATGTTTCTAGGCCATGAATATGAGAAGACTTTTTATTCCTTAGCATGAGAAATATTTGCTGCATATATAACACATTTTAAAAGCAGAAAATTTGATAAACAAATTTGGTCCACTGAATTAAAGCTACTTCAAGAAGGGTTAATTCATCCTGGCAATAATTACTAACAAAATCAATTATTCCTGGTTAAATCATTGGTTAAATTTTTCATTAGATCATCAAAAATTTACTATTCACACAAAAGGCGTAAAAATACAAAATCTATCAATTGGGAATTTGAGCACAAAAGCTTCAATATCAGAGTGCTATCATTTCCCCCCTTTTTGCTAGATCTACAAAAGCCAAGTGTATTCCCTCTGTTTCCTTTTTTAAGTAATTCTTCGCTTTGGGTGATAAATTAGAAAGACACTTATGTCTTGGGATCAATTTTGGAAAACATAAATATTGTATCTATAAGGAAGATATCTACCAAAATGCATGGAAAAATAGCCTTCTCTAAAAGGAGAAAAAGAGTCCTCAATTTCCATGAGATCAGATAGAAATGTAAAGGTCCAAGATTCTAGAGACCTTATGTTCCACAGCCCTGAATAACACGTCCCCAGAACTGAAGTATGCTTTATATTTTCAGTGGGTTGCTACCAATATGAAACAAATACCTGTTAATCTAACTGCAAAAGTAATTGTTTTCCTCTTTAATTAATGCCTTATTTCCATCATTGGTTATCAGATATTGAATTAGGAGGCATAAGTGTAGTTCTTGTTTGAAGAAAAAAGGAGAGATTCTCAAAAGAATGAATCTCAACTAGACACCTGGTAGATAGAATTAATCCAGTCTGCATATTAAAAAAAGAATAAGGGCTTCCCTGGTGGCGCAGTGGTTGGGAGTCCGCCTGCCAATGCAGGGGACACGGGTTTGTGCCCTGGTCCGGGAAGATCCCACATGCCACGGAGCGGCCGGGCCCGTGAGCCATGGCCGCTGAGCCTGCGCGTCCGGAGCCTGTGGCCACTGAGCCTGCGCTCCGCAACGGGAGAGGCCACAACAGTGAGAGGCCCGCGTACCGCAAAAAAAAAAAAAAAGAAAAAGGAGAAAGCATACCTGCTCTCTAAACTCTTTCTCATTCAAGAAACTAAATATAATTATACTTCCCAATCCCAGTCTTATGCTTAAGAATCTGGGCTAAAGCAGGGTGCTATTGTTCCCATGACCTTATCCCTAAGGAACTGGACATGACCTTGAGTGTGCATCAAAAGAAGTGAATGGCTTATTGTAAGCAGTTTTGTATCAAAGGAACTATAAGAGTTGGATTTTGCTAAACGGAACCCTCATTTACGGAGCCAGCCATTGAATATAGGTTTAATGTTCCAATCAACTAATTTTAAAACTTTGCACTCCATAAGGTATTTCTCCAGTGTCACCATATTAGTTGATAATGAGTGAATTAAACTTTCTTTCTCTAGATGAACACTCTATACGAATATAAAACAAAACTAAGTCCGAATTTCTTTTCTCTACTCTCCAGGCTGGTTTCCTTTTAGGAGAGGAAGGTTTAGGATGGAGCAAATTCACACCATTAAATTCGATGTGTGGAATGACTGGGCAGTTGAACTGTTTCACTGTCAGCAAGGTAGAAGTAATTTTTGCATCATTAGTGAAGATGCTGTAAAGGCACTGCTGTATCAAGGGAGACATGGAAGAAATCCCAAAGGGTCAGAATGTGGCTCTCTTGGTCCATCACAAGAAACTACAGCTGCTAGTGAATATATGCTCTAAAGTCAGAAAAAAAAAAAAGCTTCATATTCTCCAAGGTGACTACAACAAAGAAAAATTGGCAGGAGATACTCAATGGATACTTAAATCTGCCTCTGAGTTCTCTCAATCAAATTATAAATCTTTTGATTCTTCAATGTAACTGTTTCTGCTTTGGTCTCACCAGGTTTGAGAGGAATAATAGAAATAATAACCGTCAGGTAACATAATATAGTCACTAAGTCCTCCAAACGAGTTTTAAATAACAAAACAATATAGCTACATACTGGCTTGTGATTTTTTTTTTTACTCTCTATATTGACTTAAATTTAAAGTAATAATGGAAAACTAAAATAAAAATTACAACAGAAAGGAATGTTCTTATTTTAAAAATAAGTATATTTGGAAAAGGGGCTAGTGGAATAAAGGGCTAAAAAATTAGCCTTTGTATAAGCAACTCTCTGATACTGAAGGCAGCATTAGTCAACTAAACACAGTAACAGTGACAAACACCACATTTTAAGGGTGTTCTCTATAGCAATGACAACAGTAATCCAATAGCCGAAATACAGCCAAAATAATGTGTAAGTCATCTAGGCGTTATCAAAAATCACCCACCAGGGACACTTCCCGGGTGGTGCAGTGGATAAGACTCTGTGCTTCCCAATGCAGGGGACCTGGGTTCGATCCCTGGTCAGGGAACAAGATCCTACATGCATGCCACAACTAAGAGTTTGCATGTTGCAACTAAGGAGCCCTGGAACCACAACTAAGGAGTCCACCTGCCAGAACTAAGACCCAGTGCAACCAAAAAAAGAAAAAAATAATCCACCAGAATACCCCTTCCCCCTTCCTTCCTTCCTCCCTCCCTTTCTCTCTCTCTCTCTCTCTTTCTTTCTTTCTTGCCACACTGCAGCTTGTGGGATCTTAGTTTCCCAACCAGGGATCGAACCTGGGCCCCTGGCAGTGAGAGCGCCGAGTCTTAAGCACTGGACCGCCAGGGAATTCATCAGAGTATTATTTTCTAAAATGTGTGAACCTTGTTTTGGGTCAAACTTCTATAGAAAGGAATCTTAAGATTAAGGCAGAAATCTAGAGCACTGCCTGGGTTCAGAAGATACCTGAATACTTAACAGTTTATAATCCAAGAGACTATTAAAAAGGACTACAAGGGCTTCCCTGGTGGCGCAGTGGTTGAGAGTCTGCCTGCCAATGCAGGGGACACGGGTACGTGCCCCGGTCCGGGAAGATCCCACATGCCGTGAAGCGGCTGGGCCCATAAGCCACGGCCGCTGAGCCTGCGCGTCCAGAGCCTGTGCTCCACAACGGGAGAGGCCACAACAGTGAGAGGCCCGCGTATCACAAAAAATAAAAATAAAAAATAAAAAAAATAAAAAGGACTACAAGCTTGCACTAGTGTCATATTCCTTTTGCTTGAAATAGTGACAAGTCATAAGAGAGTTAACATGTTTCTACTGTACTTATTCTAGAGAAGGAGAACTGATAGCTGTACTTCCAATACTTACATGTGACACAATCATACGTGTACGAATATAGAAAAAAAATATATAGTACATACACACATGCACACAAATACATATTCTGTGTAAGCATGAAAGCAAAAAAAACCCCCAAACACTAAGTTTACTCAAATATTTCCCCTAAGATCACTTTCCTGGAATTGTATAATTGAGAAAAGCTTATTACTTATTACTCTGAAAAAACAGTACAAATACTTCAAACTCAAATGTCTAGACAATTTGGCCTAGAATCACAATTCAAAAGTCAACTAAAAATCTCAAATATGCTTTCTAATTTGTTTTTCTATTTCTACTAATGAAGAATAGGATTTTAACTTTTTCCTAGTGTCAAAAGCTAAATTGGTCAGAATCAAGTATAAAGGATTTTAGGTTGGAAAATGAAAATATTTGAGAAAAACAAGTGTAAAATCCAATTTTTTATAAGGACATAACTGATTAAAAACGCCAATATCTACTTAAATCTACAGTATATGATTGTTATTGATAGGAAATGAGCTGTTTGCACTCCAATATATTTTATTACAAGATAATAATCATTCTTAAGATGATAAAGTTCTAAAGTTAAATCAAAAGCACCAAATCAGAAAAAGGCTGTGATCTAACGACTTTTACATTCCCCAAGAGCTTTGGCATTTTCCTGAGTTTTACTGTGTAAATATGACAAAACCATACACCACTTCTGCCACAAAGACAAAAGCAATTACTCCATTAAACAATAATATTTTAAAATGTGAGGTGACAAAATAAAGACTTATATTCAAGTACAACCTTGAAGGTAAGAAGTGGAAGAAAAATTCTTAGTTTTAAAAGAGACAACAGTTCCTTTTCAGTAGTCTTCAAAGAACATAAGAAAGATGAAGCTTTTGGAGCCTAGCTTTTGGAAATTCAACTTGATGTAGTTCTCTACAGACAAAAGGATGAAGATGTGTAAAAATGTAATTCAGGTAAAAGACAGATGTCATGTTGGGGCCATTCACTCAGCCCTAATTTAGAGATGCCAAATTCATTTTTATATTTTAAAGGAGAATAATTCAACTTAGATTGTTTAATGTTTATCTGTAAATGTGAAGGCTTTCATGAAGGCTGACAAACCAGCCTAATAAATTTTTCTGCCTGGGATCAAATATCAACTAATCATCTGGCCAGTTAGAGAAATTAAAAAGTAAGACATACATGTAGGCACACACAGAATAGTTACCTTCAGTTGATTATTGAAAATATCAATCTCCTGTAGTTTTGATCTAGTTTCTTTCTCCACTTCATCCAGTTGGTCTCGTAGCTGCTGACGAGCTAGTTCTTTTGCTTCTAAGGCTCTTTTGAGTGTAAGAAGTGAATCTCCTGTTTTAGAAAAACATCGCAAGATAAGAAAAACAAACTGGCAGTGAGGAAAAATGGTTTTTAACGTTCTCATTTCAATTAAGAAAATTATTGCCAGTAAAAAGGGAAAAAGTCAACTTTTATAAAACACCTACTGTGCAAACTGTTCTGCTGAACTTGTTTTAATTGGTCATTGAGTATCTGTTTTTCTGGAATAAGTCTTCCAAGCATTTGCTGAGACTCCTAGGAGAAAGAGAACACAGCAATGAATGATGGAGAAATCCACCATGTTCCTCATCCCTCAAAGACTCTCCTAATCTCAACCTGAATCCTCTACAGTGAAACTGTCAGGGTGGTTTCACAACTCAGCAGAGAAAATGGAAAGCAATGATCTCTCAATTGCACTGGGATCAAATGCAAATGCAGTGACCCTGCTGTTTGCAAACTGACTCAGTAGTTTAAACAGGAACTGTTCTGTCCTGAACTTTGAGCCTTAATAGGGTTGAACTGGATTACCATACACCTGAAGTTGGAAACAGAAATCAAAAAAGGACTTTTAACAATTAGAATCTTAGCTGCCATATATGTTTGTCCAACACTCAGGATAGAGGCAATTTTAAACAGCTACACAAAAATCTTGAACCAACTGTTTTTTAACTGACATAGATAAAAGCTAAACCACATTGTACAAGCCTATTTGGAGTTTTCATGGGTGACTTGACAAGCAATTGTATTTGCCTAAGTTCAGCTGAAATTATTCAATATAGTTTCTACACATTTTAGAAAAAGGACAATTTTCCAGGCTTTATTAAGGAATATTTGACTTTTATTTTTAATTTGATTTGAGAAAAAAAATCTCTGTGTATTAACTTTTGGTTTGAAAAAATTAAAATGTCAATTAAAAATTTTCACTAGAGGCTAAGAACCAGTCCCTTTCTGGAACAACCACCTTTAGATATAGACTGGCTTGTGTGTAATAAATCTTTGTGTACTATATGTCTGAACAGTAGATACAGTTCAATGGAGAGGATTTGGTAGCATCTTCTCATATGAATAATCCACACAAACACATATACCCCCCATCCCCCAAAATTTGAACAAAACAATACAAAAGTCGATCATTTTCCCAAAAAAAGCATAGCCAACTAAGCTTCTCCTCTTGTTCTCCTTGCTAAATTAAGGCAAGGCCTCTTACCCAATCCCAAAGATTCTTTCCTGAACCAGGACAAACAATGAAGGATCAAGATGAAGCCTGGCTCAGATCACTCAGATTGTTTCATTTATTTAAACGTTACTTTTAAATGGACTACCTGAGTTTCAAAAATAGGTCAAACCAATATGAAGGGCTACCTGACTCATTTGCAGAGCAAGAATTTGCTAATTACTGTAAAGAAAGGAAACAGATTTCTCATGGCCTACTATGTACCTGCCTTTCTTCAAACCATGTATTATTTTTAACTTCACTACTTTTTCAGGAACCTTGATTGGTATTTTATTATCAATAACAATATACTAAGCATCAATCTTAAATAATAAAAATATGTTTGGACACAGCGCATTCAGTGAGATAATAAACAAACACATGGCCTTCACTCCTAAATTTTCAACGGAATATTTTATGAAACTTCTCATAAACAGTTAATGAAAGACACAGAAAAACAGTTACCACAGAAAAGAATACACTTTTAAAAGGTGCATGCATTTTAAAGTATTTTCAAACAATTTCTAGCAGTGAACTTCTGATACTGTTTACATTATACATCATATCCTAATATCTCAAATTGATTAGGACTTCAGTGATAATCAGTAAGGACACAGAAGACATGAACGACATCATGAATCAACTTGATCGACTGACATTTACAGGACACCCTACCCAACTTCAACAGAGTACACATTCTTTACAAGTGCACATGGAATATTCACCAAGACAGATCAAATGCTGGGCCATAACATAAGTCTCAATAAACTTAAAAGGGTTAAAATCATACAGAGTATGTTCACAGATCATATCATAAATAAATCAGAAATCAATAAGACAAATGGAAAAAAAATCGAAGCATTTGGAAACTAAACAGCATAATTCTAAATAATTCATCAAAGAAATGACAAAGGAAATTTTAAAAAAGGTTTTGAATTGAGTGGATTTAAAAATACAACATATTCATATGGCTATGACAATGCTTTGAAGGAATTATATAATTTAAAATGTTATACATTATCAGAAATGGAGAAAGATCCAAACTCAATAATTTAAGCTTCCTCCTTACGAGGCTAGAAAAAAGCAAATCAAACCCAAAATAAAGAGATGGAAGGAAATAATAAGAAGCCTAAGTCAACGAAATAGAAAACAGACGCACCACAGAGAAAAAAAAAAATCTATAAAACCAAAACCTTTTTTAAAAAAAACCAATCAATAAACCCAATATGCTCCTAGCTAGATTGATGGAGTAAAGCAGGAAGAGGGGAAGGGAGAGGAGGAAGAGGGGAAGGGAGAGGAGGAAGAGAAGGAGAAAGGGGAGGGAGAGAAGGAAGAAGGAGAGGAGGAATTGGAGTGGGAGAGAAAAGATACAAATTCCCAATATCAGGAATGAAAGAAGTAAAATCACTACAGATACTACAGACTTGCAAAGAATAATAAGAAAATATTATAAACAATTTTATACAAATAAATTTGTTAACTGAGATGAAATGTTCAAATTCATTGCAAGATACAAAATTATCAAAACAGACCAGAGAACAAATAGAAAACTGGAATAGCCTTGTGTCAATATCTATTGAATAAATTTTGCAATTAAAAGTTCTACCACAAACAAGACTCCAGACCCAGAAGGCTTCACTAGTGAATGCCACCAAAAATTTAAGGAAGAAACACAGTTAACCCTCAGTATCCATGGGGGATTGGTTCCAGGATCCTCTCAAGAGCAAAATCTGAGATTGCTGAAGTCCCTTATATTAAAATGGCATAGTGCAATCAGCCTCCCGAATCCTTTAATCTGCACATTTGGACCAACTGATCTGATACTGGAACCAGATAACTATTCCAGGAGGTGAGAGAAAGTTTTATAGAAATATACAGGATTTTAAGAGACAAGCTGATGGGGTTAGCTAGGAAGGCAGTGTAGTGTCAAGGTTGAGGTTGGATGTAAAGTCTTGAAGTCACATAGATCTGGATTCGAATTTGGATTCCTGTTTCCCAGCTAGAAACTCAATGCCAGAAACTGATTCTAGAATGTTCCCTTCTCGAACCTTCACTTTCTCACGTATAACATGAGAGTAATGATAGTGCCCTTACCAGATTACTGTAGGACTCTATTAAATATCCACATTAAGGTCTTAGCACTGAGCACACTGGCACATGCCAGGCTTTGGATAAATGGTAGCTACCACTACAGTCAGTCCACCATATCTGGATTCAACCAGCCTAGGATCGAATTTCAGTTCAAATATGCCAATATGGAAGAACTACTGTACTATCCGTTTTACATAAAGGACTTGGAGGACCCACAGATTTTGGTATCCCCAGGCAACTTGGAACCAGTGCCCCCACAGATATCAAGGAAAGACTACCATCAAATATTTTTAGAAACTAAAAGAGAAAAGAATACCCTACAGCTTAGTTTCTTATTTATTACCCTGATACCAAAGCTAGACAAGGACATTATGAGAAATCGATAAACTAATATCCTTCAAGAATTTCAATAGAGACCCCTAATAACAGCAAGTTGAATCCAGCAAAATGTTTGTTAAACAATAATACACCATGACCAAGTACAGTTTACCCCAAGAATGGAAGGTTGGTTTAACATTCAAATATCACCATATTAAAAAATAAAGGAGAAAAAAAACACATAAATATCTCAGTAAATGCAGGAATAAAGAATATGACCCAATTCAACACCCATTCATGATCAAAACTGTCAGCAAACAAGGAAAAAAAGGGAAGTCCCTCACCCTAACAAAGGGCATCAATCAGGGCTTCCCTGGTGGCGCAGTGGTTGAGAGTCCGCCTGCTGATGCAGGGGACACGGGTTCCTGCCCCGGTCTGGGAAGATCCCACATGCCGCAGAGCGGCTGGGCCTGTGAGCCATGGCCACTGAGCCTGCGTTTTCGGAGCCTGTACTCCACAACGGGAGAGGCCACAACAATGAGAGGCCCGCGTACCGCAAAAAAAAAAAGGGCATCAATCAAAAAAAACCCTACAGTTAACATCATACTTCATGGTGAGAGACTGAATGCTTTGCTCCTAAGATCAAGAACAAGACTCTCACCACTTCTATTCAACATAGTACTAGAGGTTGTAATCAACACAGTTAAGACAAAAAAAGAAATAAAAGGTGTACAGATTGGAAAAAAAAAAAGTTATGGTGGCACAGTGGTGAAGACTCCACGCTCCCAATGCAGGGGGCCCGGGTTCAATCCCTGGTCAGGGAACTAGAACCCACATGCATGCCACAACTAAGAGTTCACATGCCACAATTGAGGAGCCCGCCTGCCACAACTAAGACCTTGACACAACTAAGACCTGGCGCAACCAAATGAATAAATAAATATTAAAAAAAAAAAGAAAACGAAGAAATAAAGTTATCCTTATTCACAATGTTTATGCATGTAGGAATTCTAAGGAAGCTACAATAAAGCTATTAGAACCAATAAATGAGTTAGGCAATATCACACATATAACGTCAATATATGAAAATGAATTCTGGTTCTATATACTGGCGTCAAACAACTGTAAATTGAAATTAAAATATGTAATACACAATAGCATCAAAAACCTTGAAATAATTAGGGCTAAACTTTACAAAATATGTACAAGACTTGTACACTGAAAACTACAAAACACTGCTGTAAGAAATCTGTAACAACCCAAATAAAATTAAGAGATATACTATTAAGACTCAGTATTGTTAAGATGTCAATTCTTCCCATACTGATCTATAAATTCAATGGAATTCCAATAAAAACTCTAAGAACTTTTGTAAAAACTGACATGATGATTTTAAAAGCTTCTGTGGAAATGTAAAGGACCTAAAATAGCCAAAATAATTTGAAAAAGAAAAATATTGAAGAATTCACACTACCTGATTTCAAAAATTATTATAAAACTAAAATTATCAACAGAGTGAAATACTGGTGAAAGGATAGACAAAGATCAAAGGAACAGAAGAGAATCTAGAAAAGATTTTTTACAAATGTGGTTAATTGATTATCAACAAGCTACCAAGGCAATTCAATGGGGGAAAAGGACAGTGTTTTTAATAAATGTTGCTAGAACAACTGGGTGTTGCTATGGAAAACAACGAACCTCACCCCTTACCTTACACTTAAGTAAAAACGAACCTGAAATGGATCACAGACCTAAACATGTAATATAAAAGGGTAAAACTCCTGGAAGAAAAGATAAGAGAAAATATCTGCAACCTTGGGATAGTCAAAGATTTCTTGCATCGGACACAGAAAGTATAAACCATAAAACAAAAAAATGAATAAATTGAACTTTCCCAAAATTAAACACGTCTGCCCTTTAAAGAACACCATTACAAAAATGAAAAGGTAAGCCACAGACTGGGCGAAAATGTTTGCAAAACATCTATCTGACAAAGGACTTCTGGGACTTCCCTGGTGGCACAGTGGTTAAGATTCCACGCCCCTAATGCAGAGGGCCCAGGTTCAATCCCTGGTCAGGGAACTAGATCCCACATGCATGCCGCAACTAAGAGTTTGCATGCCACAACTAAGGAGTCGGCAAGCTGCAACTAAGGAGCCCTCCTGCCACAACTAAGGAGCACACGTGCCGCAACTAAGGAGCCAGCGAGCCACAATTAAGGAGCCTGTGAGCTGCAACTAAGGAGCCTGCCTGACACAACTAAGACCCGGCACAACCAAATAAATAAATTTTTTTTTAAAAAAGGATTTCTTACGAGAATATATAAAGAACTTTGATAATATGCTAAACAACCTACCAAAAAATGAGCTAAAGATTTTTTCACAAAAGACACACAGAAGAAGATGCATACTAATACACATATGAAACAATGACCAACATCATTAGCCTTCAGGAAAATGCAAATTAAAGCCAAATGAGATATTGTTACACACCCACCAGAGATGTTAAAATTAAAAATAATGGCAATACCAAGTGTTGACAAGAATGAGGAACAACTGAAGGACTCATACACTCCTGGTGAGAATGTAAAATGGTACAACCACTTTGCAAACAGTTTGATAGTTCCTGATAGGGTTAAGCACATACTTACATGACATAGTAATTCCACTCCTAAAATTTAACCAAGAGAAATAAAACACATTTCCACATAAAGATGTATAAGTAAATACTCATTGCAGCTTTATTCATAAAAGTCCTAAACCAGGGACTTCCCTGGTGGCACAGTGGTTAGGAATCCGCCTGCTGGTGCAGGGGACACGGGTTTGATCCCTGGTCTGGGAAGATCCCACGTGCCACGGAGCAACTGAGCCCTTGCACCACAACTACTGAGCCTGCGCTCTAGAGCCCGCGAGCCACAACTACTGAGCCCGCGAGCCACAACTACTGAGCCCGCGCGCCTAGAGCCCGTGCTCCGCAACGAGAAGCCACTGCAATGAGAAGCCCGCACACTGCAACAAAGAGTAGCCCCTGCTCGCTGCAGCTAGAGAAGGCCTGTGCACAGCGATGAAGACCCAACGCAGCCAAAAATAAATTTAAAGAAAAAACAGTCCCAAGCTGGAAAAAAACCTACATGTCCCTCAACAGGTGAGGGGATAAATAAGGAAATATTACTCAGTGATGAAAAGGAACAAACAACTGATTCACTCAACAATATGGATAAATCTCAAAAAAAGCATGCAGAGAGGAAGAAGCTGAAATGAAAGTCACAATGTTCAAGGGACTTCCCTGGTGGGGCAGTGGTTAAGAATCCACCTGCCAATGCAGGGGACACGGGTTTGAGCCCTGGTCCGGGAAGATCCCACATGCTGTGGAGCAATTAAGCCCGTGCGCCACAACTACTGAGCCTGCGCTCTACAGCCCATGAGCCACAGCTACTGAGCCCGCGTGCCTAAAGCCTGTGCTCCGCAACAAGAGAAGCCACCCAATGAGAAGACTGAGCACCGCGATGAAGAGTAGCTCCTGCTCGCCGTAACTAGAGCAAGCCCACGTGCAGCAACAAAGACCCAACGCAGCCTAAATAAATAAATAAATAAATAAAAAGAAAGAAAACGTCTCTGAGAACACAGAGGTTTTAAAACGACTTATAAAAAAAAAAAAGTCACAATGCTCAAAACTGATCTTTCATGATGATATGCAGAACAATATCTACATGAATTTGATGCCCCCCTAGCTCAACACTTGAAACCAAACCAGGTGATATTGTAACAACTTGGTGGTCAAGGTTGGATAGGTAATAAAATGAAAGCAGAACTGCTTAGAGTACTCCACTGTCTCCAACTGTGTGTATACATACATTTCTGGAACTCCCCCTAATATACTTAACTGCACTTCTTTATTGTGCTCATCACGGTAAAGCCAAAGTCCTATGAATGGACTATAGGCCCTGTGTGATCCAGCCCCCACTTGCTCCAACCATAGTGGTCTCCTTGCTGTAACTGGCATCCCAGAGATCAGCTACAGCCTCAGGTCTTCTGCACTATTGTTTCCCTACCTATAACTTGCTCTGCCAGATATTCACATGGCTCAGCCACTCATCTCTTTCAAGTCTTTGCTCAAAAAGCATGTTCAAAGAGAGGCCTGTCCTGACCACATTACTCAAAATCACAGCTCTCCTTACTACTGGGGACTCTCTTCCCTACTCGCTCTCCAGAGCAACTTTTCATCTTCTAATAGAGTACATACTTGTTATTTTATTAGTGCTTGTCTCCCCTGCAAACAGAAGGTAAGCTCTGTGAGGGCGGGGTTCCTGTCTCTGCTGTCCACTGCTGGATCCTCAGTGCTTACCAGAGCTTGCATTGAGCTGGCATGTAGCAGTCTCGGCAAGTGTGCTGAGTTACTAGACAACCTATTTTCAGGCAAGGACCTTGTCTACTTCATCTTGGCTTCCCAGTGCCTATTAGATGCTTGATGTTTGTTGAGTGAATAAATGAATGAGATGAATCAGAGAAAGGCATGTAAGCCAAAAAGCTTTTAAGGGACATATTTTCTCACCTGTAATTGTTGCTGTAGGTGGGTGATTTCAGCAATTCTCAACTCTCTAGATTTGTTTGTGCTCTCAATTTCTTGCCTTTGGGTTGTCAATCGACATCTGATATCTTGAAGTTTTCCTTCTAGTTGATGCTTCTTATCATTCTTTAACAAATGAAAAATAATAAGAATTATTAGCATTTTAATGGTTCAATGTAAGTAGATTCCCAAAGCATAATCAAATTACTCACTAGAGCTTCTAATTCAAATTCCAAAGTCTTTTTCTTTGCTTTCAGCACAACTATGTCCTCTTGTTCTTTGTTTCTTTGATTTAATAGTTCTTGTCTTCGATTCCGTTCCCATTCAAGCTGTCGTTGCCTTTCAAGCTCCCGTTTTGCAGCCTATGACATACACAGACGATTTATCAATTGTTCAGTTCTTACACTCTTCAAGGTCTCTTAGTAAGCATTACATCTAGTAAGTCTTTTCTTTTAGGGGTGAAATATTATTAAACATTACAAGAAATTTTAATTTTAAAATAGCAGAAAAATTTTATACAAATATAATATTCCTTCTATGGGAAAACAGAGAATATTGAGAAAGGCTATTATGTTTACATGAGCTGAGAACAGACTGGATTGTTTCACCACTGACATTCAATTCTTTACGCTGCTAAGGATGCTTGGTGTGCTAAAATAAGCTGCTCTTCCTTATTTACGGACTCATAAAAAACAAGGAAAATTAATCTAGTAAAATCAAGCCAAAAACCCCAGAACAAAAAACAAAACAAAAAAAGCTTTCTTCCATCAAACAAGTAATTATTATTTCTTCTGTCACATGAGAGATTATTATTTGTCTCAAGCTTTAGAAGTCTGTAAACCCCATCTCCCTAATCATTCATTTCCTTTTTAGCACAGAAGGTTCTGTAATTTCTCTGGCAACATCAGCTCTCTTCAACGCTGACTCTGATGGCTGCTAGGCAGAGTAACTGTGGGAGCACCCGGCACTCTTTATCGTATTGTAATTGCTTCTTACATACCTGTGCTCCAACTACACTGTAAGGGCCTGGAGGACAGGTGGAGTTCCTATTTATCACCATATCTCCAGGGACTATCAATGCCTGGCACATGGTAAATGTCAATTAAATAATCTTGAATAAACACTCTAAAATACTTTTTTTTTAAAAAAACATTGAAGAAGGAAAGGCTGTCTACCTTTTGGTTGTCATCCTGGAAATGAAAATCCTGTTAGTATCTGTGTGTGTCTGCCCGAATGAAAGGGAGGCTTATAGCTACAAGTTTTCTAAAGCAATCATCAGGAGATGAAACCAAAGTATTATTTTTTTATAAAGACAAATCCCCCATCTTTGAAATACATTTTATCCACACAAGAGAATCATGTCATTGCTTCGGTAACAATATACTAGGACTTCCCTGGTGGTGCAGTGGTTAAGAATCCGCCTGCCAATGCAGGGGACACAGGTTCGAGCCCTGGTCCAGGAGGACTCCACATGCCATGGAGCAACTAAGCCCATGCACCACAACTACTGAGTCTGCACTCTAGAGCCCGCGAGCCACAACTACTGAGCCCGTGTGCCACAACTACTGAAGTCTGTGTGCCTAGAGCCCGTGCTCCACAACAAGAGCAGCCACCACAATGAGAAGCCCATGCACTGCAACGAAGAGTAGCCCGCACACAGCAATGAAGACCCAATGCAGCCATAAATTAATTAATTAATTATTTTAAAAAAACCAATATACTAAAATTGGAAAGATAGGAGATAGGCTTGGCCCCTATCCAGGTATGGCACCAAATTTAGGAAGCCATCCATAAAATACAGTGAAGATTACTAGACATATTTTCTAAAGTGGAAAAAGAAAAAGATGCAGAACAATAAAATAGTGTGATACCATTACAGTGGTTTCATAAAACAATTTCAACTAAACCTTCAACCTCTCCACCATATAAACCTTTTTGTTTCTATATTTGTATGTGAATGCAGAAAAAAGCCTAGAAAAAAATACTTAACTGCTATCAGTGGTTTGTTACAAGACTGTATTATCAAAAACTTGTACATGAATGTTCATAGCAAGAGTATTCAAAATAGCCAAAAAATAGAAACAACCCAAATGTCCACCAACTGATGAATGGATAAATTTAAAATGTGGCCTATCCATATAATGGAATACTATTCAACCACAAAAAGGAATAAAGTAATGATTCACGCTACAACTTAGCACGAAAACATGCTAATCGAAAGCCAGACACAAAAGGCCACATATTATGTGAATCCACTTATACAAAATGTCCAGAATAGGCTAACCTATGGAGATAGAAAGGAAATTCGCGGTTGTTAAGGGCAGGAGAAGGGGGAATGGGGAGTAACTGCTTAATGGGTAAGGAGTTTCTTTTTGGGGTGATGAATTAGTGGTGACGGTTGCACAATTTTGTGAATAACTAAAACTACTGAATTGTAAAAAGAAAAAAAAGACTGTGTTAATATATTACTTAAACAGCTCTGGAAGAGCACAGCACGTGTGTTCATGACGGGGCTGCTCCCCAGCTGCTCACCTCTCGCCTCTCGATTTCTTTCCTGCGCTCCTCCTCTCTCTGACGTTCTAGCTCCCGCTGCTTTTCCAGCTGCTTCTCCAGCTCCAGTTGCCTCTTGCGCTCCTGTTCCTGGCGTTCCCGCTCCTTCCTCTCCTGCTCCGCCCTCTCCAGCTGGGCCAGGCGCTCTTGTTCTTTGCGCTGCTGCTCCAAGAGCGCTTGTCTCCGTTTCTCCAGCTCCAGATTGCCACGTTCAAAGTTCTCACGCTTCTTATCTTCAAAGGTTACTTTAAAACAAGACATAACAATTAGGAAAAGCCATGATTTTCAACATAGTATTTTCAAAGGGAAAACTCAATGGCATATTGGAAATGTGTAGTGTACCTGCAAACCTGAACTCCCAAAGCTTCTTTCTCACCTGTGCCCTCGCTGATAAGCACTATGAACGTGCCCTTCACCCAGCTTCTTGCTTATATACTCTCCCCTCCAGATGAACCACATCACAGTGTTCGAAATGCCAAACGCGGTTTCTGGAATAATCTTTTGACAGCAGTTCTGCATCATCACCCAACCTCCATACCTTCCCTGTCACTCTACCCTTTCCCTTTTCTATGACCTGGATTCAGCAATTGACCCCTTGTCACTTCTGTACCACGAATCTTTCCCTTTCTACCTCCTTTTTCTTTGCTTAAAACCGCGCTGTTATGTCTTCAATTTTAACAAACAAGACAGTTTCTGAATGCAGAGGTAAGAAGGTAAGTCTCCTCCTGGGTTTCACACTGAAGAGCAGGTTGTGCCCTAATCATCATGGAAATGATACTCCGTAAATTATTTTTTCTAACCCATTACTCAGTTTCCTTCTTTGAGAACACCAATTATGAATTTTAGAACTATCCCCAGGTCAATAATTGTTTTTCTCTGATCCTTGCTAACACTGTTTACACCCATTTTATTTTACTTTAAAAAAAAATTCCACCCACCACATCCCTTACTATGTTTTCAGCAGCGTCTATTCAGTTTTGTGTTTGCTTCACACGCTTCTCCTTGGAGCCAGCCCCAGACAAGGGAAGCTCTCACTGCCAGCCTGTGCAGCATGTCATTCCCATTGTTCCCAATCTATTTCAAGGGCCGTCACTTCACACACTGTCTTGAGATGTGTAGCTGTGAGCATCCTTTCTTGGCCTCTTCCCACATTCCTGTCTGGCCTTCACTGAAAACAGACCTTCCTTACATACTGTAGTTAGATTAGAGATCAGAGATGGCAAGCAAGTTTTACTTTCTTGTTCTTCTGGCTCCTTTTGTGATTTCAGAACAGGCAGCAACCATTTTACTCTGCCACCTTAAAATCGAAAGTCCCCTCCGTCAGAGAAAGGAATGAAGTAATGATACATGCTACAATGTGGATGAATCTCAAAAACACTATGCTAATTGAAAGAAGCTGGATGTAAAAGGTCACCCACTGCATAATACCATTTATATGAAATATCCAGAAGAGGTAAATCCAAAGAGACAGAAAGCAGACTGGTGATTTCCAGGGGCTGGGGAAAAGGGAGAATGGAGAGTAACTAGGTATGGCCACTGTTTTGGACTGAATGTTTTCCACCCCACCAATTTATAGGTTGAAACCCTAACCCCCAAGTGGGCTGGTATTTGGAGATGGGAACTTTGTAATTCCAGTTAAGATAAGGTCATGACGATGGGGCCCTCATTATGAATTAGTGGCCTTATAAGAAAAGGAAGAGAGAGCTATCTTTCTTTTTCCATGTGCACACACCGAGGAAAGGCCACGTGAGGACCTAGTGAGAATGCAGCCATCTGCAAGTCAGGAAGAGTGCCCTCACCAGGAATGGAAGTGGATGGCACCCTGATCTTGGACTTCCTATCCTCCAGAACTGTGAGAAATAAATTTCTGCTGTTTGAGACACCCAGACTATGACATTTTATTATGGAAGCCCAAGCTGACTTAGACAGCCACTGAACTGTACACTTCAAAATGATCAATTTTATCTTAAGTAAATTTTACCTCAATTTAAAAAAAAGAAAAAAACTGAAAGTCCCTATACATCTTTTTAATTCCAAAATCTGGCCCTATTTCTGGTACACAGAGGCACATAATAAATGGTTGTTGAAAGAAAGAATGCACTAACCCAAAACTCTAATACTGTCACAACCTGTTCAAAACTTTAAATGAATGTCTTCTACCAAGAGAAAAAGAAAATTCCAAATTCTAAGGATTCCTGTCCTTATTTGCTTTAAGACTTTACTCCCATTGTTATCAACCTGAAATGTTCCTCCCTTCCACTTGTAGTGACCCAATTACTCTTCAAATCTCAACTCAACTGTGACCTCTTCCATAGAGATTTAATTGCTTGTGTATTTCCCAGTCTATGCCAACCAGCTATAAGTAAGCTCTGCTGTGCATCTATAATTCTGTCTTCAGGAATTTATCATACTTATGCACTGCTTTGATGATTGTTTATATGGATGTCTTAAATCCTCAGTTGTATTATAACCTTATAGAGGGCATGGACCATGTATTATTAACATTTAGATTCTTCACTGTACTCAACACACTTGAACAAAGAACATTTTCAGTAAGCAGTTTATCACTGAACAAAAAGTAATTTAGTTAAAGAGGAGACTAGGAGAGCTAGTGTCCTGAGCAGGTCAATTATCCCCTGAGCACTTTAAATGCAACAAAATGACACTGACAGAGTATTAAACATAAAGAGGTTCCATAATAAATTTCATTAGGGTGTCAGTATCAGTTGTCATCTCATCATTAATAATTCATAGCTACCATAGAATATTTTAATAGTATGATGAATTTATCTTTGTAAATGAGGATAATTTAAATTAGGTTCATATTAAATTTAAAATAACTTCTTGTTATCAAGGAGCTTCCGATTCTATAACAACATGAGAAAACAACAGTAGGCAATTTTACATTCTATTTCTGCACTGGTGGTATTAAGCAACCACCTTAAAGGCTTATCAGTTTTGAGCATTTTATAGATAACATTTATAAAATTTTTGTTAAGTGGTAAATAATCAGATTTCAATTTAAAAGCTAGAACAAGGGTGCATTAGCAGAGTACATAATGTTCTTATTTCTATACATATATTCAAATCCAAAAGCATATGAAAAGTGTCTCCTTTCTGACTAAGGTCAGTTAAAGAAACATAGCAAGGGCTTGCCTGGTGGCTCAGTCGTTAAGAATCTGCCTGCCAATGCAGGGAACACGGGTTCGAGCCCTGGTCTGGGAAGATCCCACATGCTGCGGAGCAACTAAGCCCATGTACCACAACTACTGAGCCTGAGCTCTAGAGAGCCTGTGAGCCACAACTACTGAGCCCGCGTGCCACAACTACTGAAGCCCACGCGCCTAGAGCCTATGCTCTGCAATAAGAGAAGCCACCGCAATGAGAAGCCCGCGCACCGCAACGAAGAGTAGCCCCTGCTCGCCACAACCAGAGAAAAGCCTGTGCACAGCAACAAAGACCCAACACAGCAAAAAAATAAAATAAATAAAATTTAAAAAAAGAAACATAGCAAGAATGTCAAAAGCTAAATTTATTTTTGCCTCCATCTTTGCCTTAGAGATAGAAAATTTCTAATATGCTATAATTCAAATATAAGGACTGTCTTACCAGGTAATTTCTTTTCTAGTTGTTGCTGTTCATCTTCTAAAACTGGTTCCTCTGGTAACCTCTGATCTACCGAAGTTGAGCTTATGACAGATATACCACTGCCAGATCGAACTCTTCTGCAGTTGTGGAAAAAAAGAAAAAAAACAAAAAGGATTCATGTAAAGCTGTCTAGGTAGAATTGGGTAAATTATGAAAAAAATTTTTTTTTAAGATTATGCCACATATCATGGAGCAAATTTCATTTTTAGTGAGGAAAAGATAAAGATTTGGTCTTCTCTACTTACAAGAGTTTCTTAAAAATGAATATCTGAACGTCATCAGACTCTGAGTGCCATATTCATTCAAATGTTTAGAACCATCACCAAAAGTAGGACAATTCCAAAGGATTAAATCAATGAACAATTGTCAAGTGGTTAGAGCAGTACCTTGGACATAGTAAGTGTTCGCTGTTCCGATCATAACCCTCCTATGAAACATTAAATTTCCAAGGGAAGATTAGTAGCTCAGCTAATTGAGAGCATCTTTTTTTTTTTTCCCTTTACAAAGTCTCTCCATGTTATCTCTTAATAAACACATGAAATGCCTATACTTTATAGTCCTTAAAACAAATCACTTAGTTTACTGGTTAGTTTCACTTTACACCATTAATCTTGCTCTTTTAAACCAATCTACCTATCTTCTTTTTATGCTTTTTTATCAGCTTCCAGTGTTGTGTTTCTTGTAGCGATTCTTGAAGCTGTGAGATTTTGTGGGAAAACTGTCCAGCTACCAGTTTCTTCCTACACATTCACAGTTTTCTCAGCTCCCCCCTGCACGATGTATGTGCTGACAGTGATGGCTTCATGTTTCATACTTTTATGGGGACTTTTCCCCCAGTCCTTCCTGTGAGGAATTAGGACAGAAATTCTTATCTGTGCTTCTTTTGTTCTTCTTCGTCTCGTAAGATCTCAAATTTGTCTTTTAAGTTAAAGCTTTGAGACACAGTTGTCCAAGAGGGCTGTGTATGCGTGGCTGTGTGTAGGCGGAGGATACCAGTAACTGCAGAGTCTTCCCAATTGGACCCTGAACTACCCTCTCAATGTCTCCACTGAGGTTATGTTTCAGACCATGAAAATTTTCTTTAATTATCTTCCTGATTATAATTTCTACATTGCCAGCATTTTGTTACCTCTGTCTGGAATGTGTAGAATTCATAGGCAGAATCTCCTTGCTTTATTTTCTATGTACAGGTTGATATCATTGCACTTAAACTGCTAAAGTTTTGGGTGAGCTTTGATTATATGGATTGTCTCAAAACCCACAAAATCTGTGATGTTTTACTTGACTGTTTTACTAATATCCTATGAGTACTTTAAAGAACAGAACAGGGAAAGATGAACACAAACCTACCTAAGAAGATTTGCTTGAATTCATAGATATTTCATTTACTTGCCAAGAATAAAAAATGACTATAAGATACACAGGCAACAAAGCCAAGTTTGAAATTCACATACTCAGCGCACAATTTCTTATGAGAGCCAAATATTCCTTACCTAAAGGAAGGTGGAATGTATTCTGGGGGCAGGACCGGTGGCAGTGGTTGGCCAGACATAGCTACATCAATTAGGTGCATAGCCAGGATAAATTCTTCTGCTGTGAGTTTTCCATCTTGATCAATGTCAGAAAGATTCCTATTCAACAAAAAGTTCATTGTAATCTAGCTTCATGAAAATGCATGCTTGTTACTATTCATGAGTGATTTAAACGTTCTATTTTCTTATTCTGACTCTAGGCCAACTGAGTTCCTCTGTGCCTCAGTTTATAAAAATAGTACCTATTTCACACCACCATTGCAAAGACAAAATGAGACAATCCATATAGCTGGGATGGTGTTCAGCATTCAACAGATGTTAACTATGATTATAATTACACTCTTCTCAATCATTGCAACCCATTTTAAATGTATCATACATTCCACGTGTCTAATTTAGACTACGCTCTGCAGACTATCGGGTCAGATAGTAAATATTTAAGCTTTGCAGAACACACAATCTCTATCACACGGAATTCTGCTGCTGCAGCAGGAAAGTAGCCACAGACAATATATAGAGAAACAAATGGGCACGGTTGTTTTAAAAAACAAAACCAGGTGCAGGCCAGATTCAGCTCACTGGACCAAGCCCTGATCTAGGCCTCCAAGGGTGGATCTTTACGGCCTCCAGCCACAGAGGCAAGGTGTTTTCTGTTCCTTAATCTTAGGATTCAATCGTCACTGTTCTTCATAATCAACTTGCCCTGGTAGCTAATTAAAGTAAACAGATTTTTCTAGCAAGTCCAAGAATGTGATTTTACTTAACAACTTCTGGACACCAAAAGAGGATGCAAGACCACAACACTGCTCACTAAAATACCAATAGGACAGATGCTACACTGGGCAACTAACTGGCTTTGCTGATGCGATAAGTCAAGAAACTCCTCTTAAATCTGAAATTTCCTCAGGTGGCATAAACTCTTTTTTTTTAAGGTACAATATCCATACGGTAACGTCCACCCCTTTTAGAGTACAATTCTTCGAGTTCTGACAAACACATTCAGTTGTGTAACTACCACAATGTATAGAAGTTTCATTATCACCGAAAATTCCTGTCTTTTTATATAGTCACCCTTTCCTTTGCCCCCAGGCGCTGGCAACCACTGATCTCTTTTCTGTCCCTCTACCTTTGCCTTTTCCAGGTGCCAGACTCCTGTTTTTAAGTACAACAGAGCCACAAATGAAAACCCTGCCTGTTTTACCTTGTTCTCTCTTCCTTTCCACTGCCCACTCCTAGGTAAATGCAATTAAAAGGCAGGTGGAATTCCTATTTGTTTTTTTCCCCATACTTGCCTGAAGAATGGCTGTACACATTTAATTAAATATCTTTTTATCATGTAGAAAGAGAATATAATATTCTAGTAGGAGAAGACTCAAGTATTTTTTTCAAAGAGGGCAGGTTATAAATGAGAAACTTAAACATTTCATTATATTCTAGTGTCATGAGAACAACCAACGTCCATAAATGTTAGGTCTTTAGTTTTTATTCCAGAGGGCCCTAGGATACTGGTACACACCCAGACTTAAAGAGGTCTAGATGTGTCATAGATGTAAGATGCTTGCTAACTGGTCTGTTATTATGCTATTGCAAGAGGCTGACCCTTTAACGCAAAGCAGAAGGGACCATAATGGGTGAAGGGAGCAGCCCTAGAGCTTGACCACTTATGAAACAACCACATCAATGAGCCTGCAGCAAAATCATGAACCTAGCAGGTAAGTGGTATAGACCGGGTTTATCTTCCAGGTGGAATCAATGGATAATGCATAACTGAGAGATACACACTCCTGAAGAGTGTGTATTCTAGTTAATATTTAACTAGATATTAAAATTAAATATTTAACGTTCTAGTTAATATTTAAATGTAAAGAATCCTATAGGATTAGGCAAGGCTCATCAATAGCTACTAAAACTCATTACAAAATAGACAAAGAGACATAAATGTACCTACTGATGAAAGTACTAGGTATCATCTCTGATGTATTTTGCAAAAAAAAAAAAAAAAATTCAAACTTGAATCTGCTGAGTGGTTCTCAACCACTGATTGATTTAGTACTGCAAAGAACATCTGCCAATGTCTGGAGACATTTCTGACTGTCACAAGTGGAGGCGGGGTTCATGCTGCTGCAGTAGGTAGGGGCCAGAGATGCTACTTAACAATCAAAAGTCCACAGGACAGGCCTCCACCACAGAGTCATCGGGCCTAAAATGTCAATAGCACTGAGGTGCAGAACCCTGCTCAAGATCTAATTACCAATCTACAGGAAATACAAGAATGAATTAACACCACAAGGGTGCCATCAGCTAAAGTTAGGCTATAAGAAACTATAGGACAAATGATCTGGGGTTTTTTTGCGGGATGGGGTGGGGGAGGAGTGGAAAACAAGACAAGGGGGAGTTTATAGGTTAAAGGAGACTTAAAAGATGTATCAACCAATTGTTACAAAATATAGATTTATTTCAGTCCTGATTTGAACAAATCAACTATAAAAAAATTATGAGACAATCTAAGGAATTTAAACACCATCTGATTAACTTAATGATAAGAATTATTATTTAACAGTTTTAAGTGGACTTTTGGTATTGCAGTCATGTGGGGAAAAAATCCCTATGTCTTTTGGAGATACAAGCTGAAATATGTGCAGATGGAAATGATATAATGACTGAGATTTGGCTTAAAATAATTGAAAGGAGGAGGGGAGAACCAGGACAAATCATGAGTTGAGACTTATTTAGGCTGTATTATGAGTTCTTGAGAATTCATTATGTTGATTGCTCTGCTTTTGTATTTTTCAAAATCAAAAGGGGGGAAAGTAAGAGGGGTACTCATAACAACTCATTGGAAAATTAAGCCTACTCCATATATCCCCCTTAGAAATAACGGTATTAATCTAAAGACCCATGAGCCATATCAATTCAAGAAATACAGTTTCCTCTTTATACAAACCAAGGAACTTTTTCATTCCTTACCATATTGAAGCCAGCTGAGCCTGTGGTAAACTTGACTGCATAAGAATAGTTCTTGCTTGGGGACCTAAACAAAAACCAGGAAAAAAATATAAAGATGAACCAGCAAATCTTCACTGATCAGTGTTCTGCACACAGGTACTATGTAATCTCATGCAATCACAATGCTTTAAACAATATTTGCTATTACCCGAGGGGCTTTTTAAAAAGGAAATTAAGCCCCAATGAAAAAGGCAAGAAACACAAAGCACCTGGCACACAGTCAATAAATTTTTGTTAAATAGATGTTTAATGAGGAATGAGTATGTAAAGGATTAGAGTTTCAAAATATAACCTGCCCTTCTGTCCAGGTTACCGTCTCTATTCGTATCAGGCTTTTATTTACAAAGCTGAAACTTATTCTCTCTAAATTCAGCATCTTGGCCACCACCTGCTTCCTCCACCATGATGACTATCAAATTCAGATAAGATTCAGAGAATCTTAGAGGAGGAAGGGACCTTAGAGAGAACTCTTCTACTCATTTCATTATACAGACTCTAAAACAAAACTAAACAAAAAAAACTTGCTCAAGGTTGTATAAATGGCCAATTATCGCAGCCATTTCCTAGGTTAGTGATAAAGAAGAATTTCTGGAATTTCAACTCTCATCTCAAAATCAGCTCTCACTTCTTAAAATACTTATATATATCTTCAGTTTTGGCATGAAACTAGCCTTAGATACCAGAAAGGCTACAATGGAAGAATTTGAATGTTTAAATAAACTAGTGTTAGGAGGAGAGAGACAAGTGTCTTATGTCTATCACTGACTCCCAAGGTGTGGTCCCAGGATGACATGAAGACCAAGGAACGGAAAGTGGTAGCAACTGTGTTAGGAAGATTACCACGCATAAAATTTTGCTTGTTCTGTGGTATACTGGAATGAGAAAAGTTCATTGATCATTTTATTTAGTCTCTAACATTGTATTTAGAATGTTGGCAACATTAAAGTAGAATTAGCAAAAGTTTAGTGAATGCTTTAATTTATACTTGTAACAATCCTGCCCACTTCAGAACTATATAAAAGAAAGTTCATATTTCATCTGTTCAATAAAAAGTGTAACAATAAATGAAAAGAACTAACCCTGGACCTGGATATCAGGACATATGGATTCCAGTCCTGACTCTTCCACTCCCTAATGACATGTGACATTAACAAAACTACTTTTAGGAAGTTCTTTTATCTCTGAAATGAGGAAAATGATCTAGAACAGGGATTGGCAAACCACAGTCTATAGGCCATATCCAGCCCTCCACCTGTTTTTGTAAATAAAGTTTTATTGAAACATAGCCATGCCCATTCATTTAAGCATGATATAACGGCTGCTTTCATACTGCAACGGCAAAGTTGAAGAGCAGTGACAGTGTATGACTGCAAGTCTAAAATGTTTTTGCATCTGAAAGGGCGAATTACAAGTATACACAAATTCTCTGTATGCCTCGCTCACTCTGCTAAAGCAGTAGCTGTCACTTTTATACATAGCATGAAAAACCAGGCCAGCTTATATGGGCACTGAAGGAATATTTAAAGGTAGAGTTTTAAGTACTGTTTAACATGGTTTGACACCAGTGTGTCATATAGACCCAGACCTGCATTGTCAGTGAATCTGCAAACATTATTTTGCTGTTTATAGAAGAAGTCTGTTGACCCCTGCACTAAAAGATTCCAACTGTCTTTTGCAATTTCTAATACTTGACTCTAAGTCCTAAGACAAGGTTGTGAAACATTAAATTAGATCAGCAACAGCAAAGATAGTAACAGGACAACATAAAAATCAAGCTCTGAGTGTTCGGAACTATTCTGTAGAAGCCTACATTCATGAAAGGCAGACTGGCTTATAAGGAAACATTAAGGGAATAAACACAAATCTCAAGTTCACAAAGCCTACAGTGGGTAGCTGTGTTTCAGTAGGGAAGCTTGAATGGAAAGAACAGAGACAATTAAATGAAGTTAATGCTTTACTTCAAACAATGACTAAGACTTTTAGCATTTTGTGATTAGCATATGAATAACCAAATAACATATGCACTGTTTCAGAATGCAAGGAGATAATCAAATACCTCTTTGAGAAGAGGACTAGCAAGAATAGCATTACCAGAATTCTAGAGCTACTTATATAACTTAGATTAGGAAGGACTCCTCTCTTTTGTAAGAGTGTCTCTTTTAAGAGCGTGCAGTAGCATATACATCAGGTTGGGAAGGAACAAGGGGGTGCCCACCTAACCAGGTGTATGAGCAAAATCAACCCAGGTAATCAATGGGGTAAACTGTGCCATTGCTAAATATTTCACTTCTGCCTCTTTCCATTCTGGGAACTATTCTCAACTTTCTTGATATTATTCTTAATCTTACTCAATTCTTAAGCTGAATTGAGTAACTGCTTTAGGGGTTGAGGATTCACACAATTATTTTCACAGTTGTGATCATGAAAATAATCTTTGTATTTCATCTCAACAAAACCTGCTCTGCTTCCATCAACAGTCTTATTTAGCCTAAAACACACCTTATATTGATTCCTCACAAAGGGAAAACAAATTAAATGTCTTTTATTTACTCCTATTTTAAAATGTACTGTAATAAATTATTCTTTCTATTTGACATGACTATACAAAGATTTGAAAATGAAATTCCCACCTTAAATTCCTTCCAGGACAAAACAGTAATAAGTATACAGCTAAACAGTAGCAAAAATCTGCTCATCCATCCAGTATATTTCAAATTTCATTTTCTGCCTCAGATATTAAAAGTTCTAAATATTTAAGTTCCTGCGTCATATACCTTCTACCTGATACTATACTTCGGTCATAAAACACATCCTACCAAGAAAAGAGAATTTCGGCATCCACATCGCATCTGAATACTATTTTAAGTAACTCCCAGCAAACACCAACAGTGCTTTAAAAAATGTTTTCAGATTCACTGACAATGCAGGTCTGGGTCTGTATGATACACTGGTGTCAAATCATGTTAAACAGTACTTAAAACTATACTTTTGAATATCCCTTCAGTGCCCATATAAGCTGGCCTGGTTTTTCATGCTATGTATAAAAGTGACAGCTACTGCTTTAGCACAGTGAGAGAGGCATACAGAGAATTTGTGCATACTTATAATTCGCCCTTTCAGATACAAATATATGCTTATTTGAAATGACTGCTGAGATTCTTTACTGGGATAGGGTTCAAGGTTAGACCAGAACCCTTCGAAGTCTCACCCAATCCTGACATTTTTAAACAAGGATGAATTTTTCTCTTGGAAGTAAAAATTGCAATTGTAAGTGACAGAAAGAAAAAAAAGATAGTAAGAATCAGAAATTTAAAATGTTTTTTGCTGAATATCACTGCTTCTCCACCCCAGGAAAATGACCCCATTCTCCCCTCCTTTCATATTTGTTAAAGAGCAGTTACATTTTCCCCCCTTTTACACTTAATGTTTGTACTGGAGATCTCTATTTTCCTTTATTAAAATTATGCTTTTCTTTATAACTCTCTAACAATTTTAAGTGTTTTAACCCCTTATTAGAAAGGTTTCTGGATAGTATCATAAAATCCTTTGAATCCTTCTAATGTAGACAACAATCTTTTTTGAAATCCATAGAGACCATATACCTTAACTCTGGCCTTTTATACATGAAGAAATAAGATCCAAATACGTAAAGTGGCCTCCAGCTGGTTAGTGGCAAAGCTAGGTTCTAAACTCCCCAACCATTTACTAACTTTCACCCTGTGTCCTGCCATAAACACTGATTGTTTGAGTAGACAGTTTCAAGTTCATCTACTAAGTTGAACTTCAGAATGTGAACCAGGCTTTGTCCACAGCAGTGTTTCTTTGCAAGTGCGCTGATTTGCACAACAGTGGCATCTAGGGTGCTGGGGGATGCTTGGTCTAGGTTCTATTTACCAAGAAGCAAAAGCCTGAGGCACTGAAGAATAACTATGGCCTTATCAGTAGATGAGAACTGGAGGTAAGGGGAACAACAAAAACCCTGTTTAGAAAGAAGTACAGTAAATGGAGGAAGACATCGGGAAAATCTTCAGCCCAACATGTAGAAACAATTTGCATTTAGAACAAAGATCATGTTTCACTAAATTAATTCTCATTTGTAAATACCTGTTAAGTGTCCACTCATGGTTTTGTCATGACTGTTGAATAACTGTCGGTATTTCAGTCTGGATGGCTGAGGAACAGCCCATTCAGCTGCGGGAGGAACACTGTGGGGCAAAGAGAGGAAGGAGAGGAAAAAAGGATTAATAGTAAGGAAAATCACATTTAAGTTCTCTAAAAACAGTAAACTAAGAACTTCTCTAGAAAACTAGATTTAATATTTTATTCACTTCCTAATCACTATTTCTGAATTTTCTATAATGATTTTTTCCATTTTTTAAGGTTATAAACCTTTCTCTCCAAACAGATAAGCTCATTATTTTTTCCAAATCAGAGGTAAACACGGCAGACCAAGTGGCTGGTTCAAGTTATATGGACAATTTACTAATTTAAAGGTTCTACAAAAGAATGGAAAATCTCCTCGGAACTGAGGTGATACAGTAATGACCACGCTTCTCTAAACTTCTAGAACAGTCCTCTTTAGGTTCAAAAAGCAATGATGATAGAAAACAAATAACTGCTTTTAAAGGTATTAATTCTTTAAAATGTTTAACTTTCTTTACACCAAAATACAGAATGTATTTCTTAATGAAAGGGAGTTATTTCATTCTGAGAATTTAAATGCCCAAAATGGAGTTTCCCAGAGAGAAGAGAACATTCCCAGGGCGGTTGGCAAATCAGCAGTGCAGTATGGGAAGAAGCTCTGCTTCTGACTGCAATCCAGTGCTGACCTTTCCTTGCCAACGTGCAGCTGACCTCAGGAAACCCCTTGCTGGCAGCCAGTTCGGGTGTAGACCTCCTTGGTGATCAGTTCCTCAGATTAGTTCCCACACAGTATCATGCTGGTTGGTACCCATGGCTTCTTGAGAGCCAGATGTTTCAACTGGGCAATTTAAACACGATGGCTGAGCTGGCAGTAAAAATGGCATTCCACTTCCAGGACAGATTACAACTAATGCCCCATTTGCAATTTCCTTTCATTTCAACAAAAATATCTATTTCTCACAGATTACAGTGAAATTTTAATCATGAACTGGACATTTTAGTCATCATTTATGTATGTTACCTATGCACTGATACTATGTACACTTCTCAAAGCACAGAAACAGCTCCCAAACACTTGAAAAGTACCTATAAAAATTTATCTTTTCAATTTTTATAAACTTCTTAATAAAAACATTTACCAAGTTCTAATCTGCTGTGCATACTTCTGCAACAACTCTCTCATTCTAAACTAATATTTTGAAGATTCCAACTCTTGCCTATTTGTCAAGAAGCTAATTATATCTCTCCTGCACCCCAGGAATGTAGGGTATTACACAGAAGGTGTTCAAGATTACATTTATCCAATCATAGTTTTCTGCCAAATTCCTGAGAATTTAAATAGGCCTAAAAATGCATTAACCAAAAAGTTAGATGCCACATTATAAAAACTTGCTAGAAACTTAAATTATTGAAAGGTAACTACCAAAAAAACCCCAGTGTTTTTATAACCGGAGCAGGACCCTATGGGGCCTTCTGGGGACAGACCCCTCCCCTTACGTCCTCTGCCTGCCTCTCTCAATGTTTTTTTCTCAGCCTATCTCTTGTTTGTAGAAAAGCTGTAGTCTCCCAGGCCTCCCCTGAGTCACAAAAGGCTGCCTCAAGAATTAATGATTGAAAGTACATGAACGTGTAGTGACAAAAGCAGCAACTGGGCCAGGAGAACTGGTAACAATGTAAACAGTCAGCCATATGGCAGTCACAGAATCTTTAGTTCCTCCCTGAAGTACCTAGATAACAGTATCTGATGCACATTCCTGAGTTGTTTTACAGATGCTAAAACTCCACCAAAGGGAAGCTGGAGCCTAAGGATTGATAACATTAACCCCTGTGGCACTGCCCTGTTACCTCACCATCAACCAATCAGAGAACGGCGCACAGCTGATCACACATCCTGCGACTCCCTTCCCTCATCTTGCCTTTAAAAATGCTCCCCTAAAACCCATTGGGGAGCTCAGGTTTTTTGAGCATTCGCTGCTCCGAACTCCTTGTCTGGCACCTTACAATCTGGTGTCAGTAGATTGGCTTTACTGCACATGGGCGAGCAGACCCAACATTTTAATAGCATTAATGTTGCTAATACTGGCTGTTTGTTCATTGTGATGTCACAAGTCAATTTTAAGACAGATTTCAAAATCACTTGTGGAAAGTCAGAGAATACTCAAAATTCAGCGTGATATGGGAGAAAGAATAGAAAACATGGAATTTAGTGTTAGATGATCTCAATTTAAATCTCAGCTCTGCTGTTTAGTAAGCTGTAAACTATGGGTGAGAGATATAACCTCGCCGGGTGTTTCTTCATTGACAATTCTGAGCCAATTACTACCCTACAGGTGGTTGTGCGGGTTAAATGGGATTAATGAGTCAAAGCAGATACTCAATAAATACTCCTGCATCCTAGGAGTAAAACCTTAATTAAATGGAACACAAATACCTGTATACCACAATTAACCGAAGTTTTCAGGGCAAATTTTAAGAACATCTGCCTCAAAATCAGAAAGATCTCAGTTCAACTCAGCCCTATCACCTAGGAGTTAAGTTATCCGGCGCAAGTCACTTCCTGTCTCTGAGCCTCCTCGTCATCTATAACACAGAAAATCAGTCATCTTATGGGGAAGAAGGTGAGCATTAAATGAGTTAATGTGCATAAAGCATTTGGCACAGTGTTTTTCAGTTTATGGATTTTCTTTACATCATTTTTTAAAAGGCAATGAATTATTGAATTATATTCAACATGTTCTTTTCTTTAAAGAGGAAAAATGACTCAATTCACTTAGGAAAGATTCCTAAAGAGGACTGAAACAAGAAAAGATGGAATCATCTTCATTTACATCTCCTTTTCATTTGGAAAGCTTTGAGACAGCTTATCAAGAGACTTAATTTTTTATTTTAGTACAGCAGTATGCAAGGGGAAAAAATGGGTAAAATAAAAATGTGAAAGATAATATGAACCAAGATTGGCCAAAACAGAAGCAAACAAAACAGGTCATGTAAGCTGTACCCAAAACTGAGCCACATGTTTGATTTAATAACAACTGTCCCATAACCTGAATAACTCATTTCATAAAACCTGATCTAAAGTTTTACTAACAATCCACACAGACCCCATAAGATTGTCTGAGATAAAATTAGAGCCAGTTTTGGCTCTAGTCTTCATATAGTATTTTTTATACATAAACTTTTAAATGACTGACACCAAACAGTTAATGTGCTTTTTTCCCTCATACCTAGAGTTCTATTTTTTTAAACATTTACTACTTATTTATCATCCTCTTTTAAAAAAAAAATCAACATGCAAAGCTTTCAAAGGAAAAGTAGTGTTCTTGATTCTGTCATCTCTACAACAAATAAATAATAAAACCTAGTAACATTATCAAGAATTAAGAAAATTATTAGCATTCTGCAAACTAAAACAAGACAAATAAAGAACACAGAGCGAATTCACTTTCAAATGTATGAGTCAATCAGATAATGGCTGAACCAAACCACCCATTTAAAAAAACAAGCAAACTTACCTAGCCACGTCAAATGATTGTGCCTTCTGTAATTTAGTGTTTAACTGTGACCCTGGACCAGATCTACTAAAGGAAGAACTCTTTGGCAATGTGGCTGCTGAAAAAATAAATAAATGTTGAATAATTTTAATTTTACAAAAGTAAGAAACATTTCCCTATTTATAAAAATTAAAATGCATAGTTATCAAATCTGAGGCAGAAATTATTCCTCCCTTCTTACCATTCCAGACTCAAAAAGTTATTCCCTCCTTGCTTCCTGCCCTCTAGCCAAAAGTGTTTTACTAGTTCCTTCAGAAAATCACCTTACTAGGTAGTAATGTTTACATCCATAAAATCTGACTCTTCATTAGACACTTAGCATCACATTTTAGAGGATCTGTTCCAATAGTTAAAGAAATAACAGCTTAAATAGATAGCTGGCATATTCTTAACTGCACTGAAGGAGCATTAGTTCCAGATGTAAGAGCCAAGAAGTCACAGACTTGTCTTGGCCAGATGACACGTGATGTCAGGAAGGGCCAGCTTTTGTGTCTGAGTCTCATTCAAGCTGGTTAGCTGTGTGTCAGGAGAAAAACTTCGAGCCTTAACCAACATTCCCTTCAAACTTGCCTACTGTCTTGCAACATTCGCCGCAAAAGAAAACAAGACACAGTGAGGGGATTCACTGCTACTACTGGAAAAATAATTACAAGCATTTTCTCAGCTGCCATCACACCTGCAGTCATGGTCTCCTATGAAAGATAAACTACATGTGAAAAGAACATCTTAAAAACAAGAGGTCGATTTGGATTCTGTGGCTATAACTTAGAGACACATCCTGACAGATGTAATAAACGCAGGGGCCTAGGCAGATTCATATATAAGGCTCAAACCCACACTGTCAGTCACTTACGAATTTATTCAGACATATCCGAAGTACTTAAAAAACAAAAAAAACTTTCCATATTGATATGAATCCCTTCTGATTTGTTAGACTAAGACCATCTACACCTACACTCTGCTTTTCTTTAACTAAAGGGAAAAAGACTTTGAATAAAGTCTCAATTAAGCAAGCATGTAATACTATAACCTTAATATATTTAGCCATTCAATAGACTTCCTTCCCCCTCTATGCCTGATTCACTCCACCTCCTCAAAAAAAAGAAAGGTAATGTTCTTTTTTTTCCTCCCACATAATTCTACTCCTAAGGGATTGGCTTGTTTATTAGCAATTCATGGCAGCTGAAGAAAAGTAGTAAATGATACATGGAAATAAAAAGTGTTCAAATACTGTTCAAACTTGAGCTGCTCTCATCAAGCCCTTGAAAGGAAATTATGCTCTTGGTTTTAGCTGTTGAGTTCACCTCTGTGTACAATGGCACCCAAAGCTTTATAATTTCATTCTCCTTTCCCTCTCTCTAGCCTAGCTCATCCCCAAAATGAGACATTAAATGAAAAAAAAGAAAAAAATGAAGATGATTTCTTCTGGAATAAAATACCATTTAAATATAATCAGAACGTGCAGACAGAAAACGAGAATGAAGAGTAAAATACAGGTAAAAGTTCAGCCTGTGGCTTCAGCAGGTCACGTACCAGGATGAGTGAATGCAGGCAGAGGCTGTATGACAGGGGGCGTCCCGTTAGCCAGAGGAGGCACTCCTGCCGCAGGAACAGAGGATACTAGCGGGGGAGACATTCCGACAACAGGAATGGAACCCATTGGCACTGGAGCAACAGCGGTCAGCGGTGGCATGCTGGCGATACCTCCCATACCTATGAAGGGAAAAATGCCAACAAAATTCACATGGAACCACATTTCAACATTCAATGATGATTAATCCAGGACTGCATGGAGAAGAAAATCTCTTTCCAGTTGTAATATAGTTCCATTTAAAATATGAATTCAGATTAATCATTTTGAAGGGTAGTAAAAATTGTCAAGGATCATATCAAAAGGGCTCAAGACCCAACTTAAAGAAGGATCTATTGGCCAAAGTTGAGGATCAATAAGAATAATAACTGCAGTGGACTGAAAGCCACCAAAGAAAATTCAATTCATAAATTCACAATGATTTTTTTTAATCTTAATTGGTCACCATAGGCAATCAATTTATTTTGAAAACTAGTACATAAAGGCAGAAAATAAACATTTATCCTGCCTTTCTTTTATATACTGAACCTCAGAGTAATTAAACATTTGATGAGAAAGTTTCTCTTTATAGAAGTATTCTAACCAAAAAATGAAGAAACGATAGGAACTAAAATAGATGTTTCTATTCTTTTAGTTTCTCTATCCTAACTTGTGATATGGTGATATAATAAGAAATATATATCTGGTCTCTGTCCCCAGGTCTTGATTCCTGGCAGAGCTCCTAAAACCCTTTTAATTTCCTGACTGATAGGAACATCTTTTGCCAAAACATTTGGTCTCAGTCCCTGGTTCCTGACACAGAGCTTTTAAGATCCTTGGAATCTCTAGAGTGGTAAGAGTATCTTTGTGTGTTTGATGTGGTGACTGATGGCTGGGGACCCCTAAATAGCTGCAGGATGGGAGCTGGTCACGGGAAAGATCACGGCATGATTAGAGGCTTGGAACTCTCAGCCCCACCCAACTCCCACCTCCACACAGACCTCAGGGGAAGGCAGAGGGGCTGGAGACTGAGCTAACCAAATGCTACCGATTTAATCCATTATGCCTGCATAATGAAACCTCCATAACAACTCCTACATACCAAGGTTTGGAGAGCTTCTAGGCTGGTGAACAAATCCACGTGCTGGGAGGGTGGCGCTCCCCAACTCCACGGGGACAGAAGCTCCTGCCCTCAGGACCCGTCCGGACCTTACACTATGCACCTCTCCATCTGCCTGTTCATCTGTGTCCTTTATGATACGCTTTATAACAAAGCAGAGAATGTAAGTAAATGTTTCCCTAAGTTTGGTGAGCTGTTCTAGCAAATTATAGAAAAGGGGAGAAGAGTTTGGGGAGCCTCTGATTTTTAGTCAAGTCAGACAGAGCATGGGTACCCTGTGGCCCATTACTTGTGACTCAAGTCTGAAGTGAGGGCAGTCTTGTGAGACCGAACCCTTAAACCTGTGGAATCTGACGCTGACTACCAGAGTTAGCGTCAGAATTGAATTTAATTATAAGATATAAAGTTAGTGTCCGGAGAGTTGGAAAATTGGTTGGTGTGGTTTTTCTGGACACAAAATTCTTGGCTGATTCTTTCCTTGAGAATCCTAAATATGTCACTCCATTTCCTTCCGGCATGAAGCACTGCTGCAGAAAAGTCTGAAGATATTCTAATTTTCTTTCTCATTAGCCATGTGTTTTCTTTGTCTTTGGGCCCAAATGATTTTTTGTCTTACTAGAATGTATCTTAGTGTTGATCTTTCCAGGTCGATCTTCTCGGGCACATACTATATATATTCGTTCAAATTTAGCTTCAAACCTTTTATGTCAAGAAAGCTGTCTTGAACTAGTTTTTGCCATTTGTTCTGTTCCCTTGCTTTGGTTTCCTTCTTCAGAGGCCCCAACTAACCTACTCAATTCTCTTTGCCTTCAACATTTGCCGCTTTTTCTCAAATTCTTTGTATCTCTTTTTTCATTTCCTTTTAATGTTTGAAATCTTCCTCTTTTTACCTTCTATTTCTTTTCAGATAGTCTCTCTTGTGTTGCTTCTGGCTCACTCTTCATTTCTGAAATGACTCTTTCTTTTATGTCTCATTCTTTCCTGAGTGGTCACCTGATTTCTGGGGTTTTAAAATTCTGATCTATGTTAGTCTTTCATGACTCGCATCATTTTCTTAGTACCTTTCAGCTTGTTTTGAAATAGTAGGTTACTGATGTGCTGTCATCGTCCACAGGGGTGTTACTCGGCTCTTCATCCTCTTTTTTCTAATAATAACCGTGTGTGGGATTTGACCTTGGCCTGATACTGCCTGATGCTCCTTTTGATATGAGCCTTGACTCCTGGGATTTCCAGGCTCGTTCTCCTCCCCCACTTTGGTCTGGACCTTCTCCTCCTTCTGTCTCTGTGTCGGTGCCCTGCTTAATTTTTATTCCACTCCCAGTCACTTCTCCTCAGTGTGAGATCCTGTCCCCAAAGGCAGCCTTGTTGGGCCAGTGCTGAGAGTTCACAGGGACCAGATCTTGCAGGTCTTCTTATTCTCTAACATCATAATTTTTCCATTTTAAGTTACCTACTCAGCTCCTAAATTGCCACTGCAAAGACTATCATCCTTGTGCCAACTGACTGCCTTTTCTGAATGAATGAGTGTTTTCTGAATACTTCTAAATAAACACACATACCAGAGGCTGTGTTTTAGATGCCATCCCTCATGACGGTGCTAAGTCTCAATTCCTGAAGTTTTACCCTCTCTCCTCAACCACTGACGGAAGCACTTCCCACCATAAACACACCATTCTTCAGCTGACATGCTCCCCTTACAGTTAAACCCTCCCCTCTTCCAAGCCTCCAGCGGGCTCCTGTCCCTACCACTCCAAGGAAACGGTTCGTCAAGGTGAGGTCCAAGCTCGTCTTGCCAAATCCAATCACTTTTCTGTCCTATTCTTACTCAGTCCCTCAGAAGCAACTTGAACAATGGGGCACTCCCCTCCGAAACACTTCCTTGGCTACTAGGACACCAACTTCCTCCCACTTCACTCTGTTTCTGGCTTCTTCCCTTTCACTAGAGCTTTAAATGTCACAGACCGCCAAGGCCTGGACCTAGGTCTTCCGCCTACTCTAAAGCTACACTGTGTCAACCTAAGTAAAGAGGAAAACTGAAGCAAACTTGAATTACCAGAAGTTGAGTTTATGCAGTAATAGCAGAAGAACTGCAATTCTGATATGCCTGTTTTTTTTTTGGTGGGGGGGGGGGTGGGCACCACGCGGCATGTGGGATCTTAGTTCCCCAACCAGGGATCGACAACCCTGCGCCCCCTGCGTTGGAAGCGTGTAATCTTAACCACTGGACCGCCAGGGAAGTCCCAAGAATTGCAATTCTGGACATGCCAACTGCGGTAAGCTACAAGTGAGACCTCTGAGGCTTTGGGGTGGGCTGGATATATGGGCAAGGATCACAAAGAGGAGGGAATTCAATTAGAGTCCAAGCAGCAAGTTCATTGGCTTGAGGAGGAGAAGAGACTTTTGCAGGATGTTCGTTAGTCAAGGGATCAGTTTCGATTTTCTATAAATGCCTGACCAGTCCCTTGGTCCTTAAGTTTCATTTTCCTGAGGACCCATGCATGAGATTCTCCATTTTATATCCTCTGGTTCCATTTAAGATTGAAATCTTCACACTTCTCTCTAAGATACCATATCCAGCCCCGGGGCTTTCAATGCCATCCGCACCCAAACTCACCCGGAACTGACGGATCCCTCCTGAGTTGCAGACATACAGATTCACCTGCCTCCTTCACATCTCGACTTGGAAATCAACGAGGCCCCTCAAACTTGAAATGGTCAAAATCTGATTTATTTTTTTCTCCACAATACAGGATATCATGAATCTAATTCTACCCTATCTTCCACGTTTATTATCACCACCCAGATCTAAATTACCATAACCTTTTGCCTATGGAAAAAGCCTCCTTACTGATTTCCCTTTTACTCTTGTTCCCCTGCAATACAGTCTTCAAATAATACAAATGACAAAACAACAAACAAAAAATAACAACACCAAAGAAACAAAAATAGTCTTCAGATAACACAGATTTTTTTTTTCTAAGTGTCTATTAACCATGTCACACCCCTGCTTAAAAGCTTTCTACTGCACTTAGACAAAAATGCTAACTCTTTAGTGGTTTTATCAGGCCCCAAACCACCTGCCTCCTGCCTTACCTCCCTGACCTTAAGGCCTAAGGATACTTCAGCTACAAGGGAAGTATCTCATTTTTGTTCCTCTCACACACCAAGCTTTGCCTTAGGACCTGTTGCTTTTGCCTGGGGGTCTTCTCCCCTCAGGAGGCTCTCATGCTTAAGTCAGCTCAAAAGTTATCTCCTCGGAAAATTCTCCCCTAACCACCGGGTCCTACTTGTCTCTATCATATTACCCCGTTTTATGGAATTATTTGTTTGCTTCCCCCAACTTGTCAACAAGCTCCACAGCAACAGGAGCCATGATGTCTTGCTCACCACCATCTTCCCAGCAACTAGGACACACAATCAGGGCTTAAAAATATTGATTGGTTTGACTTAATAAAACCATGGACTCTGGCAAAAACAAAAGCAACAACCTCCCCCTGAAACAGTTGAGTCCAGAGTATAAGAAGAATGATGCTGTGTGCAAATACACTGAAGGAAGAAGGTATGAGGCATACTCACAGAATGTCCTTAAACACAGTTCGGTACCCTTAGGCAAATCACAATATCACTGCACCCCATTTTCCTCTTCTTAACAAAAATGATTATTCAACCCCTAGCCAGCCTTAATTCCACAGTGTGTTAACATTTGCATTAACCTTGGAAGAGTGACAATGCCCCATGTCACCCTCATGATTTAGTGATAAGGAAGGTGGGAAGAGAGAAGGAAATAAGGAAACCAAGAGCCTTCAGGAAAACTGAGTTTGAACAGGCTCCACCTCCCTTTCAGAAACATGGTCTCAAGCAAACTGTTCAACTTCTTGGAATCTCAGGTCTCTCGTTTGTATAAGAGAGCCAATAATCTCTGCATACTTTTAGGGTTACTGTTGTGACCCGATAAAATACTATATGTAAAGACAGACCACAGGGCTAGGAAACCCATGGTCAGATAATGTCTAATATTAATTAGAAAATAATGATAATAGTAATAAATTATGTTCTCAAGTAGCCAGAAGAAGTATAAGAAAAAAAAATTACCTTGGCAAAGGCCAGATCTTTTTTTGTTTTGTTTTTTTGCGGTACGCGGCCCTCTCACTGTTGCGGCCTCTCCGGTTGCGGAGCACAGGCCCCGGACGCGCAGGCTCAGTGGCCATGGCTCATGGGCCCAGCCGCTCCGCGGCATGTGGGATCCTCCCGGACTGGGCCACGAATCCGTGTCCCCTGTATCGGCAGGCGGACTCTCAACCACTGCGCCACCAGGGAAGCCCCAAAGGCCAGATCTTTGAGTAAACTTGGGCAAAGTGGATTAAGACCATGTACTTTTAACTTCTCTTTATTTTCTATAATTCCCTCATGATTTATCTTCTTGAAAACAGTTTACTGAGAAGGGTGACGTGACGAGAAGGAGGGGAGGGAAAGCAGTGGAGAAGCTGGGGGTAAGAGCTAAGGTCTGGCTGGCAGGAGGGCAGCTAAGAAATCCTGGCTTCCCTTAGAGGCCGGGGCAGGTTACTCAGCTGACTGTAAAACCCTCTGGGCAGTGAGGCCACCCCTCCTGAAAATAAATCGGCACTATCCCTAGCGTTGAAATTCCTATAGCAGGATGGACTAAGACGAGACATATTATATGTCAGAGGAAGAATTACTGACACCCGGGTTTCTGGGAAAAAGAGGCAATGGGATGCCTGTGGTTATCTGACCCTTTCTCCACTCCGAGGTTTCTTCTTGCAGCCCCGGAAGGGAGGCCAAAAGAAAACCAAACACCCTTTAGCTGTTTTGGGTTTCGACCAAACGCTGGCTACAGGGCCCTTCAGAGATTCAGAGTAACTTCTACTTTTAACTAAGCTGGTTAACTGAGGACTAGAAACCGCGAACACACGATGGACAAGATCAACAGGGGCCCTGGTCCCTTGCAGCCTATGGCACTGCTCACCTCTGCTCTTCCTGGCCTTTGCTCTCACGTGACTTCTTGAGTTTTCCTTCTTCTCTTGGATCACTGTCCTACTTGCCTAACCCAAAACCTGTAACTTTCCCCATAAAATATCCAGACTTGCGGCTCAACCTCACCAAAAGAAAGGCAATGCAGAGTTTGTTTGTTTTTAATAGTGAACCTTTAAGTAAAAGCATAGCATTCATTTATCTCAGCTTATCATTAATTGTATCAGAGACAACCTGAATGACTATTGACTGTCCCCTCCCAAACCTCCTTCACTTTACTCCCTGTCATCAGATACATCAGGATGAAGAGAGAGAAGGAAACTCTATCCACAATTTTTGTGTTTTGTTTAAACTGTCTAAGAACTTTCCCATGAATCAGATGTTGGATCTGATTACTGTAATCTTTAAATCAACCTAAATAATTAAAGTCTAGGGTGAGAACAGAGAAGAAATCAGAACTGTTGGTGATCTTAGCTGACTAATTACCATTTAATTTTTAAGAAAAACATCTGACTAAAAGACAGCTTTTTATGGAATTATATTTTAAATTGGGATAATAATGGATTTTTTTCCCTGTGGAATTTTGTTCTAAGAAATAACTTAGGACTTCCCTGGCAGTCCAGTGGTTAAGACTCGGCACTTCCAATCCAGGGGGTGAGGGTTCGATCCCTGGTCCGGGAACTAAGATCCCATGTGCTACGTGGCGTGGCAAAAAAAAAAAAAACAAAAAAACTTAATATGGCCAATTGCCTCATTACTGTGAATAAAATACATATTTCTTAATACCATAAAGAAAAGGAGCACAAGGAAACACAAAGATGCTCTGGAAACACAAAACCTTTCAAAAGGAAGTATGTGACAACGTGAAAGGTCAAGAATCCAATAAGAGCAAGAAAGAAACAGAAGATGCAGCAGGACACTGCAAGTTTGTTCCTTTTTCCCTGACAATCTGCACCTTTGATTTCATTTTTTGTTGGTGTTCTGTAAGAATTTAATGTGTAAACAAATACAGAAAAATAAGCATTACAGCAACAAAACAGGTTTGCATCTTATATAGAAATTTTAAAGACAATTCACCAACAAGTATGAGGTTAATCTCTGTATTAAAGCTTACCTTCTTATAGAATAATTTAGCAGTCTCTGAGATTTTAAGCCAGAAAAACAAGACTCATGCTGGTAAAGCAACCTGCAAATACCTTCTGTCTGTTCTCACAATTAGTCTACTTTAAACATAAAAAGACCTTCCAAAGGAGGAAGACACTGCACTTAACGGAGATTGCTGGGACCTCCCTGGGAAATCCTCGCCCATAGGAGACGCTTTACCACCTGCAGGACTAAAATGGTGGCAACAAATTGAAAGCCAGGAAAAGATTCCTGTAGCTTTGGTGTACTTGCCCAATTTAAGTGTTACCTTCAGATGTATAATAAAGCAAGTAAACAGAACCATAAAGATAAGCTTTCTATAAATTAAATGGTATTTGGCTATAGTACTAAGGAGGTGAGAGAATAAGAAATTTATGTTAATTATCAATCCTAAATGACTACTTGCCCATTGCAACTGAAAACTGAGGACTCTAAGTATGGCAGATTGCTAATACTTTAGAGTGTTTTATTCATGTTTTCCATTGAGAATCGTTAAAATGTTTGATAAGCTCCTTTAACTAAGAAATCACATAGGGGCTTCCCTGGTGGCGCAGTGGTTGAGAGTCCGCCTGCCGATGCAGGGGACACGGGTTCGTGGCCCAGTCCGGGAGGATCCCGCGTGCCGCGGAGCGGCTGGGCCCATGAGCCATGCCCGCTGAGCCTGCGCGTCCGGGGCCTGTGCTCCGCAACGGGACAGGACGCAGGGGTGGGAGGCCCGTGTACGGCAAAAAAAAAAAAAAAATCACATAGGATCAATACAATACTGAACTAACAATGGTCCTCACACCCATACTGCATTATCTGAGGAAATATTACAATTCAAAGTGGTCTTTTTCCTGAGAAAGCCATGTTACAAAATGGCACAAGACAATACACATTTTCTCCATTTTTTTCCACCAGCAAATAAGAAGGGAAAATCAGATTATAATATATTTTATGAGGAAAACATGTTTGTTTCTTAAAACTGTTTTCAATCACTTTATCGTCTACGATTTTTTTTTTTTTTTTTGCGGTACGCGGGCCTCTCACTGCTGTGGCCTCTCCCGTTGCGGAGCACAGGCTCCGGACGCACAGGCTCAGCGGCCACGGCTCACGGGCCCAACTCCGCGGCACGTGGGATCTTCCCAGACCGGGGCACGAACCCATGTCCCCTGCATCGGCAGGCGGACTCTCAACCACTGTGCCACCAGGGAAGCCCCATCTACAATTTTTTAAAGGGTGAGAACCAAATTTAAATTAAGAATGACCATTTCTACAAGGTGAGAGAATGAATACATATGGTAAACTTTGTACTTTATATTAAAGTGAAGAAACTAAGGCACAGAAAAGTTAGTCAAGCTCAATTTCAAGGCTGAGTTTAATAGTAAAGGTAGAAATAGAATCTAGGGCTCTGATTCTCAGGTTAGAGGGTAATGGGTGGTATCTTCCCAAGACGGAAACATTTATTTCTTTTGGTGGGTAATGTTCATAAATCATTTTTAAAATATATAATACGAATTTCCTTGAAAATCTTTGGCATATGTGAGTCACTGGAGGCTGAAGTTTATAGAAATCCTCTCCCCCACCCCAATACAAAAAGGCAGGGGAGCTAGTTTTTAAATGAATCAAAAAAGATTAATCTTGAATGGATAAAGAAGATGTGGCACATATATACAATGGAATATTACTCAGCCATAAAAAGAAACGAAGTTCAGTTATTTGTAGTGAGGTGGATGGACCTAGAGTCTGTCATACAGAGTGAAGTAACTCAGAAAGAGAAAGACAAATACCATATGCTAACACATATATATGGGATCTTAAAAAAAAAAAAAAAGGGTTATGAAGAACCTAGGGGCAGGACAGGAATAAAGACACAGATGTAGAGAATGGACTTGAGGACATGGGGAGGGGGAAGGGTAAGCTGGGATGAAGTGAGAGAGTGGCATGGACTAATATATACACTACCAAACGCAAAATAGATAGCTAGTGGGAAGCAGCCGCATAGCACAGGGAGATCAGCTTGGTGCTTTGTGACCACCTAGAGGGGTGGGATAGGGAGGGTAGGAGGGAGATGCAGGTGGGAGGGAGATGCGGGGATATATGTATATGTATAGCTGATTCACTTTGTTATAAAGCAGAAACTAACACACCATTGTAAAGCAATTATACTCCAATAAAGATGTTTTAAAAAAAAAGATTAATCTTAATTTCAAAGTGACCTGAGTTTTATTCTGCATTGTTATAGAAATCAACTGGATAGCTGAGTCCTGTGAAACGTAACAGAGGGCACTACACCTCACAGATTACACACACATGCATCCTGCAGTGAGATTTATATGACTAGAACTTAGTCCACATTTTTATAAAGTACAAAATTAAATCTCAGTCTAATTTTTCATAAGCCAATGACTCAAAGATATCAAACTTGTTACAGTGGGATGATTAATTCATATATTGTATGCTATGGAGTTAGCCCCCAATTCAGGTATTTTTAATATTCATCCCAGGCCTTTGTATTGGTTGAGATGTAAGCTGTGAAATTTATTTATTTGCTTTCATTTTGATTACTCTCATCCCAGGGTTAGAATGTGACCATGCTTCTTCCCTTCCATCATTATCTTTCTGCACAGGGCCATCATTTTTCAGACAGAATACCTCCTAGAATTTCACAGTGCTACAGACTGAGAGAGGAGGGTGGGAGAAGGGAAATATTTATTTTAAAAACATGTAATGAAATATAGGAACCAATTCCTTTTCAGACTCACCAAACGCTGGTGCACTAGAAATAGCAACTGGTTGCTGTTTCATGACAGGGGGAAGTGCGGAGGGGAGCTGATATCCTTGTAGCTTCAGTTTGATGAGTTTCATAGCTATGGAAAACTCCACTTGATCCATTCTTCCATCATTATTCATATCAGCAAGCGCCCTGCAAACCAACAGCATGGGCTTAGAGTGACTGTGACCTTAAAAGAACCTTTCCCAAACCACCACTCCCACCCACACAAAAACTAAATAATCAGCTCCCTCGGTCCAGGGGAAAACGAAACAAAACAAAACTTGTTTACCAAGCTGTAGGGAAAAACTGAAAAGGTTTTATATAAATATGAAATATGTTTTATTGTGTTACTCTCTACTTTTACGATACACATGGTAATTTTCAGTCTGAATGTCAGGATATATACCATGGACATCAAATGGGGTTTCTTTTTGGAGTGATAAAAATGTTCTAAACTGGGTAGTGGTGATGGTTGCACAATTCTGGAAAGACTAAAAACCAATGAACTATACACTTTTAAACTGCGACTTTTGTTATGTGAATTATGTGACAATAAAGCTATTAGGAGGAAAAAAGTATTTAGAAACAGAGTTTATTTCTAGATACTTGATTAGATTGCATCAACTCCTCTGTGGGGTTCTACAAACCTCACCATGGGGATGTGACACACTATGCTCTACTATACTATAATACTAGCATACTTTCAAAGCTCTGGAGATTCATTAAATGACCTTACAAATGCACTTACTATTTGAAAGTGGTCCTCAAACAAATGGTCAAGTCAACTTCCAATGAGTTATTATGTAAAGCATTTCTCTCAAATAAGAGTAAGAGAAAGGAAGAAAGGGGTTTGTACTTGCAACTGGAAACTACATTTTTGCTAACTGAAACTGTGCATATTCATGATTTAACCTCTTCTGCACAAAATATGTTCATTCAGATTTCATTTGTTGAAGTCTAGATTTTAAGGGCATAAGGATTTATTTTTTAAACCTTTCTTAAGAAAAGTTTTATTTGAAACTTCAAATGTTAAGACCAGCTACTCCAATTACAATGCCATCATTGGCAATGTTTTAAATGAGCCACATAAAGATTGTGTCCTCAAAAGAAAATTAAGCTACATAGAAAATAACCCTACATTTCTAGAGTTAACTCAAAGTAAGAAAACATGAGGCACAGTAAAAAGTGTAATAATACAACAAAGATTAAAAATCTTTAAAAATGTTAAGAATTGTAATAGTCAACACTATTCTTCAGGAAAAATTTTAATGGTCATAAAGTCATAAAGGGAACCCCATGGCTACAGAAACCACCCTTCTGCCTCAGATAGGAGTGCCCCAGGCCTCCTGTGGTCAATGACCGCCTTCAGCATACCACACCAGTGGAATCTGAATTTCACTCATTTCTAGTGGCCTTGAGCATCGCTTGCCATGTTTCTTGGGCACTTGGACTCGTGCTTCCATGAACTGCTCATTCACATCCTTTGCCAAGTCTTCTGATGGACTGCATGTCTTTTCCTTGTCAGTTTAAAAGCACTCATTGTATATTACATATCAACTGTTTATCTGTCAGTTGTTGAAAGATTTTTTAAAACTCTGTCCATTTTGTGTGTAATATATCTTTAGCATACAGAAATTCTACATTTTTATATGGGTAAAATATTTCTTTTATCACATAGCTTTCTTTTCTAAGATGGTATTACTTTATTACATTTCAATCTTTAAACCAACTGTAATTGCATATATGTGTGTGGTATGTTACCCCAGGGTTCAACCAGATTTCCTTCAGGTGGATACCTAGGGTTCCCAGCAATGTTTATTAACCAATCCATCCTCTTCTCATTGAAGTAAAAAGAAATATTTTTGGGGTTCATTAAATGTCCATATGAAAGGAGATCTATTTCTGGATTATCTACTCTGACTGAACAATTCCCAGGTCAATGTGACAATAATCTGATCCCACTGACTCTATGGTATGTTCTGGTATCTGGCAAGGCTTTTTTAAAAAAAACTTGTTGGATGGACCTAGAGATTGTCATACTGAGTAAAGTAAGTCAGACAGAGAAAGACAAATATCATGTGATGTCGCTTATGTGTCGAATCTAAAAAAAGGGTACAAATGAACTTATCTACAGAACAGAAATAGAGTCACAGATGTAGAAAACAAAGTTATGGTTACCAGGGCGTAAGGGCGGGGGGAGGGATAAATTGGAAGATTGGGATTGACACATATAAACTACTATATATAAAACAGATAACTAATAAGGACCTACTGTATAGCACAGGGAACCCTACTCAGCACTCTGTAATGGCCTATATGGGGAAAGAATCTAAAAAAGAGTGGATATATTTATATGTATAACCGATTCACTTTGCTGTACACCTGAAACCAACACAGCATTGTAAATCAACTATACTCCAATAAAAAAAAAAAACAAAAACTTGTTTGGCCATTCACAGACATTTCTTTTTCCCTATTAACTTTTAATTTATCTATTCTATAAACAACTCTAATGAAAATCAAGATGGGACTGCATTAGATACATGAATTTTTAGAGAACTGACTTTTTTTTTTTTTTTTTCTCGTTACGCGGGCCTCTCACTGTTGTGGCCTCTCCCGTTGTGGAGCACAGGCTCCGGACGCGCAGGCTCAGCGGCCATGGCTCACGGGCCCAGCCGCTCCGCGGCATGTGGGATCCTCCCGGACTGGGACACGAACCCGTGTCCCCTGCATCGGCAGGTGGACTCTCAACCACTGCGCCACCAGGGAAGCACGAGAACTGACATTTTTATGATAGTTAGTTCAGAAAAACAGTATGTTCAGTTCTAATATTTCCTTTAATAAGATTACATCACTTCCTTCATATAAGTAACTACTTTTCTTGTTAAATGTGTTCTTAGGAATTTTATCATTTCTGTCACTCTTCTAAATAGAACATGTCCCCCATTTCCATATTTAGGTGCTTATTTCAAGCATAGAGAAGAATTTTGCTTTTAATAATCATTTATGCTGGGTGTATTGAGCAATCTTAACCAAACTTCTGTGAATCTTACACAATCACATAACTAGCAAAAAAGAGAGTTATCTTTCGTTTCCAATATTTATACCATTCCTTTTTATTGTAAATAAATAAATATTTATTTACTTCTATTTATTTGGTTGCACCGGGCCTTAGTTGTGGCACGTGGGCTCCTTAGTTGCGGCATGTGGGATCTAGTTCCCTGACCAGGGATCAAACCCGGGCCCCCTACATTGGGAGCTCAGAGTCTTAACCACTGCACCACCAGGGAAGTCCCCACCATTCCTCTTTCCTGTTGGTTTTACTGCCTCTATGACATTACTAAGTGAGCATCCCTGCTTGGTTTTGAGTTTAAATTAAATGGTTTTTTTTAAAAAAATGACTACAGTGTTTCATTGTTTAGAATAATATTTGGTACTGATTTTTAGAAAGTAATCTGACATATTTAAGCAGTTCCCTTTTCTACTTATTAGAAATGGTTATTATACTTTTTATCAAATGCTTAGTCAGCATCTGCTGATCTGATCCCACATTTTCTTTTTCCTTTTATCTCCTGATATAATAATGTTGAGGGAATTCCTTGATTCTGAACCAATCTTGCACCCCTGGCATAAACTCAAGTTGGTCATAGTTTTTGTACATTGTGGAATTCTATTTGCTAAGATTTTGTTTTGATTTTCTGTGTCTACGATCATAATTGAGACTGGTCTCCGGCTGCTTTATGTTTGTACTGTTTTTCAGGTTTTATAAAGGAAACTAAATCAATAAAATGAAATGGTGAGCTTTCTCTCTTTTACCAAATTTTTTTTTTTTTCGCGTCACCACGCAGCATGAGAGATCTTAGTTCCCCAACCAGGGATCGAATCTGTGCCCCCTGCAGTGGAAGCACCAAGTCTTAACCACTGGACTGCCAGGGACGTCCCCAAAATATTTTTAAAAAGATATTCAGCTATTTCAAATGGTTTTCATGGATAAAAAAAAACCTCCCAACAATCAACACTGACATGCATACTTAAAAAAAAAAAAATCAGGCAGAGAGATTCCCACTCCCTATTCCCCACACTACTGTCCCCAAAATATGTTTTCTAGAGAGAAACAAAAATACCCAGTGTGGGATAATGAGTAGGTTATGAGAGAAGAGACTTTCTAGTAATGGTTTAATTAGGAGAAGCCTCAACAGGAGAGGAGAGGAAACACATAATGCTCAGGTTCTAGACATCCACCAAAATTCCAAAACTTTTTTGACAATTTTGTGTGACCTTTTTAAAAAAATTCTTTTGCTCAACTAACAGAATATAACTGTTGGGACTCCTTTGTAGTAAAAACTCAAAGGTCTTTTAGAACTATAGCAGTTACTCCTACAAAGCTCAACTCTCCCCACCCCCTCCTAATATACTGGAGTAGATCTGGAATTCGATTTCTCAAATCTTCTCTGCAAAATATGATTTCAGCTCTGCTGTCCAGTTCATCTCTTATTTATAGTTATTTCTCAGTTTACTCATTTCTTTTTTTTTAATGAAAGGTTTTTTTATAATTTATTTTATTTATTTATTTATTTTTGGCTGTGTTGGGTCTTCGTTGCTGCGCATGGGCTTTCTCTAGTTGCAGTGAGCGGGGGCTACTCTTCATTGTGGTGCGCAGGTTTCTCATTGTGGTGGCTTCTCTTGTTGCGGAGCATGGGCTCTAGGCGTGCGGGCTTCAGTAGTTGTGGCACGTGGGCTCAGTAGTGGTGACTCGCGGGCTCTAGAGCGCAGGCTCAGTAGTTGTGGCGCACGGGCTTAGTTGCTCCTCAGTATATGGGATCTTCCCAGACTAGGGCTCGAACCCGTGTCCCCTGCATTGGCAGGCGGATTCTTAACCACTGCGCCACCAGGGAAGCCCAGTTTACTCATTTCTAATAATCTCCCCAAAAGACTAACTAAAAGTCTGAGGATCCTGAAATTAAATTCACAAAACTTCCAAAGTTAAAAAGAAAGTATGATAAAAAATATTTTTAATAAAAAAATAAGACAAAATAGCTATCTATGACTCCTGAAAACAAACTGATCTTAAATACAGTGTTTAGTCTGATATTAAAATCTATATATAAGGACTGCCCTGGTGGCGCAGCTGTTAAGAATCCACCTGCCAATGCAGGGGACACAGGATCAAGCCCTGTTCCGGGAAGATCCCACGTGCCTAGGAGCAACTAAGCCCATGCGCCACAACTACTGAGCCTGTGCTCTAGAGCCCGCAAGCCACAACTACTGAGCCCATGCGCCACAACTACTGAAGACTGCACACCTAATGCCTGTGCTCTTCAGCAAGAGAAGCCACCACAATGAGAAGCCTGCGCACTGCAATGAAGAGTAGCCCCTGCTCGCCGCTACTAGAGAAAGCCCGCACGCAGCTATGAAGACCCAATGCAGCTAAAAATAAATAAAATTAAAAAAAAATCTATATATAACAGGCATGGCTGAGATGAGGAAAGGTCCACGAGTATGCTGAATACTAAGGGTAAGTTTTCTGTTTGATTTGTACAAATAAACCACATAGCACTCTTACATACTGTCAGCGGGAAAAAGTGCTTCAACTCCAAGTGTAGGAAAATCTGGCCACACCTACAGAACTACATATGCATTTACTCTTTGACACAGTGATTCAATCCTAGGAATTCACCCTGAAGATACACTTCCAACAATACAAAAATACATGCTTTGGGCTTCCCTGGTGGCGCAGCTGTTGAGAGTCCACCTGCCGATGCAGGGGACACGGGTTCGTGCCCCAGTCCGGGAAGATCCCACATGCCGCAGAGTGGCTGGGCCTGTGAGCCATGGCCACTGAGCCTGCGCGTCCAGAGCCTGTGCTCCGCAACGAGAGAGGCCACAACAGTGAGAGGCCCGCGTACCACAAAAAAACCCAAAAAACAAAGGAAAAAAACATGCTTTAACTCATTCTTTGCTGCATTATCTGTAATTGCAAAATATTAGAAATAACCCAAATGCAGAAAACACAGGAAATTAGCTGAATAAACTATGGTATATCTTCAACAATAACTATTATATAACTGTAAAAAGAAAATGAGGAAGATCTCTATGGAATGTTATGAGCGATTTCTAGGATACACTGTTAAGTGAGAAAAGCAAAGAACAAAAGAACATTTATAGGAGGTTACTTTCAAAGTAGAAGGAAGAGGAAATAATTTAAATATAAATTTGTACACATATTATGGACATGCTTTTTTCCCACAGAAATAAACAAAGAAAGGATAATAAGAAGCTAATAAAATAAGTGGGAATGGGATGAAACAACAGGACAGCAAGTGACACTTCTCAGAGTTCACACTTTTGTAGGGTTTAGTTTTTGGAATCTTGTTAATGTGTTACATATTCAAAACATAAATTAAGTTCACAAAGATGAGAGCAGATCCCTAAACTAAATAAAAACAAAAACATATAAACCAAGGGGGGGGGGATAAATTGGGAGACTGGAATTGACATGTACACATGACTACATATAAAATAGATAACTAATAAGGACCTATTGTATAGCATGGGGAACTCTACAGTATGCTGTAATGGCCTATATGGGAAAAGAATCTAAAAAAGAGTGGATATATGTATATGTATAACTGATACACTTTTCTGTACACCTGAAGCTAACACAACATTGTAAATCAACTATACTCCAATAAAAATTAATTAAAAACAAAAAAACAAGCAAAAAACCAAATCAACCTAATAGTATTTTAAATAAGTAACATGTCCACATAGGAAGAAGGGAAAAAAACTAATCTAAATAACTTCTGAACACAGTACTTCATATATCCTCAGGCTATAAACAAAAGAACTATGAAGTAACCTTGAACGCCACTGAATAGGTTTGTTGTTTGTGGTGGATGGGAGTGTAGAAATTCTGAAACTATCTTGTTTGTATCATAGGATTCAGAGAAAAAAGGCGGGCCTCCTCTCGCTCAGTCTCATTCACTACACCAGAACTGAAGCCAACAGATTCCTTTAGGAGCCTACTTCATCCACAAAGGCTCATCACAGGCTGCTCACCTCCCACTGTGCAGATTAACCGGGCCCAGTCACTCACTCATCTGTTTGTTTATTCATCCGAAGTTTTTTTTTTTTTTTGGCCTATTGAACCTGGACCACCGCAGTGAAAGCACGGAGTCCTAACCACTGGACCACCAGGGATTTCTCCAACAAATATTTTTGAACAGGTCACCTACTAAGGTCTCTATCCAGGAACTAGGCTTACAACTAAGAAAAAGACAGGCAAGGTTCCTGCCCTCAGAGCTTGTTTCAGTACAAGCAGACACTCAACAAGAAAACTAATCAGATTATTCCACACGGTAAGTGCTATTAATAAATAAAGCAAGGCCTTCCCTGGTGGCGCAGAGGTTAAGAATCCGCCTGCCAATGCAGGGGGGACATGGGTTCGAGCCCTGGTCCAGGAAGATCCCACATGCTGCAGAGCAACTAAGCCCGTGCACCACAACTACTGAGCCTGCGCTCTACAGTCTGCAATGAGCCCGTGTGCCACAACTACTGAAGCCTGCGTGTCTAGAGCCCGTGCTCCACAAGAGAAGCCACCACAACGAGAAGCCCGCGCACCGCAACGAAGAGTAGCCCCCGCTTGCCGCAACTAGAGAAAGCCAGCACACAGCAAGGAAGACCCAATGCTGCCAAAAATAAATAAATAAAATAAATAAATTTATTTTTAAAAAGAAGAAATAAAGCAAGGTGATGAGAAAGAGAAGATGTTCTTCAGAGCAGGTGGGGAGAGGGAACTGCTTTAGATTAGTGGTCAGAAAGCCCTTCTCCGGGGAGATGAACCAAAACCTGAAGGCCAAATATGTGAGGATCTAGAAGAGTTGCATGATAGGAAGAGAAAATGCCAAGTGCAATGACCCTGAGGCCAAAGGAACCCATTTAAAGATAGAAAAAAGGTCAGTGAAACCAGAGTGCAAAAACTGAGGAAGGGAGTGGTACAAAATAAGAGAAGAGGGAAAAAGCAAGAGCCAGATCATATTGGGCCTTGTGGCCTTGGTCATGACTTTGGTTTTCTTATCAATGGAGAGTTTTAAACGGATTTACTTTTTCAAAAGATTGTTGGGGTGCTGTTTGGAGAATGGAATCTAAACAGGCAAGTGTGAGAGACTCCAGTCAGAACGCTCGAATAGTGGGCCCAGCTATTAGGCCCACTATGACAAATTAGGATGGTAGCAAAGGATACAGAAAGAAATGGCCAGATTGGGGATACAGTCTGTAAATGGAGTCAAAAGTACCTGCTGATGGATTGGTTGCGTAGGGTAAGGAAAAGAGAGGAATCAGGCATGGCTTCCAGCAGCCGGGTAGATGCTCAATGCCATGAACTGAGATGGTGAAGACTCAGGAATGTCCAGGATGACTTTTTCTGGGGGTAAATGACTTTGGCAAACTGATCTTGCTGGGGGCTGAAGGCCCTCCTGACATATGCTCAGTGGTATCCTAAGATAGCATCCAAAGGTGTCACACAGGCGTTTGCCTTGCCCCCTGCCCCATCCTTGAGCCAGATCACCAAGATGTTCTAATTTCTGCCCTTATGCCTCTGGCTTCCTCCTCCTCTTGGGGCCCATTTCTAGGTGGTGCTGCCTCTCTTCCCCTCATTTCTCTCCTTAAGAGCTTCTAATCCCCATTTCTGTGGCCCCTACCTACTGCCTCTGATTCCAAAGTCCTCATTCCACCTCTGCTTTCCTCTGCCTTCAAGGCTCTTGTCCATTGCCCTCTGCTTTCTTCTTCTCTGTCTCCACACCAGATCAAGGTTGCAACAATGTTAAGCATTTAAGCTGCCAAAAGGATATAGGATACTGGCCCTGTTCCTTCCAGTTCCTTATTAGCAAGACAATTTCTAGGAAGATATATTATCTTTGGCTACAGTTATAATTTGGCATTACACACACTGACTTGACTCCATTCTGAGGGAGAATTCAAGTTTTCCTGTATTCTTAATTGGAAACTGGGTTGGAGAGATAGGTAGTTACAAAGTATTAGTAGGTTATAGTTCCAAAGCTCATAAATTAATTAACTGGAATATAACTTCTACATGGATTCCAACAGATATTTCCCAGCTGTGCACATCACTCATACTTCTGAATGGTCCACAGCAAATGAAAGTAAGGCCCAGAGAGAAAGAGAAGCTAGAAAAAGGTCCTAATTCTCAATCCAAAATTTTCTTCTTCCCCAGAGGAATGACACAGGGACTGCCTAAAATTTTAGACTCAAACCCACTCCTCTCTCTACCAAAAGTGGCACTGGACTTGCCCTGTGATCCCATCAGAAAAACCACATGAGAACACAAGATTAGCATGAGAGATAGGGAGGGAAAACTATTTCATTAGGTCAGCTGTTATTTATAAATTTATAAACCGAAATTTGAAGAGGTGAAGTATTGCTCAAGCTTACAAAGTGAAGAAGCATCAGAGCTGGTGTCAAAAGACAGATGTTCCTCACACTCTGCACCACACCATTCCAGCATCTTAGCAGGACACCTGTGGCTCGAGAAATTTCCAACGACTTTTCAGAGATATTGCTTTTGGGAAAAGATTCTTAGAGGTGTGTTTCATTTTGGTTTTTTTTTCCCCTGATAGCAATTCTTGATGAAAGTAAAATATGCCATCACAAATTTATTTAACAAAATATCAGAAAAAAATTAAAGACAAAGAACACTTTTGATTTAACCTAAGTCTGCAGACTCATTATATTCACTGTTAAAAAATTTTCACAGTGAAAAGAATAAGTTGGTAAAAATGACTTTGGTATACTCTGGTTAAAAAAAAAACAAACAAAAAACCCCAAAAAAACAAAAAAAAATTAACTGTCTTAATTGAAAGAACTGAAATTTACTAAATAATACTTTATTTTTCTCCATTACACTTATTAACATGTGACAGTTTTTATGCTGTTATTGACCATCTCCTTCCACTGGATTGCAATTTCGATGAAAGCACAAATTTTGTCAGTTTTGTTCACAGCTGTATTCCCAGCACCTACAACAGGCACAGGCCCATAGTAGACATCTGATAAATATTTTTCCACTGTTGAATGAATAAATGTTAATTTATTATAGATTTCCTTGCAGCAGAGTATTCATTACAAGACTGCTTCTTGAATGAACCTTTATAGGTTGGAAATACAGTATAAAAGCAGAATTCAGTGAAGGAAGATAAGTCTGGGAAAGGAAGATTCTAGTGAGTGATCTTGGCTGATGGTGTGAAAAACAATCACACAGCAGAACACAAAGCAAAAAGAAATTTAACACAGATGTCACAAGTTTCTTGCATTTAGACTTAGGCACTTAACCAACAGGTCAGCGTCCCTGTGCTCAGAAGTACATAAGTGTTCCTTCTGTGTGTGTGTGTCTCTCTCTTTTACTTTACTTTAAAAGTAATTCCAGGGACTCCCCTGGTGGCACAGTGGTTAAGAAGCCACCTGCCAATGCAGGGGACACGGGTTTGATCCCTGGTCCAGGAAGATCCCACATTCTGTGGAGCAACTAAGCCCGTGCGCCACAACTACTGAGCCCACGTGCCACAACTACTGAAGCTTGTGCACCTAGAGCCCGTGCTCCGCAACAAGAGAAGCCACTGCAATGAGAAGCCTGTGCACTGCATCGAAGAGTAGCCCCCACTCACCACAGCTAGAGAAAGCCTGTCCGCAGCAACGAAGACCCAACGCAGCCAAAAATTATTTAATTAATTAAAAAATAATAATAATAAAAGTAATTCCAAAAACCTTGGTTATCTGAATTTTCTACTTCAAAGTAGATGAGACATTAGCACTAAAAGGGTATCATAGTTGAAAGAGACAGTCTGGCAGCCCATATGCTGACAACCAGGAAAAAGAAAATAAAGCAGACACCAAAAAAAGCACAGGAATCTGATATCATTTAATTTCAATTCAAATAAATCCACACACAAATAATATATAATTTCCCATGAAAGTTTTGCTATTTCAGAACACAGTAAATGATTTTCATACTGACAACACTTATAATCAAGCTTAGACTATGTTCTGTAGACTCTGCTTAAAGGCAACAAGGAACTATGTCAATCTTTATTTTTGCGTTCCGTAACATCTTACAGAAAAACCCGAACGAACATTTTTGGCCAGCTCAGTACCTTTCTGGGGTTTTGTTTTGAGGCTCTATTATGTGCCAGGGCCCACACTAAGTCCTTTACATACAGTTTCTCTGCTAATCCACTCAATAACCCTGTAAGGAAACAAGTGTCTTCCCATTTTCTAGATGTGAAAACTGAGGCTGGGGGGGGGTAAGTACATGTTCCAAATCAGAAAGATAGAAAGTAGTACAGATGGGATTCAACTACAAATCATGTGTTCTTTTCACCATAACAAGCTGCCACCGCGACACTAACGAACCCAGGGAAATGATGTACTAACTGTAAGAACCATACACTGCAGAAAAACGTGGCTTCTTGGCCAAAGAATTCAGCATGGCTTCCCAAAGTCATAAACCTACAACCCAAAACTGTATTTGCCAGTCTTTTTCATTCATTCTCTTTCTTTCCTGTGGTTTCAAAAGACTGAACACTTATTTGTGCTAGTTAATCAAGAGATTCAACAATATTTTGTATGTGCTCACCTTGCACAACACTGTAATGAATACTGGTTATTTCACTCTTTCACTGGTTATTCCATTATTAACCTCAAATATCTTCTTTACTTTTTATTCAATGAAAGATACAGAACTATCACATGATAAAGCAGGAAATGTGGACCATTTAGATGAATATGGGTGATGTGGATGAAGGTAAAACAAAGTGGTGAGAAAGGGACTTCCCTGGCAGTCCGGTTGTTAAGACTCTGTGCTCTCAATGCAGGGGGCATGGGTTCAATCCCTGGTGGGGAACTAAGATCCCACACTCCAGCATGGTGTGGCCAAAAAACCCCCAGAAAACAAACAAACAAAAAAACCAAAGTGGTGAGAAAATATCAAAATGTAGATTTCTCAACTGGAAATTCAACTGTGTAACAGTTACCTTGCAAATGTCACCACTTTTTTTTTTTTTTAAAGTTCCATACCAGAAAGACACTTTTCAGAAGTACTTCTCTGGTAAGAAGTAGTGGGGTATTTCAGACTAGAAATACATGTTCTCCTCTGTAACTTAAGAAATTAAGATTAGATATTACTGGACTAGTTTATAACCTTCTGCTTGTATGAAGTTCCAACTTACCATATCTGTGCTAAAACAGGTTGAGGTAACCCAGATTGAAAAAAAAAGTTTCTAGCTTGATCACCTGTAAATGAAATGGAAAAAGTTTTAGAAGAAAACAGCAGCTGACAGAAAACCACTTATGGCAAAATTACAAAAAGAAAGAGGTTAATAATCCTGTAAATACTGAACTGAATACATTTTAAAAGCCAAATGATAAGTTTATAAATAACAGTAAAATGAATCCATCAGCACTGACTTTAGAATGTAACACTTAAAAAAAAAATCATCTCAAAAAGGGCCTACCATTGTGTAGGGGTAGATTGTCCACTTTAATTAATCTGCTAGTAATTAAGATGGTAACAGCTACAGATTACAACGAAATGAACCTACAGAAATCCTCAAGAAACTGATGACCCATACTTCTACTTTACAAAAGAGTTCTTTGCCATTCTCACTTACCTACACTTCAGATTTTTGGTACTTCTAACATATTTATGGAGAGTTAGTAACAATGATTAAAAGAATCACATCGAGGACTAAGAATTAGTAAGTTAAAGAGAAGTGAAACAAATACACACAAAAGCAAGTTCCCAGGAAATCTAGATCCCATTTTTTCTAAAGCTAATTCCTGAAGAGTAATCAAACAGGAAAGAGATTAGAAAACGCAAAGTACAAAAGGATCTTTAAGGACATAGCAATAAGAAAAAATTTTTTTAATGTTCATAATCTGTTAATTTACTCAAGCCAGTTCAAGATCAGAATTAAGGAAGTGCTTTTGCTCAAGGACCACAGTCCAATGCTACAATTACTTAAAGAATGTGGTCCATTAATCTTAAACAATTCCCAACAGTGATATGCCTAAAACAGTGACTTGGCATTCATTAAAAACTGCAAAAAAAGACTTGAGTGCATTGGAAGAGAAGCAACTGTAAAAATACAGACTCCAGGTTAAGGCAAAAGAGGCAAAGTGTACCCTAGATCACATGTGCCCACCTTCGCTCTGCATAATAGATTTTCCACAGATATATGCACTATGATAAGTAAAAATGTAAAAATACTGACTCTAATTACCAGTAATAAATCCAGATATTGGCTTTAAACTATGGAACTGTTGATCATGCTTTGCTCTTTCCTCTACAGTTATGGCCCAAATATCCAGGCTACCTACAATCCAAAGAAAAGACAAAGAAATTATTCAATGAGAAAAGAAAAACAAAGTGCTCACACGCACAGTTTCCATAATACCTTAAGATACTGTCGGTATGTTATAAATGATTTGATAAGTTAACATCTGTTTGTCCTTGGAAGTTTTGAATATAAAGTTAGAAAGCTAAGAGTAGACATATACACACTACTATATATAAAACAGACAACTAATAAGGACCTACTGTATAGCACAGGGAACTCTTCTCAATACTCTGTAATGACCTATATGGAGAAGAATCTAAAAAAGAGTGGACATATGTATATGTATAACTGATTCACTTTGCTGTACAACAGAAACTAACACAACATTGTAAATCAACTATATGCCAATAAAAATTTTTTAAAGAAAGGGGAAAAAAAGAAAATTAAGAGTAAAGCAGGCCAAAAAAAGAAAAAGATATTAGCACAAACTTTTTTTTTAAAAACTTGTCCTATAACCCTGTAGTTAGCAGGACTGTATGAAGACATGTTAATAATCATCATTTATTTACATAAACAGACTGATTTACAAATCAATAGTCTAATTTAAAACAGTATTTTCAGATATCTTAAATGCCACAAGTGAAAGTTATGGAAAAATTGAGCTTCACTAAATTAGTATCCTATGTGATTCCATGAAAATCTTTTTGGAGTGATAAAAATATTCAAATACTAGATTGTAGTGAATTTTATGGCATGTAGATTATAACTCACTGAAGCTGTTTTTAAAAATGGGTATCCTGAAAAAAACAACGACAAACCAGAGGGAACAGGGTTTAAGTCCTTCAGTTTCAGTTCTTGGACTGACCAGATATCCCCTTGTTTCTGGGATTTTCCTCACTTTAGTGTTAGGTTTTCTCAAACAAATTCACCAAATAACTCTAGATTACACAGGTAGAAGGTTTTCAAAAGTTCAGACATTTTCCCAAAAGGTGGGAACAGACAGTATGTGAAGGTGCCTAGCATACAAGCAAAATGTCTAAACACTGAAATCTCCCTTCTCTGCAGGGTCTGATATGACAGCAACAGGCAGAGCAGCAATTCATTCAGTCACTGAAAACAGACTTGTTGAACACCTCCTATGTGCCACACACTGTGTTAGACATTAGGGATAAGATGGTGACCGAAATAGATCAGATCCCTACCCTCACAGGTCTTAACAGTCCTGCAACTTCTATTGCCCTGTCAAAATTTGTCAAACAGAAACAAACCCCACCAAACAAGCAAAACAAAACAAACAAAAAACTTGCTCAGTAACTAAGAAGGGGGACAAAAACAAAACAGAAAATAAAACAGTAAGACTAATGGTTTTGAAAAGGTTGCAGACTTCTGTACTAGAATCTCACAGAGACTTTTACAGATGTAATCACAGGGATGGGGCTTTATGCTGCCTTACTCTCTTCATGGTGGCTAGGTTTGACAGCTGCCAAGAGAAATTCATTCATATGGCATGCTCTCTTTAAAACAAAACAAAACTTGGCCAGTAAGCAAAACCAACATTTAACACTTTCCTAATAATCTCAGGGAAAATTACCTGAAAAACACATCTTATGCAGATTGATGTTTCAAGCAGATTAACTAAAGTAAAACAAAAATGTCATGCTTTAAATCCAGTCTAAAGAAAAAGTACAGAATAAATGACCCAGTCACCTCAACAAATAAACTGTAAAACAAAAAACCAAAAAAACAGGGATGGAGAAGGGTTCACTAACAAAGCAACTTAGGAAACACATGAACTAATTGTAATGTGTGTGTCTTGTTCGGATCCTGATTTGAACCAACCAACCGTAACAACAACAACGAAAAATATCTAGGCTATCAGGGAAAATTTTAACACTGACTTGATAGTTGAAGACATTAAGGAATTACTAGAAACTTTACAGGAGTGGTAACAGTATTGTAGTTATATCTTTAAAAGTGTTATCTTTTAGAAACACCCACTAAAATGTTTGTGGATGAAATGATCTGATGTATGAGAGGTGCTCAAAAGAATCCAGGTGAAACTATATTGGCCATTAGTTGATTGATAATCACTGAAACTATATGATGGGTTGATTATATTATTCCCTCTACTTACGTGAATATTTGAAATTTGCCATAATACTAAGTTTTTAAAAATGCGATTCCAAAGTACATTAAAAAAGGAAAATCTTTGAAAACTTACCACCAAAAGGTGTTGGAAACTGAGCCATGTTTCTGTTACTTTCACCTTGCTAATGGACGTCTGTAATTGAAATGCAACATTTAAGTTTATGTAAACTTCACTCCTAGGTACTTATAAACACACTAACATGCTGTCTTAATGACCTGAAGACTGATACTAGAGTTAGGGGATAGCACTGCAAATGAATGTTACAACTAAGGGTTCATTCATTCATTCCTTCTCTGCGCAGTTTCTCAGTCCCAGGTACAATGATGGGCACTGAGGAATGTGAACGAAAGACTCGCCAGCAACAAGAAGCTTTCAGTCTGGGGAGTGATACTATTAGCTCGGGACAGCCTATTATCTCATTAATTGTATTGTTGTATTTGTTATTTTTTAAATATATCTTTTTCCTAACCATCTACATATACTACTCCATCTGCTTCATGGTTACAACAACTGCTCTTTTTAATGAGCACTTAGTACATGCTGTGCACTGTCTTATCTCTCCGTTTTTGGGTTTTTTTTGGCTGCACTGTGCATCATGCGCAATAGTTTCCTGACCAGGGATCAAACCTGTGCCCTTGCAGTGGAAGTGCTGAGTCTTAACCACTGGACCGCCAGGGAAGTCCCTTATCTCTTTCCATAGTATCATAGCCCTATGACATAGGTACTATATTACCATTCCATACTATACACGAAGAAAATGAGAATCAGAGAGGCGAAGTGATTAGAGCAACATCACACATTTGGTGACCAAGCTGGATTTGAGCAGGGGAAGCAAACTCCACAGCCTGTGCTGCTTTTATGAAAAACATTGTCTGCGATTGCTGCTTTAAAATGCATATTACACTAATGTCTGCCCAGAATACCAAACACAAACCCAGGCTCAAATATCCCCATCAGGCATTATTTGCTCATGAACAGTCAACGTGAAACCAAGCCAGTCCCCTTCCCCAACTGAAAAAATCCAAACTTAATATTTTCCTTATGCTTAACTAAACAACATGGTAAATGCACACAGTTAAAAATGAATACTAAATAGTAACAGAAAAAAATTAGATAAATTTAGAATTAAAAAGTGACAGTCCCTTTGCCCTAATATTCAATTTCATCTGTCCATGGAAATTTTTTTTTGTTTGTTTTTTTTTTTTTGGCGGTACGCGTGCCTCTCACTGTCGTGGTCTCTCCCGTTGCGGAGCACAGGCTCCGGACGCGCAGGCTCAGTGGCCATGGCTCATGGGCCCAGCCGCTCCGCAGCATGTGGGATCTTCCCAGACCGGGGCACGAACCCGCGTCCCCTGCATCGGCAGGCGGACTCTCAACCACTGCGCCACCAGGGAAGCCCTGTCCATGGAATTTTAAAATTCCAAAAGCTCTATCTTGTTCTCAACTATTTATTCCTAGTGTTCTCCTCCATCTCTTTTTTAAATGGACACAACGTCTTTTATTCTTCTGATTTTTTTTTTCATTTTACTCTTTAGTTTTCTTCTGTTTCTTGCATCATTTGATTCCTTTTTTGTTTGCTCACTGATAGTTCGTTTAGGGTCATTCTCTTTCACTTTTGAGGCTTTGCTCATATATCTGGTGATCCTTGGATGTACCTTCATATTTAAGACGGAGGCACTAAAACAATGCTCAGAAGCTGGGCATGGGTGGCAGGTTTATTAATTGATGGGCTTCTCCCTATGATGATCAGATATATCTAGTCACCTGTTCACTGGGAGATCTCCAAATGTCAGATTTTTTCTATTGAAGCTATATTCAGCTAGATGTGGTATTCCAGCTGGCTTCTGGGGAGGAGTGGAGAAGGGAGAAAGAAGTGAGGGGCCTAACTTCAGCGGGTGGACTTGTATACAATCCCTTTATTTTCAACCCCATGTTTCACCCCTCTAGTCTGGAGCATCTCTGGCCTAGTGCTCTTCACATCTCCCCAGAGGAAGGGGGCTGACGTAATCACCTGTCTGCTGGGGTGCAGGAGAGAATGGTTCAAAATGTCTGAGACACAGACTGTTGAAGAATTTCGATTTTCAGCTGCAAAACTGACCTAGGAATGCCAGGAGCCTCTAAGTACTCTGGGCCTGGGACAAGCTGGCTTGACCTCATCTTTATTTGTAGGCTCTGTTTATCTACCTCTGAACTCAAATTAACACTCCTTTCCAAAGTTATGTTTCTCTTTACAAAAAATTGTCAAAATCTTTTGTCACTGGGGACTTCCCTGATGGTACAGTGGTTAAGAATCCGCCTGCCAATGCAGTGGACACGGGTTCAAGCCCTGGTCTGGGAAGATCCCACATGCCACAGAGCAACTAAGCCCCTGCGCCACAACTACTGAGCCTGAGCTCTAGAGCTCGCGAGCCACAACTACTGAGCCCGTGTGCCACAACTACTGAATCCCACGCGCTTAGAGTCTGTGCTCCGAAACAAGAGAAGCCACTGCAATGAGAGGCCCGTGTACCACAATGAAGAGTAGCCACTGCTCGCTACTAGAGAAAGCCCGCGCACAGCAACAAAGACCCAACACAGCCAATAAATAAATACATACATATATTTATATTAAAAAAAATCTTCTGTCACTATCTTCTCTACTGTTATCTTTTTCCTTAGGAGTTAACATCTTTTAGCTGCCTATGTGATTATGGCAGACATCAGGGAAGGAGAAGAGAAAACACATGTGGTCAAGCCACCACAATGAACTGAAAGTCTGTGAGTCCAGTGATGAAGCAGGCCACTTCTCACTGCCAATTCCCTTTAAAAACTACAGCTCTATTCTGTTCTTCCACTATTTCTCAGTCAATATATTATGTAGGTAAGCTTGATAATTTTCCAAAAAATTTTAGTTTTCCACCTCACTTAATCTTCATAATGTCCTTGAAATTGACAAGTCATACGTCTTTTGAGCTGTATCCCCCCAAAATTACAGAACAAGACTGTAAAGAATATGCAAAAATTCTTCACCAAAGAAGAATTCAAAGCTGAAACTCAAAAATATATAACAAAGGATATACATTGGCAAAAACATAAGCAAGGGTTTATGCAGAAGTCAAGGTTAATTTAACATTTGAAAATAAATTAATGTAATCAACCATATTAACAGAATAAACCAAAAAGCTCATATAATCGTTTTTCCATAAATGTGGGGAAAAAAAGCCTTGACAAAACCTCAACCCCTAGGGATGATAAAAACTCTCAGGAATCTAAGATTAGTAGGAAACTTCCTCAAACAGATACAGGGCATCTATGAAAAAGCTATAGCTAGCATCATAGTTAAAGGTTAAAGACTAAATTTCTCCCCCCAGAGATCAGGAAGAAGGCAAGGATACCTACTTTTACCACTTCTATTCAACATTGTTTTGAAGGTTCTAGCCCTGAAATAAGGTAAGAAAAACAAACAGACAAAAAAAAAAAAGACAAAGATTTTTAAAAAATCTATAAAACTCTATTTACAGATGATATAATTGTTTACATAGAAAACCCCAAGAAATCTACAAAATAGTACAATAAATGAATTTGGCAATATCACAGGATGAAACGTTGATATCAACTGAATTCTTATATATGAACAATAATTGGCAATTGAAATGAAGACAAACAATCCCTCTTATAGCAGTGCCAAAAAAATGTAAAAGTCCTAGGTATAAATTTAACAAAAGACATCCAAGGCCAAGGTCTCTATGCTGAACACTACAAAATATTGCTTAAAAAATAATTAAAGAAGACCTAAATAAATGGAGAGATATACTATGTTAATAGAAAGATTCAATATTGCTAAAATGGCAATTCCCGCCAAATGGATCTATATATTCAATGCAATCCAATTAAAACTGCAGCAGGCTTTTGAGTAGAAATTGGCAGGCTGATATTGACATTTGCTTGCAAATGCAAAGGACCTAGAATAACCACAGCAATTTTTAAAAAGAACAAAATTGGAGAATTTATTCTACCTGATTTCAAGGTTTACTAAAAAAGCAATGTAATAACCAAGGCCTTTTGGGACTGATGTAAAGGCAGACATACCAGATCAATAGAACAAAGCATTGAGAAATAGATTTACACATGTTTGGTGAATTCATTTTTGGCAATGGCAAATCACTGGAGGAAAAAAGTCTTTTCAACAAACTGAAGTAGATCAACTAGATATGGGGAGGTGGTGGAGGCGGGAGTGGGGAACACCGATCCTACTTCACAAAATACACAAAAATTAATTCAAAATGGATCAAAATTTAAATGTGGCCTAAATTTAAAACCGTATAGTTTTACACAAAAAAATTCTAAAAGATAGAATATCTTCGTGACCCTTGGGCTAGGCAACAATTTCTTAGGACACAAAAAAGCATGATTTATTTTTTAAAAAAGAGAGAGAACAGGAAATTGGGCTTCATCAAAGTGAAATGTTATCTCCTTAAGAAAACAAAAAGGCAAGCCACAGACTGGGAGAAAACATTTGCAACACATACATCAGACAAAGGAACTGTACTCAGAATATATAAAGAACTCTTGCAACCTAAAAGTAAATAGTAAGACAAACAACTTAGTGAGGAAATTGATAGGAGATGTGAACAGACACTTCACAAAATAACTCTCAGAAACGGACAAGAAACACATGAAAAGGTGATCAACATCATTAGCCATTAGGGAAACTAAACCAAAGTGATGTGCCACTATGTTTCCACTAGAATGGCAAACATTAAAAAAACTGAGCATACCAAGTGCAGACAAAGATGTGGAACAGCTAGACTCTGCTGGTAGGAATGTAAAATGGTATAATCACATTGGGAAACAGTTTTCTTAAAAAATTATACAGCTACCATTCAACCCAGCCACTCTACTTCTCTATATTTAGCTACGAGAAATGAAGATTTCTATCCACAGGAAGATTTCTACACATATCATATCAACTTTATTTTTATTTATTTATTTATTTATTTGCAGTACGTGGGCCTCTCACTGTTGTGGCCTGTACTGTTGTGGAGCACAGGCTCCGGACACGCAGGCTCAGCGGCCATGGCTCACGGGCCCAGCTGCTCCGCAGCATGTGGGGTCTTCCCGGATTGGGGCATGAACCCATGTCCCCTGCATCAGCAGGCGGACTCTCAACCACTACGCCACCAGGGAAGCCCCTCAACTTTATTTTTAAGAGCCAAAAACTAGCAACCCAAACAACTGATGAATGGATAAACAATGATATACCCATACAATGAAATACTATTTAGCAATAAAAAGGAACCAACTGTTGCTATAAGCAATAACATGCATGAATGTCAAAATTACTATGCTTAATGAAAGAAGCAGGTATACACACACACACACACACACAGTATAACTCCATTTTTGTAAAAATTGCAGAAAATATTAACTACTCTATAGTGACAGAAAACCAATCAGTGATTGCCAGGAGATGACAGTAGAGGAAGGGACAGAATGTAAAATCACAAAGAGGCACAGGAAAACTTTGGGGAGGAATGGAAATGTTTGCTATCGTCATAATGGTCATGGTTTCACAGGTATATCCATATGTCAAAACTGATCAAACTGTGCACTTTTTAAAAAATTAATTAATTTTTTGTGGGGGGCTGCATAGCGTCTTTGTTGCTGCGTGCAGGCTTTACTCTTCGTTGCAGTGCATGGGCTTCTCATTGGGTGGCTTCTCTTATTGCAGAGCACGGCTTCTAGGTGCACGGGCTTCAGCAGTTGTGGCTTGCAGGCTCTAGAGTGCAGGCTCGGTAGTTGTGGTGCACGGGCTTAGTTGCTCCGCGGCATGTGGGATCTTCCCGGGCCAAGGCTCGAACCCGTGTCCCCTGCATTGGCAGGCGGATTCTTAACCACTGTGCCACCACGGAAGCCCAAACTGTGCACTTTAAATACATGCAGTGTAGTGTACTGATACTTCCCATTAGGTCACAAGCCACAAAGAAAATTCTAAAAATAAAAGTCAAGAGTTTGGCAATCCTAGCAGTTGAATACAAACTAGAATATCTACATTGGACTATCCTCTTAAGAGAGTTTCCAATAACTTTCAACAAGTATTTTATCTTTAAAACACACATAAAAAAAGACTCAACTTTAAGCTCAAGTTAAAAAAAAAATGGAAGGGATAGAACAAATGATGGACAGACAATACGGCTTTTGAGCAAGAATACTTAATATAATTAAGGAGTTTACAATGACCTCATTTGACTCAATAGAAAAATAATGTAATAACAACAACAACAACAACAATTTTTAAATGGGCAAAGGACCTGAACAGACACTTTTCCAAATAAGACATACAAATGGTCAACAGGTACACTGAAAAGGTGCTCAACATCACTAATGATCAAGGAAATGCAAATTAAAATCACAATGAAGTATCACTTCACTCCTGTTAGGATAGCTATTATCAAAAAGAGATAACAAATGCTGGCGAGGATGTGGAGAAAAGGAAACCCTTGTGCACTGCTGTTGTGAAATGTAAATTGGTGCAGCCACTATGGAAAACAGTAGGGAGGTTCCTCAAAAAATTAAAATAGAACTACCATATGATCCAGCAATGCCACCTCTTGATATATATCCAAAGGAAATGAAATCATTATCTCGAAGAGATATATGAACTTCCATGTTTGCTGCAGCATCGTTAACAATAGTCAAGACATGGAAACATGTGTCTGCAGATGTATAAACAGATAAAGAAAATGTGGGATACATATACAATGCAATATTATTCAGCCTTAATAAAAGAAGATCCTGCCATTTGTGACATGGTTAAACCTGGAAGACATTTTGCTAAGTGAAATAAGCCAGACACAGAAAGACAAATACTATGTGATCTCACTTATATGTAGAATCTAAATGAGCCAAACTCATAGAATCATAAGGCAGAACAGTGTTTGCCAGGGGTGGGAGTAAGGAATGAGGAGACCTGGTCAAAGGATACAAACTTTCAGTTATAAGATGAGTAAGTTCTGGGGATCTAACGTGTAGCATGGTGACCACAGCTAATAATACTGTCTTGTATACCTGAAATGTGCTAAGAGAATAGATCTTAAGTGTGCTCACCACACACACAAAAAAATGGTAGATAAGGTGTGGATGTGTTAATTAGCTTGACTGTGGTAGTCCTTTCACAATGTATACACATACTGAATGCTGTACATCCTAAATATATAAGCTTTTGTCAATTATACCTCAAGAGAGCTGGGGGTAAAAAGGAGTTTATAATTAAACAGGGGATGGAAAAATCACATCAAAAATCTGTGTGTATGTGTGTGGGTAGAGGGAGAGAGAAAATGTAGGTGACATAATAATTCACTAAAATTGTATTATTAAATGCTACTAACACGCCTGACCTGTATTAACCAATTTAATCCAATTGACAACACTATGGGTTAAATAATATTACTATCCCATCTTAGGGATGTGGAAACAAAGGCACAGTTTATATAGTCATTCAAATTTCCTGAAGGTTTGAAAATTTTCTAAATGACGGAACAGAGAGTCAGTCTTGTTTCAGTGCTCGTGTATAACCTCATACTTTTAGGATTAAGAACTTAATGGAATATTCCTGAAGTAGTTAGCCTGGTAAACCTTCCAGGGTGGAGCTGGGGGTGGGGAGTGAGAGGATACTGTCCCAAGGAATAAAAGCGCTGGAAAGCAAAAAAACGAGGGAAGGGAAAGCAAGTGGGTTTGTTTGCTTGTTTTTCATAAACTTATTTATTTATTTATGGCTGTGTTGGGTCTTCGTTGCTGCTCCGCGGGCTTTCTCTAGATGCAGCGAACGGGTCTACTCTTTGTTGCAGTGCACAGGCTTCTCATTGCGGTGGCTTCTCTTGTTGCAGAGCATGGGCTCTAGACGCGTGGGCTTCAGTAGCTGTGATGTGTGGGCTTCAGTAGTTATGGCACGTGGGCTCAGTAGTTGTGGCTCGCAAGCGCAGGCTCAGTAGTTGTGGCGCACGGGCTTAGTTGCTCCGCGGCATGTGGGATCTTCCCGGACCAGGGCTCGAACCCGTGTCCCCTGCATTGGCAGGCGGATTCTTAACCACCACGCCACCAGGGAAGTCCTGTTTTTTTAAAGTGTCATAGCAAACCACAGAGGAAACTGAATGCAGGAAATAAGTTTAATAGAATTTTGCCAGGTAAGTCCAAAGAGCTTTTACTTCTTATATGAAAAGTAAAATGTAAGCATTTATCAAACGGAAGTTGAAAGTCTTATATTAAAAAAAAAAAAAACTAACAGAGCAGTTTAAAAAAACAAAAAAGGAGTGAGTGAAGGCAGAAGTTCAACCCATATGATGGGATTTCAGCGGGGTATGGTGTGTTACCTACAATGAAAACATACAGAAACGTAGGAATCTACCTGGAAGAAAACAGAGAAGGGTTTTCTTCTCCCTAAGGTGCCTGGCCCTACTGCCTGGGAAGCAGGGAGGCAGAACCACTGCCCCAGAACAAGTGCAGAAAGCTCAGCAGCTGATGCAGTGCTTCCGGGGGGAAGATCTGTTCATACAGGCAGAGAAGGTAGCCACCACACACACAAGCATGCCCACCCCATTTTATTAACAGCTTAGTGTTTGTATTTCCTCAATATACAACCGTGCCTTCCTTTGCACACTTTACATTATAATACATACTTTCCCAAAGTTAGTAAAACCTTTCATAAACACATTGCTGGCTTAGATACTAATTTTCAGAGTGAGGCAAACACTCCTATATTTACATATAAAAGATAGAAAAACACTCAGACATATTGAGTAATCAAGGAACAGGTAAATAGTGGTTTGAAAGGCTTGGCTAAATGTTAGGATTTTTAAGCCAAAAGCTAAAACATGGTTGAGAAAAGTCTTCAACCTTTCTTCATTTCAGCTTCAGAAATGAGAGCTGATTATAGAAAGCTGAAAAAATAAGTATGACCCCTAGTTTCACTATGTACATTAAAATCCCAAATGTTGATGTATTTCAAGTAGAAGACACCTCTATTAATGTATATGTATAAAACAGGTAGATCATCCTTAAAACAGTATTTATTAAAATGTCACTTTGCATGATAAAAAACTGTTAAAACAGGTTTGTTATTTGATTTCCAATGTTTTGCTATCATAGATAAAGGGAGATTATTCAGAAAATATTAAATGATTTCAAAAAACAAAATACAAATACGAAACGTGTATAACTGGTTTCTAGCACGCAACAGAAACTAAAATTTTAGACACTAAAATACTAAAAAAGGCAAAAACTAATCATGAGGAATAAAATTTCTAAACAATTATTGGCATAATTTAAAACTTTTAACCTTATATTAAATAATTAAACTATTTAAGATGTCTTTAAAAACAAGTATGTCACATTATTCTTCTGAATTTCCTGAAAGTTTGAAAATTTTCTAACATGTTTTAAAATTAAAGGGGGGAAAGGGTAAATATAAAAATAAGTATCAAGATGAAATGAGATAATTCAAACATATACTCATTCACAGAAAAAGAAATCCTCACAATTATGCAATTCTAATAATTAGCAGAATTCTAACAACCAAAGCAGGGCCAGTTAAGGATTAATGACTGAAAGACCAAAAGGAGATTATGAATATACAGTATCTGTTTTTTACTTAATTAATGCCCATTCCCTCACAGAATCTTGGAATCATCTTATATACATAAGGAAAACAAGTCCCAACAATTAGACAAGCAAAGGCTATAGGAGAGGCAGAGACCTGGGCTGTGCTGTGAACACGGCCACTGACTTATGTTGCTGGATTCATAACCAGAGAACACCTGGTCTCAATATTTAAAGATACACTCTTGGTAGAGAAGGCATTTTATGTACAATGGAACATTATAAACAAATTAGGCTTACATTCTCCCACCTATTCTCCTTAAATGTACAGTATTCCAACAGTTCTAGATTGCAGGAAACTACTTTCGTCACCACAGAAAGGCAAGCTGGCTAGAAGGTATCAGAGGCCAGAGAGGTAAGGAAGGAAACAAAAGACCTATTCTTCCTCATATTTAAAATAGACTTAGTTTTTGGCTTGCATTTTAACAGGTCTATTGTCTACACCCAGTTCACAGTGTCCTTTCCCAATATTCAGGCTAATTTATTTGAAATAGGTTTTCATGGTACTAAGGCAATAAACTTTAAATTCACTTCTTATTAAAAAAATTTTTTTAAAATTTTGTTGTAAAGTTGATCAAAAGGTTTAGTTTTAGGTGAAAGGACCTACAGGATGGGAAGGTACAGAATAGAAATTGTAAATTTCTAGCAATTTGGCATCAATGAAACATAGAGAAAGAAAGGAAAGTGTCAAAATGTGGGAGAAAAATGAAAATATATGTATAAGTATCTTGAAAAATATAAAAATATTCTCAGGAACACATAAAAGTATATAATATACTCATATCATGATACTGTCTCATATTTGAGAGTTGTGAGGGTCTGGTTTAAGGCACTGTTCTGCCCATATTCATCCCTGTTCCAGAATAAAAATTAAAAGGAATCACAAAAAATAAAAATAAAAACAAACTATTGTCCCCACACCTCTTACTTTTGGAGGCCTTTACATTTCTAAAAATTTTAAATTAGAAAACCTTAAAAAAAAAAAAAAGGAAATCTCTTTTATTAAAAAAAAAAGTCTGCAATGAATGGAAAACAACTAGAAGAGCCTATACCCCTGCTTTATAAGCAAGTCTTACACCAAATTCCACTCCTGTGAAAAATGAGCAGGAGATGAACAAAAGGCAGAAAGTTGCCCTGTAAGATTACACATAAAGGCAGGATGTAAACAAAGCTCTTTTGAAACACAGAGAAAAGGTACTGAAAGCCACACAATAAATGGACAAAGAAACTGACAAATCCCTAACATACAGCCAACCTGATCAATGCCGAATTGTCATGTCTGAAGTCATGGACCTCCAATGTAGCTTATAAATGTGCTACTGTTTGAAGCTGAACAAGATGACCTGTAAGGACGTGCAGCTTGTTCATGAGTAAGATTTTAAAACTGCATGAAGGGTGAAGAACCCAATGAAAAAGAGAACTAAGTTCAAAGAGACATTGTCAACGTTGTCTGAGAAGCTGTAGTGAATATTCAAGTTGTCCTCTCAAAAGGGAACAGGCGTGCCTCCCAGATTTTTGTTGTTGGGGGAAGGGTTGGTGGCAGGGGACAGAGGTGAGAAGGGGATGCATCAGGAATGACCAGTGGTAAGCAATCACTGTCAGGCCCAGCTGTCAGCACATCCCTTGGCAACACTCACTGGCATTTCAGCCGACTTGTCCATTTACTCCTGCTTTCTTTCCACAAAGAGAAACGCCAAGGAATGTCACCTATCGAGCTCAATGAGCAGATTTTAACCTCAGTTCTTCTAAATCACCCTTCCTTTAATATTTGCAATAGGAGAGAATTCATCAGGGAGCAATAAAACCAAAACTAGCTACAAAGTTGAAAAATGAGGGACAGTGAACAAAGAGAGAGAAAGGCATTCTTGTTCTAAGAGAGAAAAGGAAATTAACCAGCGCCTCTTTGAAGCTTATTTGCACCTCTAGACCAAAGTCACATCTGAAAAGTAAGTCATTAACTTATAGCTTGTCTAACTTTTTTTTTAAGAAATCAGATTCTAGAGCACTACAGCTGCAGACAGGATAACCATTCATAAGCCTTCAATAAAATAAATGAGGGACTTTATTTCTTCCAGAAGGTCTCATTTTCAAGAAGGTCATTAAGAATAAAACATTATCACTGAAAGGTATTGAAAGCTGAAAAAGTAATTTCTGGAAAAGAGCAGCTTACCCCAAACCAAAGAGCAAACAATAAAGAATCAATGAGTGGGAGAAGGGCATTTCAGATTAAATTTTATTTTAAATATAAAACTTTTGGAATTTCAAGATTATCAGCCAAATTAATGAGATTATATACATTTAACCTACTATCAACTCACTTTCCAGTTGTTTCCCAAATAAAAATTAGTAAGTGACCAAAAATTGAAATTTCACAGGTAACTGTAAATACCACATTAAAAAAAAAAAGTAACGAACTAGGTAATGGGAGAACAAAATGTTGTCCTCTGGGTCATGTGGATAAACATGGTGGTCACTAAAAAGAGATGATCGAAAGGTTTTCTTTCAACTAGAAACTGAATTCTCAACACATTACGAGGCACATGCACACTTAAAAGAAAATACTAAAATAACCTTCCATGTCGTAGCACAAGAAATAATATCACACTTAGTCTTAAATCAACAGTGTACTGGTTGACTACTCTCACCTTTATCGCTAGATAATTAACTTGTAAACCTCCAAATACAGGCAGCAACCAAGCCTGGTCTTACCAGTTCAGCTGCAGGAACAGTGGTCAACCCTAGGCAGAGAAAAGTTTTAGAGAAAGCCTCAGCATTGGAAAAGAAGTCAAGGAACTACCCAGAAAGCACCGATTGTGCAAAATAGCACTGCAACACTGAAAAGAGCAAGAGAGCAGGAAGGCCTCCTGCCAGATTTTTAAGCCTCGTTCAACAAAAATAGTGCAACAGCTGCAACCGGATAAATTAAATATGAGTTTATAGATCATAGTAAAAGAAGAAGGGAAACATACGCATGCTGTACAAAAAAACCCCATGTGCTAGTGTTGATTAAATGCTCTGCATTTGAATATATTCATCAAAATTAAATTTGGCTACATGTAAGCCTTGATAACGAGTACACAACTGAGAAGCCAGCAAATATTTCACACCTTTGACATCTTCACAGATGCAGTGTGCCACAATGGACAACAATGACAATTAGACCAACTCCTGATGCCAGCAAGTGGAAACTTCAAGGGAGATTTGTTTTAATCTCTTAGTAGAGTCTTTGCTAAGGACTGATAAGTGTTTCCCCAGTCAGGAGATAAAGGAAATCTACAGAGCTACCTGTTGATAACCTGATCCATGCACAGATGCTGGTTGCCTCCTGCTACAGCTGAAGATTATTTACCAACGTGTAAAGAATGGGCGAAGTCCAAGGGAAAAGCCTTACTGCAACATCAATGAAAAGTCACTGAGTATCATGAATGTGAGTAAAGGACAATGCAGTCATTAACAAAAACCAACTGCACCCTGCTAGGTGACCTAGAGGACTTCTATGCAACACAAGATTTATCGACACAAGGAAGTTTTAGGACTAAAAAACTGTTCAATAACATTAGCATCACTAAAACACTCAACAGACAGAAGCCAACAGAAAACCAGAGTTTTCAGAAGGCAACAGATACATGATTCCAATCTTTAATTTCACTTCACTTGACTGAATTACACTGAAATATATTCAAGCCTGAGAAAAAAGAGAAAACCTGAAAAGAATCCTGGTCATTATTATTTACTGAGGATTTCACTCAATTTCTTTAAGTAGATCCATCTGTACCATTAAAGTACAGAAAGGAAGCTTGGAAGTTTCTGTTAAAAATCACAAATAGTGGGAGGGAGATGCAAGAGGGAGGGGATATGGGGATATATGTATACATATAGCTGATTCACTTTGTTATACAGCAGAAACTAACACAGCATTGTAAAGCAATTATATTCCAATAAAGATGTTAAAAAAAAAAGGACTTCCCTGGTGGTGCAGTGGTTAAGAATCCACCTGCCAATGCAGGGGACACGGTTTCAAGCCCTGGTCCGGGAAGATCCCACATGCCGCAGAGCAACTAAACCCGTGTGCCACAACTACTGAGCCTGCGCTCTAGAGCCTGCGAGCCACAACTACTGAGCCCACCTGCACACCTACTGAAGCCCGCGTGCCTAGAGCCCGTGCTCCACAACGAGAAGCCACTGCAATGGAAAGCCTGCGCACCGCAAAGAAGAATAGCTCCCGCTCGCCACAACTAGAGAAAGCCCGTGCACAGCAACGAAGACCAATAGCAGCCCAAAATAAATGAAATAAAATAATTAAAAAAAAAAAAAAGGATGCTTTCAGAAGGTAAACACACACACACACAAAATCACAAATACACCGTGGTCTGGAACAAAACTGAAAAAGAAGAAAATCCCAGTTTTTCTCAATTTCGTATTTTCTTTAAAAAGGTTCAACTTCTCATAATATGAAAAACTTTGTAGAAGCCAATTTTATTCTCAAAATGTGAATTCCAATTCAGTTTATCTAGAATTAGAATTTAGGCATGTTTGCACATGTCAAGTTGACTGCATTTGACTTCAATGTTGTGAAATCCAGTAGAGCTACTAAGCTTTACAATTCCGAAATAACGATCAAAAGATTTTGAAAAGATAACTATTGTTACTGAAGAGAAGAAAAGTTAATTCATTCAATACGCAGCTCACTGATTAACATTCATCTACGTGGACATTATAAACTAACCCTTTTATTCCCTCTCTGACAAAGCTTTTCTTATTTCCTTTACACCTCAACCTTTAAAATGGACATTAGAAAGTTTTTGTCAGAGGGACATTTTACTTAGGAATTTGAGCCAATTTAATTAAGGTCAATCCAGCTTGAAAGCTCACCACAAAGGAATGAAGTAAAACCTCGAAATAAATAAGGTTATTATTGCAGATTTCCAATATTAATAACCGTATAGCAACTAGAGCCCACCTCACACAGCTGGTGGGAGGGCGAACTGTTACATCTCCTTTGGAAAGCAACGTGGCAAAGCTTCAAGAGTGGAAAATGTTCTTTAACCATGTAACCAATAATTCAACTCCTGGGAATCTGCCTTAAGAAAATAATCCAAAATGCAAAGACCTATAGCCAAAGATGTTTACTGTGACTTTATTTTTCACAATTAAGAACTGAAATAATCTTCATCTAAAGCTTGTGCAATGATTCACAGTCACTACTTCCCATACCTTGCATCAAATGAAACAACCCACGAGACTGTGAAAGCCCAGAGAAAAAAGCTACCAACTCACCCAAGAGAATAAGTCACTCTTCAGAACGACTAGCAATGAGTGTGACTGAAATCACTAGCAGTATATAGATACATAGGAAACAGCATTCTAGACTAAAGAACAGGATGAAGGGCATGGGCAAAGCACCACATAAAAGTTTAATAGGCATCCAAGGACTAGTCAATAATTCTGAATGGCAGGAACGGAAAAGGGACAAGAGAACATAAGAAATGTTATACATAGGATGGGAACCCAGTAGTGGAGAGAAACCTCCAAAATGTCTTGCAATCTAAGGAACCTTGTCTTCATGCTAAAGCGGGCTTCCTTTGAACACAGACCACAGAAGCAGCAGCTATATAAGCTATTTGATTTTTAATTTTTATTTCTCATAGAAAATAGAGAAAATCATACAAAAATGGTCTTTTTCAATTACTACCATTTAGAAAACAGCCCATTCATAAAGTTTACAAGGTAACTCACTCATATGTGAAGAGCTCGGCAGAGAAATAGATTGATTTTTCTCCCTTCTGTGGTTATATTTCAATAGGTGAGATCCAGAAATCTGGCTGAAAAATGTTATTCTGCTGAATATATATATATAAGAAAATAGAAATGTGTATAGATAGTCACACCATCTATCTGGAATTCTAATAACACTAACATTTAAATCCTTCTTTATTGCAACCTGAGTATGCTTTTCCAGTGGAAATCATGGGCCTTACAACAGCATTGACAGCAGCAAGGCCACGAGTCATTCTAAAAGAGAGGTAAACTTCTACTGACTCTCACAGTAGGTTAGCAAAAATTAACTGAGCCATCACAGGCAGGACACAGTCCAGAAAATGATCAACAGTTTGAAGCCTTCAGATGGAAAGCATCCAGCAAGCATCCAGCTCTGGTATTTACTGGCTGTGGACCTTGTGTAAGATATTTAGACTATTTCTAAGCTTTAGATTCTTTATCTATAAAATGCAGATAATAATAGTACCTAATTTAAAAGCTCATAATGACAAAGGCTTTCCCCTGACCAAACTTTAATCAGGCTGCTCTGAGCCCTCTTCTGGACTAGGCCTCAGCCTTGGCCCTGTGCCGTCTTCAGTCTGCCTAGACCAGTTTTAGCAAGAATCCTGCTAGTCAGTTGAACAGAACCTCCCTACCCCGATATCTGATCACACCTGATATCTGATCGAGTTCCTCATCTCCAGCCTTTGATGTACCAGTCCCTGTACTAGGTCAATTTAGCAAGAATCCCCCTACCCTGAAGTCTCCTCTTAGTAAACTTCCACCCACTGACCCCCTTCACCCTGCTCCTTGGCTACAGATCCCCACTCATCTTTGTTATACTCAGAGTTGAGCCTGTTCTCTCTCCTCTATTGCAATAGTCTTCAATAAAGTCTTCCTTATATTCTGACAAGTGTCAGAATAAGTTTTTCTTTAACAAGGAGGATAAAATGAGTTTTAATATAAATAAAACACTTGGAACATTAACTTATACACTTTTGTTCAGTCACGATCATCATCCAGTAAATATAAAAGAGTAACTAAATGTTTAAAGGCTAAACTGTTCAGCTTAAATCAATTAATGGCTATTTATTACACAGCAGTTATTGTGATAAACATAAAGACCCAAAGAGAGAACGATACAGGGCCTGCCTCAGAGAGCTTAAATTTAGAACAGGAACAGAGAATCACTCTACATGTGCTCATACAACAATGGACAGCAGGTCAGGGTACAAAGGCAGCAGAGAAGAGAAACTGATGAACTGAGTGTAGTGGAAGGGTCACCAGACAGGCTTTGAAGGAGGAAGAGAAGTTGCAGAATCACTTTCAAGGTGGAGGATGAACACTCAGGAAGAAGGAAGCCATCCCAAGGGCAAAGGTGTAAGGGTGGAGTTGAGACCAGACCATGTCTCACTGGCACACTTGGGCAAGGGAGCTACTGAAAGATTTAACAGGAACGTGCCAGGACCAGAGTTACCTTTTCCAATTTACGTTTTTCCAGTCTGTCCCTCTCCAGCAACTAAGAAGCCGGATTTGGGGAGGTGGCAGCTTAAATCCAAATAAACGCACATTATGTAACTGGCAAGAAAATGTAGATACTTCCCATCAACAAGCACAAAATGGACAAGGGAAAAAAATAGAGCACAGACAGTTTGTAGAAACACACCAAGGGAAAAAGAGCCAAAATTAATATGTCAACATTCGGCAACCATAATGATTTTATTTACTGTACAACTATTACAGATTGGTAACTATTAACTACTGAACTATCCTTACAAAAGAATTGAATTTACCCCTTGTAGGGCTCTACCCATGCTCCCTCTCTGTCCTCCCTTCTTGACCTGGCTAACTCTTCCTGCTCTTCTAAACTTGGGCCACATGTCCTGTTTGGAGGCTAGAATGGTTTTAAGTGGATTTCCTCTATTGTTCCCTTTGCACACTCTAAGCTTAGAACTAAATCCACTGTAAACTGCTTGTTTACTGTGTGCTCCTTAGACAAGACTTTGGTCCCTTGAGAACAAGGACTTGTTTCTGCATTTCTAGCACCTGTTACATGGTTTGGCCCATGAATGACACACAATGTGTACCGAATGAATAGGTCTTAGAACGAGTGAATGAAGTAAATACTGAGAATTCCATGTGATCACCCTTCCACCTTCAGGGGTCACCTGCATAAACTGAGGACTAAACAAGGAGTCTTTCCCCAGTCAGATTCCTGATATTGTATAATCCTGCAAATGTTCAGGAGCCAGACCAATTTCAATTTTCCAAAGTGACAAATATCAAAGCAAAAACCAAATCTTGATTTTAGAAGTTCCAAGGAATAAAAATAATTCCAAGGAATACAACAGAAATGAACTTGTTCCCTACATTTCACAGTACTATATTAGCCATGTTAATTTTCAAATCAATTATCTGGAGTTAAGACAGAAATACATAAAACATAGACCAACTAATGAAGCTGATGCTCAAGCAAATGCCTTTTCAAAAAAAAAAAAAAAGCTATGAATGAAAACACTGATGACTTTTTAACTTAATATTTTAACAGAGGCAAGGCAGCTTTTTTTTTTTTTTTTTAAGATAAACCAGACAATCATGTTCTAGAAATTTGCTATTTTGGAAGCAACAATCAAAACTCTTAGGAGGTTTTTCTCTTTATCTGTACAGGGCATAAGTTTCTCTTAGAAACAGTCTTCATTTATTTGGCCCTAAAATAAAATAAATTCAGTTTAACATCAGAGGCTTCCTTTGCTTATTTTATTTACTCAGTACCAAAGTACATCATCCCTGTTTTTTAAGGACCTTTTCAAAGCAAGGCAGTTGTCGCAGTTGCCAATTCAAGTTGTATGACACAATGAGGACCACTGACAACTGTCCCTACCTATATATTTGGAATGCTCTCCTAAGCAAGTCATCCCACTTGGTCTTGAAAGTTAACTCAGGGACTTCCCTGGCGGTCCCATGGTTAAGACTTCACCTTCCAATGCAGGGGGTGCAGGTTCAATCCCTGGTCAGGGAGCTAAGATCCCACATGCCTCAGACCAATAAGACAAAACATAAAGCAGAAGCAATACTGTAACAAATTCAATAACGACTTTAAAAATGGTCCACATTAAAAAATAAATCTTAAAAAAAAAAGTTGATTCATTTCCAAACGTAACAGAAACCAAACCCTTTGAGTAGGTCAATATAACAATGTAACGAAGGGGACCACCCTCTGAGAAAGAGAAGCTCCTGTTCCCTGAAGAACCACCAAGCCAAATCCTCAGGCTCTCAAGTTGTATAAACTAGAAACATCAAAACCTAAATATATCACAGCTCATCTCCTTATGTGAAAAGCTCATGCCTACAGAAGCATCCCGATGAGGCTGGGGAATCCTTTAAGTAGTACCAAAGTTAGAATTCTTCAACCTTAACTAAGTACAAGGTTGGCCAACCATGGTTGGGACTAAAAGAAAATGAATCTTCTGCTAAATGTACATGAAGCATGTCCAAACTTTTCCAAACAATACAACCCAAACCTGATAAGGAGAACGCTTTCACCCATAAGCACACAATAAGCCCAGAAAAACTGAGGAGTCTAGTGACATGGCTCTCGTCACAGATCTGCTCTCTAATTCCTGTCGCCTAACACGAAGAATCTCATTCTGACTTTATTAGACAGCACTAAGCTTCACTGCAGTAGTTAGCCAAGTAGATCATCTACCCTGAAATGCAAGATATAAAATAAAGCTGGGGGGGGGAGGGGATAAGACAAAAATTGCATTCAAGACAGCCAGGCAGCAGGCAAACTGATTCAGGCTACCCAGTCACAGACAGTGAAACTGTCACTGTAAACAGTAACTCTACCCTGAAAGGGGAGAGGCCAGAGGATACACAGGCTCGGTTCAATTACCTTGCCATTACCTGAGCCATCTATCCAGACTCATCACTGTGTACTAAAAATAGGACACAAGATTGCTTTTATAGCATCCCAGCTGCTAAAAATGTTCAGAGAACAAATTTCAAAACATGTAGCAGAACCTGCACCAGGAAAAGAGAAAAGTAATACATGCTTCTAGTGTCAAAAACACAAATCAAGAAAAATGAGATGTTAATAACACCTTGCTTTTATATAGCACTTATCTGTGAAGCAGCTCAAATATTCTTGCAAATTAAAAATAATCTAATTATAGGACTTCTAACAACACCTCTGTGAAATAGGTGGAATGTAAATATAAGTACTTCTGTTTAGCTACTGAAGAAAAGTAGACATATTTAATCACACTGCAAATTGGAGTTCTGATCTGGCTCAATCCAGCACTTTCAGCATCCCATACAGCCAAGTCACCAATAACCCTAGGGATTGTAACAAAGTCAAATAGAAAAGCAAACCCCACAGTTTCCCATGTTCAAGGACTGAACTCTAACAATTAACAAGTCAAAATTGGTTTTAGTTTTTGAAGGAAAACAGTTCAAGTATTCTATTTAATCTGTTGAATCTACTTTTTAAATTTTTTTGGAATCTACTTTTAGAAGTTGAGAAACCATTATGATGGTTGTTAAAGCTACTTGAAATTTAGAAATCACAGAGAAAAGTAAAAATTCTATTTCTCACACTCACCAATATAAACTGACAGTTTTATGCCTCCTTCAAAGGATGAAAGGAATTCAGTTTAAAGTGCAAGGTCAAAATATACAAAAAGACACACTGGCCTGGAAAACCAATAGGTTTAAAAACAAAAGATGAGTCAACTAATACTTGCAGATCTCAGGTACTTGAAAGAATATTTTATTTTAACTCAAAAAAGGAATTAAATTGTCCCACTGATGGCTAGGAAAAGAGATCACCTTTAAGTGTTTTATTTGTGCTTTTTAAAAGCTATTATTATGAGGTACCTTTAAAAGCTAGTATATTATTACAGCACTAAGGGGCACTTCCTAAATATACCCAATATATCTAACTCCTCTCAAAGCCAACTCTGGGTGAAATAATTCTTTCTTCCCTTCAATACTATTTAGATAAGGCACAGCCAAAGCAGTACAGGATGACTAAACCTGAACTTGCTACAGGAATTTCCAAACAGATAAGAACTTAAGAACTTTGCAAATACATGCCTATTTGAAAGACAAGAGAAACTTGAAGAAAGTATCCAGTGAAAATATGAGCTCCTTTCTCAAAAGGTAAGCTCTTCAATGCAGAGTCTGTCTCCTTATAAATTCTATTCAGCCCTGAGAGTCTGTGCTAGTGCCAAGAGGGAAAATGGCTTCTACTGTCACTATCAAAAGCAATTCACTTTAATGAAATGATATGATGTCTAGAATTTGTTTCAAAATAATCTAGAGTTGGGGCTGGCGGGAAAGATGAAACAAGACCGACGAGAGTTAACACCTGCTGAAGCTGGGTAATGGGGATTACTACTGCCCCCACTTCTGTAGTTGTTGGAATTTTTCATAATAAAAGGTTAAACAGAGAAAGAGAAGAAAGCTAGTTTTAGAAAGCAAATGCCTCTCAGCTAGCCTATTTCTATAAGACCAGCTTATAGAAATACTTAACTGAGAATTCTAAAGGAATATAATATAGCAAGAATTATCTAAATTCTTTATAGTCATAAACAGAATGACCCTATGGTTTTTCTGTTGTTCACACAGGTGTGAAAGGATGAATTAAGAAGTTACCTGTCTCTAAATTGCTATTGTAACCGAGCTGGACCCTATGGGGTCTTGCTGGGACAGGCCTTTCCCCATATCCTCTGCTTTAGCTCCTCTCTGAAGTACCTAGATAACAGTATTTGATGCACATTTCCTGAGTTGTTTTACAGATGGGAAAACCCCCCACCAAATGGAAGATGTTAACTACTTGATGACCATGAGCACATGGGCCCAGGCCTCCTGGAGCCTAAGGACTGATAATGTTAACCCCTGTGACACCACCCTGTTACCTCACCATCAGCCAATCAGAGAACTGTGCACGTGCTGATCACATACCCTGTGACACCCCTCCCTCACCTGGCTTTTGAAAATGCTTTGCTGAAACCCTTCCCAGAGCTGGGGCTTTTTAGGACATGAGCCACCCATCTTCCTGCATGGCCCTGTAATAAAGCTTTCTCTGCCCCAAACTCCTACGTTTCAGTTTGTTTGGCCTCACTGTGTGTCGGGCACACAAACTTGTGCTAACAATTTGTTTTCTCCTTTATCTGTCATTGCAATTAAACCTGATTAAAAAGAATTACTGGTCATTTTTTTCTTCATCCCGACAAAAGAAACTCTTTCCAAAATTAAGGAAATTAAGAGATACCGTAGGGAAACTGTTTCTACCCCAAAATCCAGACTTTTAATGAAGCTTAGCATATTTTAAACTACCCTTTACATCAGTTTCTAAGAGTTAAGCTTAGATTAAACTAAAGTAAGCTGATTTTTAACATATTACTTTAATCTTGATAAGTATTCTCATAAATCATGCTAGTCCATATTTGGAAATTTTCATTCTTTTAAATTCTGCTAAAAATTGCAACACAAAAGAGACCAAAGCCCTGATGTCTTTTACTCAACAGAATCAGTACTCTGATGAGTGCCATCAAGATCACTTTAGCCTCCAGAATTGATCTGAGACACTTGACAACCAAGATTAATGTCTGACCTGTGAACTGACCTTAATAATAGATACTTTTCTTAAAGGAGATAAATGTTAGATAAGTAATCACATGGAAACTCAAAGTTATCACTGAATCACATTTCTTTAAGAAGTTATCAGCACTCTTTTCATACAGAATTTACCAAGATACCTTAATAGAACTGGGAAAATTAAAATCTAGGGTGGGAACCGAAGAATAACTTGCAAGGCTCACATTATCTCTAACATATGTTACATGGTGGGGTTCATTCTCCTGCTTTTCCCCCCTTTCTCCTGTGGATCTGGGAGGTTTACTTAGAGGCATCTGCTTCAACAGCAAACAGATTATTTAAACTGTTGCTCTGCCCATACTCCTAACCTATTCGGCAGAGCAGACATTTCAAAACTGGACAACTATGAAAACTAAACTAGAAAAATTCACCAAAATTCAAAAACTGGTCACTGAGCTCCCTGAGTCTACATTTGGTATTTCAAACTATTTGGAAATTACATTAAGTACAGGAGTATTCAAGAGTTTAATAAATAGTTTGGTTAATCATATCATCTATATGGCAACTCTTGATAGCCCCAATCAGATCCCTTTGTAAAATGGACACAAAAGGTATATTTAGTAACGTGTAAGGAATTCAGTCTATGCATTACAAGAGACAAACCAGTTAGATCTCTACTGAGACAGCAAATATTTCATGCATTCACCTCAGCAGGGTGGATTTCCAGCACTGCAAAGGACCAGATGACTCAAGAGTCAGCCATGTTTCCAAAGCTTAGAGGGAACATGATTAATGATACAAAACAACAAGGCATGGTGAACTTTTACAATGGGTTGCTTACAAAAGCTCAGTTGCTAACTAAAAAGTGCTTCAACCTTAGATAAAGAGGGCACTCAAATCATAGGTTCAAGTAGGGGCTACATTCTGGAATGACTCACATTAGTGTTATCTAGTACATCACAAAAACATAATAGTACTGAAACCAACTTATTATCAAGTTTTTGACTTTCAAAAGACTGTGAAAACTCCAAGATATGAAAAACTGATTTCTTAGTAAAAGAAGAAAAAGAAAAGATTAAAAAAGAAAATGAGAATTCCCTGGCGGTCCAGTAGTTAGGACTCTGGCACGCCCACTGCCAGGGACCCGGGTTCGATCCCTGGTTGGGGAACTAAGATCCCGCAGGCCAGCCAAAAACAAAAACAAACGAACAAAGCAAAATATAAAAACAAATAAACACACACACAAAAAAGAAAATGAGCTTGATGCTCCTGGAGCTGATTATCTAGTCTGAGAATCACCTTCCCACCTTATTTTTCATGCCTCTGGTCTACCTTTCACCATTCTTCTGCTCATTTCCATGCTTGCTTCGGTGAGAGAGAATAGGAACAGGGTGTGACTTTTTTGATTGAGCGAATAGTTTGTATGAAAGAGGACAGTCAGGAAGAGAGGAGAAGAGGGAAAATTAAAATTAATTTTATAATACTCATCATCTATGTCCCTTACAATTGTTGATTCACAACATTATGTGTTAAGCAAGAGACACTGCAAAAAGTACAAAAATAAGTAATCACAATATGACTATAAATATGGACAACGTTCAAAATCCATATGGAGAAAAAAAGGAGGAAAAGAAAATACAGTGGGATATATAATAAACATTATCAGTAGTGGTCCTGAGTAGCCAGATAGAAGATTATCCTTTCCTTGATTGTATTTAATGCAATCAAAATTTTCTATAATGAATATGTAGGTCATTAAAAAAACAATTTCTTACATGGCAAAAAAGACACCCGAGAAAGCATTTTTCATTTAATAATATAACACGTGTAGTTTATAGGACCTGCTCTATAAAATTCTTTCAAGCTAAGCTGCAAAAGGCACTAAAGATAACGAAAGGATTGATTTTCTTACTATTGTTAGAAGTCTTTGTCCACTAATCCAACAAACGTTTACTAAGCAGTTATCATGCATTAAATCCACTGTCTGCTGAGGTCCCCAAAATGTAATTAAGATATACTAGTCAATTCTCACTATCAAGGCGCTTAAAAATGTAGGCTGCAAACCTTCCTGCCCCATCTCCAACTCTGAATACCCCTCAAAAAAAACCTTAGGAAACCTTTTTGTAAGGTCACTACATCCAAAAATATACTGCAATGTTACTGTGAAAATATTTGCTCTCCTTCCCTTACCGGGTCCTTCCCTACCCATTCATCCCTGCAGGGGATTATACGTTTTATCCACTGAGGCCATGTTTGACCACGTGACTTGCTTTGGCCAATGAAGTATGAGTAGCAATGACAAATGTCACCTTCTAAGCAGAAGCATTAATAGCCATGGGGAGGGTCTATCATGGCTCCTTCCAGTCTTTCATCCTGGGTCCTGGAATGAAACCCACAAAGTATATTAATGTGAGAAATAAACTTTTGTTGTTGGAAGCTACTGAGATTTGGGGATTGTTACTACAGCATAATTTAGCAAAAGCTGACGAATTCATATACCCCTCACTAAACTTTGATACATTAAAGACCGTCACTCACCAATGGGCAGGAGGAAGAAATAAGTAACCTCCTCTATAGTTTCTAACTTACTCTTGCAAAGTAGATAACAATTTGACCCCAAGCAGGATATCACTAGCCCACTGCTTGTTTTGTTTTGCTTTGTTTTCTCTCTAGACGTCTGGGCTGGCCAATTTGCTGCACTTCAGGCATTTGGAGTTGTCCTCTAATTCAACTCTTTACACAGGTATGAAATTCCCTTACTTGAAGAAAACCCGCAAAATACGGCACCAATGAAAATATTCTACAGGACACAAGAGAACAAGAAATGTCCAGAGGAATGAAATCTACTACTTTCTTTTGAAACAAATTAACTGTAAGAATCATTGTTGTACACCTGAAACTAATATACTGTTATATGTCAATTATATTTCGATTTTCAGAAGTTAACTATAGGGAGTTCCCTGGTGGTTTAGTGGTTAGGATTTGGTGCTTTCACTTCCATGACCCGGGTTCAGTCCGTCATCAGGGAACTGAGATCCTGCAAGCTGCGGCAGCACGGCCAAAATCAATCAATCAATAAATAAGTAAGTTATTTTTTAAATTAGAAGCTATTTGCTTGGGAAACAATAAAAGGCAGAAGAATACTGTATCTATTAAACAATAGTCTGCTGTGAAAAGAGCAGGCCAAGCTAACTAGAATACACCTAAAATAAAAACAAGAGAGGGAATTCCCTGGTGGTCCAGCAGTTAGGACTTGGCAATTTCACTGCCAGGACCTGGGTTCAATCCCTGGTCATAGAACTAAGATTCTGTAAGCCGCGTGGCACAGCCAAAATAATAATAATAATAAAATAAAAGACAGAGACTGAAAATTTAAAAAAAACACAAAAAAGAAAGGAAGAGTTATTAAATTTAATAAAGTACCACTTCAAGGAAAAAGCTGTATACAATAAAAATTTTTTATTTTCATAAGATGTATAATCTACAATGAAAAGAACAGTTGTAAAACTTTATACTCCAATACTATAACATGAAAACACATTAGACAAAAACAAGAGGCAATCTCTTTGAACTTACTGGTTAAAATGTAGAAAGCAATAACTTAAGAAACAACTGGGATGTTTCTAATTAATAAGAGTAGCTGGAAACTAAAATATTGAAATTGTCATAGGACAACTGTCACAGAAATGAACTAATATTTAGGGAGCAGCTACCTGGTATACAGTATCAAAACAGTGAGGAGTTAAACAGGAAGCACAGAAGTCATAAACTACACTACCATATACTTATAGATCAAGGCGAAGATACGTTTATATGTATGAATAACACACCTGAAACATAAAATATTTACACAATAAAGCTATAAAATGCTTTGGCTTGGGGCTGCCCTGGTGGCGCAGTGGTTGAGAGTGTGCCTGCCAATGCAGGGGACACGGGTTCGTGCCCCAGTCCAGGAGGATCCCACATGCCACGGAGCGGCCGGGCCTGTAAGCCATGGCTGCTGAGCCTGCGCGTCCGGAACCTGTGCTCCGCAACGGGAGAGGCCACAGCAGTGAGAGGCCCACGTACCGCAAAAAAAAAAAAAAAAAAAATGCTTTGGCTTGAGATTCAGGAAGCACTCTTTTAAAAGGGTAAATATGAGATGCTATAATCTCATAATCATCCTAACTATAGGATTAAAAACAATCTATGGTATGCAGTTCAGTATGTAAAGAAAAAGCAGGAAATGTTTAAAATCTTGAGCAGGAAATGTTTAAAATCATGCTGTACTCATGCTTGCCCCTTCAGGTTGAAAAGGCAGGAACCATATCACCAATATACTTAGGAAGTGAATGCAACACTCTGACAGAAATGTCAAATTAAAACCTCTTCTTCCTCATATATCCTCAGAGTAAATTCCTGTCTTCTGAGGAAATTATCTTCAAACTTTTGTTAACCAACAAAACATTCTGTACACAAAACCTCACTCTAGCTTAAGACTGAACAGCTGAGCTGCTACGACTAAAGTGTAAGTAAGGCAGGGCCACAGGGTGGGAGCAGTTCCACAAATGGCTACCAAGTACCTCCCACCAGTAAGGAGCACCATGAGCCAGGCACTGGGCTAAGCACTGGGAATTCAGGAGGGAACAAAACAGAGCCTCTGCCCTCAGGCAGCTTACATTCTGGAATGGGGAGAAAGCTAATAAAGAAGTAAACAAACAAATATGATCATTTCACACACAGAGAACCACTCCAAAGGAAATGAGGTAGGGTAACAAGGCATGATGGTTGGAGGTGGTATCTGGGATTTCTCTGTATGCCTGGGTAGTCAAGGAGAACCTCTCTAAAAAGACACTGGGGTTCTTTCTGGGAGGGTTCAGCCAGTGCAAAGACCCATGGAAGGAAAAGAACCTGTCCAAGGAAGAGAAAGAGGCCAGTCCAGCTGGAGCGAAGTGAACAAAGTGAGCATAGAAAGAGGAAACGGGAGAGGCAACAGAGACCAACATACAAGCATCTCTTAAAGTGAGGCTTGGATTTTACTTTAAGTGTAATGGGAAGTCTTTGAAAGGTTTTGAGCAAGGGAATAACAGGATCTGATTTTTAGCGTAGAAGGTGCTGTGTGGAACAGATTCCATGCAGACAGAGTGAAATCAAGAAAACCAGCGAGATCATGGCAGACACTCACGTGAGAGGCAGTGGTGGCCAGGAGTAACATTTAACAGTGGGAATGATGATGAGTGGTCAGATTCGGGATGTACTTTGAACAGAAAGCTCACAGAACTTAACGGAATAGATATGGAGCAGGTAGAAGACAGAAGAATCAAGAAGAGCTGTGAAGTTTCTGGCCTGGAGAACTGGGTGGATAAGGGCGCCATTTGCTAAGACGGAAAGGTCTGGGGTGTGTAGATTAGACTGGGCATAGCATCGAGATTTTTTTTTTTTTTTTTTTTTTTGCGGTACGTGGGCCTCTCACTGTTGTGGCCTCTCCCGTTGAGGAGCACAGGCTCCGGACGCGCAGGCTCAACGGCCATGGCTCACGGGCCCAGCCGCTCCGCGGCATGTGGGATCTTCCCGGACTGGGGCACGAACCCGTGTCCGCTGCATCGGCAGGCGGACTCTCAACCACTGCGCCACCAGGGAAGCCCGAGAATTGTGTTTTTACAGTTGGCCAACAGGCACATGAAAAGACACTCGACATCACTAATTATTAGAGAAATGCAAATCAAAACTACAATGAGGTACCACCTCACACGGGTCAGAATGGCCATGATTAAAAACTCTATAAATAACAAATGCTGGAGAGGTTGTGGAGAAAAGGGAACCCTCCCATACTGTTGGTGGGAATGTAAATTGGTGCAGCCACTATGGAGAACAGTATGGAGGTTCCTTAAAAGACTAAAAATAGAGCTACCATATGAGACAGCAATCCCACTCCTAGGCATATATCCGGACGAAACTATAATTCAAAAAGATACATGCACCCCAATGTTCATAGCAGCAGCACTATTTACAATAGCCAAGACATGGAAACAACCTAAATGTCCATCAACAGATGAATGGATAAAGAAGATGTGGTATATATATATATATATATACACAATGGAATACCACTCAGCCATAAAAAAGAATGAAATGCCATTTGCAGCAACATTGATGGACCTAGAGATTATCATACTAAAGGAAGTCAGAAAGAGAAAGACAAATATCATGATATCACTTATATGTGGAATCTAAAATATGACACAAAAGAACTTATCCACAAAACAGAAACAGGCTCAGACACAGAAAACAGACTTGTGGTTGCCAAGAGGGGGAGGGGGGGAAGGAGGGATAGATTGGGAGTGTGGGATTACCATATGCAAACTATTTTATATATATATATATATATATATATATATGTATAACTGAATCACTTTGCTGTATACCAGAAACTAACACACCATTCTAAATCAACTATACTTCAATAAAATAAATTAAAAAAAAAAAAGAAAGAACTCTGTTTTGACCATGTTAATTTTGAACAGCCTATCATTATGTTCCCAAGAAAACCTGCCTACTTAGATGGTGCCTAGCTGACCATCTAAGTCTGCAGTTCTTGGGAGAAGTTGGAGCTGGAAACACACATATACCTCCCACACCTCTATTCCCATGGCAAACCCTTTAAGACTTCTCAGAAATCCCAGTGCTCCCCAGAGCAGTGTGAAAACTTAATGTTTACCTCCAACTTGCTACCTAAACTTGCCTAATGTTTGCATAGTGTAGACAAATAATTAAATTAAGAAAATGTAAATCACATTTGCCTACACTAGAATAAATTTGTTGACACCAAAACAAATTACAGATGGCTTGAAGAGTCTAGTGAAAAAAATGAAACCATGGAAGTGTGCTAGAAGAAAATATGGGTTAATATTCATAAAATCTTGGCATGAGAGAGGACTTCCTCATTTGACCGCGGGCAGAAATCCTTAAAAATGGAAAATAATCGTGGATTGTCGGGGTGGGGAAGGTAAATACTTCTATAAAAGAAAACACCACAAGTTTTAAAAGCAAATGAAAAATTGGGAATAAAGAAATATCCCTGGACTTCCCTGGTGACTCAATGGTTAAGAATCCACCTGCCAATGCAGGGGACACGGGTTTGAGCCCTGGTCCGGGAAGATCCCACGTGTCGTGGAGCAACTAAGCCCGTGTGCCACAACTACTGAGCCTGCGCGCCACAACTACTGAGCCCGCCTGCCACAACTATTGAAGCCCATGCGCCTAGATCCTGTGCTCCTCAACCAGAAAAGCCACTGCAATAGGAAGCCTGCACACCGCAACGAAGAGTAGCCCCCACTCGCCACAATTAGAGAAAGCCCAAGTGCAGCAACAAAGACCCAATGTAGCCAAAAATAAATAAATAAGATTATTAAAAAAAAAAAAAAAAGAAATATCCCTAAGTACAAGGAGCCCACATAAATGAAGAAAAAAGATTAACTCCAAAAGAAAATGTGACAACGACAAGAGAAAATTCCAAAGAGAAGAAATAATATACGTGAGCAACTAACACAAAATTTTTTTTTAATTAACACATTAAAAAATGCTAAACTTATCAGCAAAAGGAATTAAAACAAGGAGATACTATTTTTTCCCCTATCAAGCTCATAAATATTAAAATGGCAATGAGTATAGACTTGGAACCTGGGCAGTAATTACTAAGCCCTTTCTGGAGACAATTTGGTAAAATGTATCAAGAGCCATAGATTTTAGAAGCTCTTTGACCTACCAATTCTGCTTCATGGAACTCATCCAAAAGGCAGGGGTATCAGGGGGTTTGCTTCAAAAGATTTCAGCACAAATTATGTTTTTCAGATTAGAATATTCTGCACCTAAAAAAGAGATGCTTCAGAATCACATCTAATAACATGAAAAGATATTGGATTTAAAAAATTAGGTTTTAAATGAAAAATCAGAAAGAGAAATTAAGGAAACACGCCCACTTACCACTGCAACAAAAAGAATAAAGTACCTAGGAATAAACCTACCTGAGGAGGCAAAGGACCTCTATGCAGAAAACTATAAGACACTGATGAAAGAAATCAAAGATGAAACAAACAGTTGGAGAGATATACCATGTTCTTGGATTGGAAGACTCAACACTGTGGAAATGACTAGACTACCCAAAGCAATCTACAGATTCAGTGCAATCCCTATCAAATTACCAATGGCATTTTTCACAGAACTACCACAAAAATTTTTACAATTTGTATGGAAACACAGAAGATTCCGAATAGCCAAAGCAATCTTGAGAAAGAAAAATGGAGCTGGAGGAATCAGGCTCCCTGGCTTCAGACTATACTACAAAGCTACAGTAATCAAGACAGTATGGTACTTACACAAAAACAAAAATATAAATCAATGGATCAGGATAGAAAACCCAGAGATAAACCCACGCACCTATGGTTACCTTATCTTTGACAGAGGAGGCAAGAATATACAATGGAGAAAAGGCAGCCTCTTCAATAAGTGGTGCTGGGAAAACTGGACAGTTACATGTAAAAGAATGAAATTAGAACACTTCCTAACACCATACACAAAAATAAACTCAAAATGGATTAAAGACCTAAATGTAAGGCCAGACACTATAAAACTCTTAGAGGAAAACACAGGCAGAACACTCTATGACATAAATCACAGCAAGATCCTTTTTGACTCACCTCCTAGAGTAATGGAAATAAGAACAAAAATAAACAAGTTGGACCTAATGAAACTTAAAAGCTTTTGCACAGCAAAGGAAACCATAAACAAGATGAAAAGACAACCCAACCCTCAGAATGGGAGAAAACATTTGCAAACGAAGCAATTGACAAAGGATTAATCTCCAAAATATACAAGCAGCTCTTGCAGCTCAATATCAAAAAACAACCCAATCCAAAAATGGGCAGAAGACCTAAATAGACATTTCTCCAAAGAAGACATACAGATTGTCAACAAACACACGAAAGGATGCTCAACATCACTAATCATTAGAGAAATGCAAATCAAAACCACAATGAGGTATCACCTCACATCAGTCAGAATGGCCATCATCAAAACATCTACAAACAATAAATGCTGGAGAGGGTATGGAGAAAAGGGAACCCTCCTGCACTGTTGGTGGGAATGTAAATTGATACAGCCACTATGGAGAACAGTATGGAAGTTCCTTAAAATCTAAAAATAGATCTACCATATGATCCAGTAATCCCACTACTGGGCATATGACCTGAGAAAACCATAATTCAAAAAAATACATGTACCTCAATGTTCATTGCAGCACTATTTACAATAGCCAGGACATGGAAGCAACCTAAGTGTCCATCGACAGATGAATGGATAAAGAAGATGTGGCACATGTATACAATGGAATGTTACTGTGCCATAAAAAGGAACGAAGCTAAGTTATTTGTAATGAGGTGGATGGACCTAGAGTCTGTCACGCAGAGTGAAGTAAGTCAGAAAGAGAAAAAGAAAACCGTACGCTAACGCACATATATGGAATCTAAAAAAAATGGTACTGATAAACCTAGTGGCAGGCCAGGAATAAAGACACAGATGTAGAGAACAGACTTGAGGACATAGGTGGGGAAGGGGAAGCTGGGACGAAGTGAGAGAGTAGCATTGACATATATACACTACCAAATGTAAAATGGATGGCTAGTGGGAAGCTGCTGCACAGGGAGATCAGCTCAGTGCTCTGTGAACACCTAGAGGGGTGGGATAGGGAGGGTGGGAGGGATGCTGAAGAGGGAGAGGATATGGGGATATATGTATACATATAGCTGATTCACTTTGTTGTACAGCAGAAACACAACACTGTAAAGCAATTATGTTCCAATAAAGATATTTAAATAAATAAATAAAAGTTTCAAAATAAAAATTAGGTTTTAAAATCGTGGTCAGGATAATACATAGCAATAGGCATATTCATAGAAAGAGATCTCTAATAATAAATTACAGGAAATTAACAGTGGTTCTGTCTAGAAAAATTAAGTGTTCTTTATGACCTTTTTCTTTCATTATAATGAGCATATATTATTTGATAATAAAAACTTCGTTTTGGGGGGAAAAACAAAAATAAAAGTCCTATGCATATTGAATAGAAATTACCAAAAAATTAACAGGAGATATTTTCAAGTGATAAAATACAATTTTGCAAAATTTTTCATCACTTCTAGAATCTAAATTCTCTGTATTTTACACACTTCCCATTATGAACATGCACTACTTATTTTTTAAAAAGGTAAAACAAACTTCTAAAAATTACTTTCCAATTTTATCTTAATTTGAATGACCGTTACAACTATCACACAGTATTTTCAAGGGTTTATGCCCTTCTCTTCATGTACCAAAACCAGTTTTTCTTCATTATTCTAAATAGCTTAGGGGAGCACAAAGGGATTCTCCTGAAACACGCTGGGTCCCATATCTCCCTCCATGTTAATACCTTTAATGGACTTCAACACTTTAGCTCAGTGGTTCCCGAAGTCTTGTCCCAGACCTACAGCACCAGCATAAACAGGGAGCTGATAAATGCAAATTCTTGGGCCCCACCTCAGACCTAGAGAATAAGAAACAGGGTGGGACCCAACAGTGAGTTTTATCATGATACTCTAGGTGATTCTGATGCATGCCAAAGTTGGAGAACCACTGTTTCAGCCTATAACCTTTGGGTCTTCAGCATCCAGAAACTCTCCTACACAGTCAAATCATTTTTCAAATTATATCTTTCAGAATTCTAATGGTAACACATTAAATCATTCAAGGGGACTGAGCTGCTAAGTCTCTAATCGTAACAGCTAAAAACAAAATTTTTAAAGAAAAAGAAAAAGATAACAAGGAAAGAAAACCATACCTGTAGAGATGTCTTAAAGGTACCAGTGAGTCCTAGAGACATCACTTCAAGCCTTCCACGGCCTTTGAGGTTGACACACCCCGCCTCCTCAAGGAACACGCTAAATGCGAACTCATTTAATTACAAGTGTCAAAGGCAGGGCTTCACAATCAAACAATCAACCAGACTCCTCAGTAAAAACAATACTGAAGCCATATCTAGACATAAATACAACCATCAGGGGGCTTCCCTGGTGGCTCAGTGGTTGAGAATCTGCCTGCTAATGCAGGGGACACGGGTCCAAGCCCTGGTCTGGGAGGATCCCACATGCCACGGAGCATGTGCCTGTGAGCCACAACTACTGAGCCTGCGCGTCTGGAGCCTGTGCTCCGCAACAAGAGAGGCCGCAATAGTGAGAGGCCCGCGCACCGTGATGAAGAGTGGCCCCCGCTTGCCACAACTAGAGAAAGCCCTCGAACAGAAATGAAGAGCCAACACAGCAAAAATAAAAAATAAATAATGAGGCCGAAGGAAATAACTGTCCTTTAAAACAGATAAAAAAAAAAAATACAACAATCAGGTGTGCTAAAAACTTGAGAAACATCTTCACCTGAACTAATCAGTGAGCCCATTTGGGGCAAGGTCTACTGGCGTTTGATGTGAACAACAATTAATATAGTTGTTTACTTGTAATGGAGGTATAACCATGAGAGAAATGAAAGAAAGTTTATTCACAGCCCAATGAAGTACCAAATTTCTCTGCCACGTTCATCTGTTCAAAGAGCCAGGTACGAAGCTAGTGCCAGAGACAAAATGATGTTTAAAGTACCTTTCCTGCCCTCCAGAAGCCTGCGGTCCCCTTGGAGACTGGCAGAGTCCAGACAGGACCTCCACTCACTCCAGGGCAGAAACTTTACATACATTCTTTAATACTTGAGGTTAAGTCACTTGTTCAAGGCCACCCAACTCCCTACAAGTCCAGGCTCTGCTCTTGCCCTTCCATCCTGGCCCTAATGTTGGCACCGAAAGGAGACATGAGTATGCACTGTCGCATCTTACATGAGATTGTGCTAAGAATAAAGCCAAGAATAAAAGCGACTTTGCTGTTATTAAAAAGGGGACATACAATTAGGTAAAATCAAGTGGCATCAGGCCAAGTAAAAAAAAGGAGTTTATCAGGGAGTTCCCTGGTGGTCTAGTGGTTAGGATTCACCACTTTCACTGCCATGGCCCGGGTTCAATCCCCGGTCAGGGAACTGAGATCCCTAAAGCCGCGTGCGTCACAGCAAAAAAAAAAAAAAGTAGTCTCTAATGATCCTGATTTTTTTTAAAATATTTATCTATCTGTCTGTCTATCTATCTATCTATCTATCTATTTTGGCCGCACCAGGTCTTAGTTGCGGCACGAGGGATCTTCGTTGCAGCACGTTTAGTTGCCACATGCAGGCTTCTCAGTTGCAGCATGCGGACTCTTACCAGGCCCCCTGCATTGGGAGTGCGAGGTCTTACCCACTGGACCACCAGGGAAGTCCCCTAATGATCCTGCTTTTGAATGAGAAAAATTATCTATAGAAGCAACAGCAACAAAAAAAGGGCAAGACGAATATGGAACAAAAATATTAATACTGATTATGCTGAATGGGAAGATTATAGATGATTATTGTCCCAATTCAAAATTCTTTTATAATGTAAATTATTTTTAAAAAATGATCATCCAACATTTAAAAAAAATTTTTTTAACCCAGCCAAGATTCCATTAATCAGTAGTTATCCACAGGTTTGTACCACTCCCCAGTGGATGTTCAGAAACATGTGGGAGTGTTTTCGGTTGTCACATTCACTGGGAGGCACCACTGGCGTTTAACAGGCTCCTGAGAACAGTCCCACACAAGGAACTGTCCCATGTGACTCGAATGTCTGTCTAGACGTTCCTATAGGGGGAAACAAAATCCATTTATAACTCTCCAAACCTAGAACCAAATTCCACTTTACATATAAACACAAAGGACTTTTTACAAGTTTTTACTATATACCCTCACCCTAGTAGGGTGCTAGCAGTATATGTCAAAAGAACATTGTTTTCAGTTTTACCAAAAGTTGTTCACAATTTCGGAAAACCCACGTCATTAACTATACTGCCCTTCTCAATATCTGAACCACCTCCATCAGGGTACACCGGTAGTCAGTGCATTTGCAGTGAGCATCTCACTCCTGTGTCTTCTGGTGCAGTCAAGACCAAGCTCGGACATATTCAAATGCCACAGAAATGCTTTGATTGCTTCTTTATAAAAAAGTTGGGGCATTACATTGAGAGTTTTGAAATTATGTGTGTATTATTGATGAATTTAACCTCATGAGACTAAAGGAAGCTTTACAAAAAGGCAGTGCTGGGTGTGACAAGGCTGAGAGCTGTGGTGACCCGAGGAATGTATGCAGTGATCAGAGTGCTGCTGACTTCTACTAGGCCAGACATTAAAGAGATCTGCAAAACCGCAAAACAGTGCCACTTATCTCTCTACAATTCTTTGTTATGAAAAATAGAGTTATTTTCATTAAAGAGTTATTTATGCTCACTTGTAATGAATTTATTATTTTTAAATGAATTAATAAAGCAAAAGTGTTAAAAATAGGTAACTTTTCTGTTTCAATTTTAATATGGAAATACCAATGAAGAATACATAAACAAAAGCTCTTTGATAGTCTTCAATACATTTTAGGTGCGTGAAGGGGGTCCTAAGATGAAAATGTTTGCAAACTGCTGCTCTTATAGAAAAAGGTAAGGAAGGAGGGCACTTTTGGCTGGAGAAGGAGCAGGTCACAAACCAGAGCAGTACCTGAGTAGGGTGAGGGAACTTCGAGAACCAAGCCAGATCAGTAGTGCTGGATTACAAGTGGCGAAGGGAGAGGAAGGAATCCTGGAATGAGGTATAAGCTTCTGACTTGGGCAGCTGAATATACAGGATGCCACTCAGAGGAATTTTAATACCATAACCATTGCGTCATAAAAACAATTTTTAAGTAGAAAATAAACCCACAAACATAAAAGTTTAAATGAAACTACCAGCACATACAGCCCTTTTTCATGCAGACATTAATAATAGTCAAAAATACCTTCTTTCACTGCTTCTGATACATGTTAACAAACCAGACGTTTGGACAATAGTCATGAACATGACTGGAGCGCACTCCATGGCACCAAAAGTGGAAAAGGAGAGACAGTATCCGCCCTCCTCCCCCCCTCCACCCCCTGCCAGGCCTCCTTCGGCCAGCATCTTCAAGGAGTCCATACAATATTTTTTTAAGGATTCACCTTCAAAAACCTTTTAAATCAGAGATGTTCAAAGAAGCAGGAAGGAGGGACCACCTACTGCCCCGTGGCAGGTTTCTGCAGGAACTCCTGGGCAGGCTCTGCCTCTCACTGGCCCCGCAGGGTCGTGCTTTCCCTCCCAGAGTTCAGGACAGAGGAACGGATATGGCCACACAGCAAAGAAAGTCTCTTAAGGAAGAGTCCAAAAACGCCCAATTTTTAACACTAGTGGAGCCACTCCATCACACAAACTGTCTGGAACCATCCCCAGGCCCCACCCCTGCTTCCTACATCACCCCAGTGCGTATCTTGGACCTAGAAAGGGAGCCGGGGCAGTAAGACTGATACTAGGAAGAGAAAATCAGGGAGTTCCCTGGTGGCCTAGCGGTTAGGATTCTGGGCTTTCACTGCCATGGCCCAGGTTCAATCCCTGGTCAGGAAACTGAGATCCCGCAAGCCGCATGTGGAGGCCAAACCAAACCAAAACAAACAAACAAAAAATAGGTTAAAAAAAAAAAAAAGAGAGAGAGAGAGAGAAAGGCAGGAGGTGGGATGGGAGGGCACATCCTTGAGCCCCAGGGGAGATCTCTTGGCAACATTCCCCTTGTAGTCCAGGGCTAGAGGCCTGGGTTATTCTGCCTCTCCTTGCCCCAGTGGTGACAAGCCTGGGGCAGCCCACACCAAGGCAGGTGACATTCTTAGAGGTTGGTAACTTTTCCTTTATATGAATCCCAAGGACACTTATCACCATTAACAGGTGTACCTACTACTTCTAAGTTACTTTTATTATTTTTTAATCTTAGCCAACTGTTTTTTCTGTTTTTTGTTTTAGTATTTATTTACTTAGGCTCCACCAGTTCTTAGTTGCAGCACGTGGGATCTTCGTCATGGCATGCAGGATCTTTTTTTTTTTTTTTAGTTGCAGCATGCGGGACAGGCCCAGCCGCTCTGCAGCATGTGGGATCTTCCCGGACCAGGGCACGAACCCGTGTCCCCTGCATCGGCAGGCGGACTCTCAACCACTGCGCCACCAGGGAAGCCCTTGTGGGCTTCTTAATTGTGGCATGAGAACTCAGTTGCAGCACACACGCGCGATCTAGTTCCCCAACCAGGGATTGAACCCAGGTCCCCTGCATTGGGAGTATGGGTGTCTTACCCACTGGACAGCCAGGGAATTCCCTTAAAAAGTTACTTTTTTAAAGGCTGTCTTTAACACCTTCCCCCACCCCAACCTTTTTTCTCATTTCTAGTTGGTAGTAAAAACCCGCAGAATCATTCAAATGGCATAAATGCATGACTCAAAGACAGATTAGGAGAAAACTGTGAAAATCTAACTTATTTCAAAGGGCTGAAGAAAGGGAGAGAGATGCTCCTGTAAGCCATAAGCTGAGCCAATCCCTAGGAAGGAAACATCCAACTAGAAAACTGGACCAGAGGCATCCTGGGCAAGAGGTTTGGCACCCTACAGCTCCCCAACCTCCTATTCTTGCTCCCCATGTCTCCCTGAACCACTTCTTTGCTGGAGACCCTGCCCTAGGCACTAGACCCAGGCCCCCTCCCAACCCTAGCACCACTGTCGCACAGCACTACAATGAGGTAGAAGTGTGGGCGGGCCTTCCAAGTGGGAACTGTCTATATATATTCCCAGTAAGTTACTATTATACAGAATGCATACATAAACTAGTATATAGCATAGCGCGAACAGTGAAGACTCTGGAAGCCAGACTGCGTGGGTCCTAATACCTAGATCTGCCACCTACCAGTTGTGGAATCATAGGTAAATTATTTAACCATTATAACAGTACTTATTCTGCAGAGTTATAGGGAGGATTAGATGAGTTATCACATGGGGAAAGACCTAGAACACTGCCTACACATAGTAGGCACTCAGTAAACATCAGCTGTTATTATGAAGCTTCAAATACATTATGGGTTATACAAGTTTGGGGGAACTGAATATGGTAACCTTAATCAACATATCTAATATCATTCCTATTGTAAAATGTGTTCAAATTTAAAAACTATAGGCTTAACCAATAACCGAGATCCTTTTCCTAAACTGGAGACTTACAGTGTCCAGAAAAGAACACCCTGGTTCCAAATCTAATAAGCTCTGAGCAATAAAGACATAAAATCACCACCACCAAAAAAAGCCAAAGAACAAAAAAAACAATTGGCTTACAATTATTTTCCCTCTATTTTCAAAAATGCATAATGTAGGCACTTCATACATTTTAAAAAAATTATTAGCACATAACATTTTTGTTAAGACACTGATTCTCTAACTTTCTGGCCTCAGGACTTTTTTACATTCTTAAAAATTACTGAGGAACCCAAAGAGCTTACCTTAGGAAATTCTAAAAAAATAGACATATATAAGCACATAAAACATTAGCCATCAAAGGAATGATGTCATCAAATGCATAAAGCCACTGGAAAACTACACTGAACACATGGAGAAGGAGAGTATAAAAGGGAAATCACATCTTAACCATCATTACCAAAATAATCTGAACTTGCAGATCCTTTGAAAGGGTCTCAACAATCCCCAGGGGCTCCAGACTACATTTTGAGAACCTCTGCACTAAGGAAAGAACAAGTATCAAAATTCTCACTGCTTTCATTTTCTACCTTTTCTAGATCTACAAGAGAATAATTATAATACATTTCACCGGATTATATATGAAATGAAAATGATCACATCCTAAAATTATTTTTAAAATAGTTTAAGAAAATATTTTGACAAAATTGCCATTAGGGTAAACTAAATGTCATGTCTAATTTTCTCCCTTTTTTAAAAACACAGAATGTAAAATTTACCATTTAAATCATTTTAAAGTGGACAATTCAGCGACATGTAATACATTCACAATGTTGTACAACAAACACCTGGTTCCAGAACATTTTCGTCACCTCTGAAAGAAACACCATATCCTGTCCCTAGCGAGTAATCTGCTTTCTACGGATTTGCCTATCCTGAATATTTCATACAAATGGATCATAGAGTAGGTGGCCTTTTGTGTCTGGTTTCTTTCACTTAGCATAATGTTTTCAAGGTTCCTCCATGTTGTGGATGCATCATTCATTCCTCTTTATGGCTGAATACTATTCCATTAGAAGAATATACCAAATTTCGTTTGTCTACTGATAAACAAAAGTCGACGGACATGACTATTTCCACCTTTTGGCTACTGTGAATAGTGCTGCTATGAACATTCCACATACAAGTTTTTGCTTGAACACCTGTTTTCAATTCTTTGGGGTATATACCTAGGAATGAAATTGCTAGGCCACATAACTCTATGTTTAGCTTACTGAGGAAGAGCAGTAGCACAATTTTACATCCCTACCAGGAATTCCAATTTTTCCACATCCTTGACAAAACTTTATTTATTTATTTATTTTTGTAGTACGCGGGCCTCTCACTGTTGTGGCCTCTTCCGTTGCGGAGCACAGGCTCCGGACGCACAGCCTCAGCAGCCATGGCTCACGGGCCCAGCCGCTCCGTGGCATGTGGGATCTTCCCGGACCGGGGCACAAACCCGTGTCCCCTGCATCGGCAGGCGGACTCTCAACCAGTGCGCCACCAGGGAAGCACTCTGTTGTTTTTTAATAGCCATCCTAATGGGTGTGAAGTGGCATCTCATACTCTAGATTTCCATTTCCCTATTGACTAAATATCAATACATTGAACATTTTTCATGTGCTCGTTGAGTGTTCATACTACCCTCTTTGCAGAAATGCCTAGTCACATCTTTTGCCCATTTTTAAAATTAGGTTGTTTCTTTGTGTGGTTGGACGTAAGAGTTCTTACATCTAATTATTTTTCTGTAAGTAGATGAAAGCACTTTAAACCTACCAGGCATCTGGTCCTCTCCTCTCTACCAAGCTTAAGACAAATGCCAACCTTCCAGATGATAGAAAGAGCAACCAAGAAGTTAAAAGAGGTCACAGAATCAATTGGCAATAATACTATATAACACCTTCATTTCTGTCTTAAATTATAAATCCAGGATTGAATCATAGGTGATGATAAAATAATAATATTCATTTCTCAGAAAGTGCTTACTATTTAGTGAGGCCCTGTCTTAGGTGCTTTAACATCCTCACAATAACCCTACAAGGCAAGAACTGTGATCCACCTCATTTTATAAATGAGGAAATAGGTGCATTAAAGTTAAATAGCTGGCTTATGGTCATACAATCAGTAGCTGAACAGCTTGGCTTCAGAATTTGTGCTCTTAATCCCTTTGTTAGACTACCTCTCAACCATGAAATAATAAGCCTTGCCTGAATGCCTGAGGACTTTTTTAGAAAATGCTAGTAGCTACATTTTGATATGTCACTTTCAAGTTCCAATCCCCACTGTCTGCACAAATCTTGGTTCTAGAACTCTTTAATCGGGCTTAGGAATGTCACAAAGAAGTAAGCCAAAAACCAAAGGGGTGAATGTCATTTTATCATTCCAACTTAGGTCTTTTCTAAGATTTCTGAATCTGACAAAGGCCATTCAGGATGTGACTCAACAGTCTATTTCCAAGAGCATCTGGATTGCATCTTGACAGTAATTATAAGAGGTTACAGTTACCAGCAAAGCCAGTGCCTAAAGGTCCATCGAGCTCAAACCCATAATTTGCAGTATAATTATACAGCAGTTAATGGCTTTGCAAACTGAATCTCAAACTTGAGAAGAAATCTAAAAGGTAATATATTTCATAATAAAACCAATATGAACACAATATTGGAGTTTATAGATTTCATTTTCCGAGCAATAATTAGAGCCATAACTTCCTGATATTTCTAACATTGCTGCAACTGCCTAGAGTTATGGGACCTCAGAATTTGAAGGAACTTTAAGCCATATCTAGAATAATCCTTCACAAATAACTCTTGCTTCTTCTAGAATTAAAAGGTGGACCAAAGCCCTGAAGTGTGCCTACCTGATACATGTTCATTTATACCAAGTGTCAGTTCATAATGTTATCCTCCTATTTACTTTTGCGGTAACTCAAGAATTTTTTTATTTAAGTTCAGCTATCCAATATGACTTATAATGTTTTCATTACTACAAATGTAGCAAATGTGAGGTTCTGTTTTCTCATCTGTGACATAAGGGTATTTACCATCTATCTCACAGAATTGTGGAAAACAAATTAGATGGGATATGTGAAAGTCCCTTGCAAAATACCTGAGCTGGGACAGGTACTCAGTAAGCATTCCTCTGTGTGTGTGGGGATGGGCAGTATGGGTGTGTGCCTGGGGGGAGGGGGTGCGGATAGTGACAGATGTGGGTCAGATAAAACCAGAAGTCATTCTAAAGCATACTTTACATAAGCTAAGCACAACTCAGCTTACTTATCTAAAGATCACTTATCTGATGAACTTAGCCGTATATAACCCCAAATCTAGATGAGAGCAGAAGAGTTTCCTAATAAGGAAAATGGGTATCATTCATGTAGTTATTAAAGGAAATCAGGTTATTCCTTGGGTAGACCAATCTATAATACCATTTCTGATAGAGCAGAAGGCTCCAAACAAATATCTCACCCCGTTTGTTCAAATGTTTCACTGAATTATGGCTAAGAAGGTTCAACATGTAAAACATTAGCATGAATAAGCTTAAGTCACAAGAGGGATGTAAAATGCTTTCCTGTTATGACAGGCTTGTGAAATTAAGAATTGTAAATCAAGGGACCTGGGAAATAGATGGAAAGAAGTACACTCAAAAAAGTATGAGGGGGGTGGGATCAGAAAGAAAATGACTAACAGCTGTGGCAGGACCTTCCGCCTCAGGTAGGTCCAGTTTGGCCTAGAAGGGTATCAGCCAGAACCAGAGTAGGGGAGGCAGAGGAAGACGGCAAAGGAAAATGCTCGCTTGGGGGAAACGAAATGTCAAGGTAAGTGCATGTGACAAAAGGACGACATTTTGAGGTGCAGGCGGCCGGAATTGGGAAAGGTGAGGTATAGCTGGAGAAGAGGAAAAATTAGAAAGGTCAATAGGGACAGAGCATAGAGCACTCTTTAGACTGTGCATAAAGGTTTAGACTTTATCCTATAGGGTGGCAATCAGTGTGGTCTGTGGATCCCTGGAGTTCCCAAGACCCTTTCGGGGATCCTGAAGTTCAAAATTATTATCATAATAGTACTCAGACATTACTTTCTCTTTTCTTATGTTTGCATTGATACAAAAACAAGGGTGGGGGCCACTACAGCCACCTTAGCAGAGGGACCAAACTGTACTAGTGGTCCTTGTATTCTTCACTGCCACACACTCATGTTTAGATAAATTAATTTAAAAAAATTAGGGCTTCCCTGGTGGCGCAGTGGTTGAGAGTCCGCCTGCCGACGCAGGGGACACGGGTTCGTGCCCCGGGCCGGGAAGATCCCACATGCCGCGGAGCGGCTGGGCCCGTGAGCCATGGCCGCTGAGCCTGCGCGTCCGGAGCCTGTGCTCCGCAGCGGGAGAGGCCACAACAGTGAGACGCCCGCGTACCTCAAAAAAAAAAAAATTAAACAACAATTTCACCTCAGAACATCCTTGATGAGTTATTAAAAAGTATTACTTTATTAAATCTCGGCCGTTGAGTACATGTGTTTAATACTGGTGTGACTAAAGGACACTTCTATGGCACACCAGAGAATATGACCAATATCTCCAGGTAACTTGTGCAAATGAGTTACAAGCTGAACTAGCCACTTTTTTCATGGAACACAATTTTTGTTCAGCAGAATGACAACAGAAAAACTATGGTTATTCAGACTTGAGTATCTGGCAGATGGTTTCTCAAAAATGAAGGGGACCTGCTGCTTCAAGAAAAACGACTGACAGTATTTGTTGCTGATGATAAAAGTTAAGCTCTGGGGTAAAAATTTTAAATTTGGAAAACTAGTATCTGCTACTGTGAGTTAGACTGCTTCCCTCAAATTTAGAGAATTTTCTAATAAGATGGGTGGTAAAATTAACAAATGGGATTTCGTGATATTGTTTAATGAAATGTATCAACATCTGGAAGACCCACATAACTTAGTGGAGCAATATTTTCCAAATGACCAATACATGATGTTACAAAATCACAGAGGAGTAAAACATCCATTCAAATTGCAAGATGGATCAATAGATTTTATTTTAACAGAGCATGAAGAGTTTACTAATATAACTTCAGATTCCACACTGCAACTAAGAAACTACCTTAAGAAACTACCAATGTCAAATGCTGGTATAGTATCAAAGAATAACCACAATTTTTGGAAAATGCCATTAAGACTCCTGCTTTCTCCAACTACATATCTGTGTAAGACCAGATTTTCATCAATTACTTCAACCAAAACAACATTTCGTAACAGACTACAGAGCAGATATGAGAATCCAGCTGTCTTCTACTAAGTCAGACATTAAAGCGCAAAACCGTAAAACAGTGCCACTCTTCTCACTAAATTTGTTTTTTTAAAAAAAATACATTTATTTATTTATTTTTGGCTGCATTGGGTCTTCGTTGCTGCACACAGGCTTTCTCTAGTTGCGGTGAGCAGGGGCTACTCTTCGTTGTGGTGTGTAGGCTTCTCATTGCAGTGGCTTCTCTTGTTGCGGACCACGGGCTCTAGGCGTGCGGGCTTCCGTAGTTGTGGCACGTGGGCTCAGTAGTTGTGGCTCGCGGGCTCTAGAGCGCAGGCTCAGTTGTTGTGGCCCACAGGCTTAGTTGCTCCGCCACATGTGGGATCTTCCCAGGTCAGGGCTTGAACTCGTGTCCCCTGCGTTGGCAGGTGGATTCTTAACCACTGCACCACCAGGGAAGTCCCTCTGTTTTGTTTTGTAAAACAGTTTTCATAAATATCTGTTTTTTATGTGAGTGTGTAATGGGTTTATTACAGATATTTTCAATAAATAAATTAATATTTTATAACTCTCTCAGTTTTAATTTCTAATCTGACAAATAGTGATAAAACACACGTAAAGAAAATCTGCTTGGGGTCTTCAATAACTTTTAAGAGTATATAAGGGTCCTGATACCAAAGTTTGAAACCCATCCCCGTAAGAGATGAAACCACAGGGGAAGATTTCATCGTGAGGCAGCATGTGAACCAATAAACTCCTCTGGCAACAACATGCAGGTGAGACGAAGTGGATGAAGGAAGCCTGACCAGCCAGGAAGTGGAAGCCAGTAAGAGCAAAGCAGTCAAGTGAAAAACGGTAACTGCCTGGACTAAGACAGCTGCAACGGCGAGAGGGAGAAGGGTGAATTCAAAAGATATTATGGAGACAGAATCGACAAGACCTCGCAACTTCAGAATCAGAAAGAGACCAGGCTGCTGCTTGCATGGCTGAATTGTAACTGACTGTCCACTTTTCTGGCTTAGACACAGGTACTGAGTCTACACCATATACAGTTGGCCCTCCGTATCCACGGGTCCCGTAGCTGTGGATTCAACCACCCTCATATCGAAAATACACAGAAAGAAAATTTCCAGAGAGTTCCAAAAAGCAAAATTTGAATTTGCTGAGCCCTGACAACTATCTGCATAGCATTTATATTGTATCAGGTATTATAAATAATCTAGAGATGATTTAAAGTATACGGGAGGATGTGCATAGGTTATACGCAAACACTACACCATCTTATATGAAAGGCTTGAACACCCAGGAATTTTGGTATCCGTGGGGGGTCCTGGAACCAATCTCACCACCCCACAGATACCGAGGGACAACTGTATAGACATCTACAGACTCTACAGTCAGATTATGGTTTTTTTAAAAATATTTATTTATTTATTACTTTGGCTGCGCCGGGTCTTAGTTGTGGCACGCAAGATCTTTAATTGCGGCATGCGGACTTATTAGCTGCGGCATGTGAACTCTTAGTTGTGGCATGCATGCAGGATCTAGTTCCCCAACCAGGGATCGAACCCAGGCCCCCTGCATTGGGAGTGTGGAGTCTTCTTACCCACTGGACCACCAGAGAAGTCCCAGAATATGTGTTCTAACAACAATTCTCTGACATCAACTAGGTGTCCTACGGTTCAATTTAGTGCAGACCCCACAGGTTAAGGGCTCAGTCCCACTTCAACGCCAGCCCCAAGTCTCAATGATCCCCAAGCTACCAGCACTTCTGCCATGGAGGCTACAAACTCGCAGGGTCCCATGACCACACCAACCCCCGCTGCCCCAGGTTCAATAATTCACAACTCACACAACTGAGGAAAGCTCCATACTTGTGATTACAGTTTTATTATAAAGGATATAACTCGGGAACAACCATTTGGCCATTTGGGCTAATAGGGCAAAGTATGGGGGAAGGGAGGTGCAGAGATGCCACACCTTCCTCTCCTCCTCCATGGAATACAGGTGCACTCCTTTCCACACAGCTAAGTGTTCGCCAAACCAGAAGCTCCCTGAACCTCATCATTCTAGGATCTTTATATGGGATTCCATCATGTAGGCATGACTGACTAAATCATTGGCCATGTGACTGACCTCGATCTCATCCTTCCCTCTTCCTCTTCCCTGAAGGTGATGGTAGTGGGGAGCTGAAAGGTACTTCATTAGCATAAATTCAGGTAAGGTCCGGAAGGGCTCATTTTGGATAACAAAAGGCATTCCTACCAACTCAGGAAAGTCCAAAGGTTTTTCTGTGACAGGAATCCAGAACAAAGACTAACTGTATTTTTTTTTTAATTACACCAGAATATCTGATAACATAGTTGTTGGTATATAACAGTACTCAATAAACAACTGCTGAAAGAATGAACAAAAGGGCAGATAATAGTATCATTCACCAGAATGGGAAATACAGGCAGAGAAAGAGGTTGTCAGAAGAAAGGTGGTGGTGAGCTCTGTTTTGGACACACTACATTGGAAGTGCCCAAGGGTCACAGGAGGCACTCAGATATAAAGGGTCAAAACCCAGAAGAAAGGACAGAGCTCCAGGTATGGACATGCAGGCAATAGGACTTAATTGTGACAGATAAAACTAAGAGTGGAGATGACCGTCCTGGAGGACAGAGTAGGGTCAAAGGAGGGTAGAGGAGACTTCCCTGGTGGCACAGTGGTTAAGAATCCGCCTGCCAATGCCCTGGTCCGGGAAGATCCCACATGCCGCGGAGCAACTAAGCCCGTGCACCACAACTACTGAACCTGCGCTCTAGAGCCCGTAAGCCACAACTACTGAAGCCCGAGTGCCTAGAGCCCATGCTCCGCAACAAGAGAAGCCACCGCAATGAGAAGCCCGCGCACCGCAATGAAGAGTAGCCCCCGCTCGCCGCAACTAGAGAAAGCCCGCGTGCAGCAACGAAGACCCAACGCAGCCAAAAGTAAATAAATTAAATAAATAATTTTTTTTAAAAAGAGGGTAGAAAAAACACCCCTGGGGACAGCAACGTATAAGGATAAGGAGCCCTCAGAGGAGACTGAGAAGTCCTCAGATGTGAGAGGGGAGAACACACAGAGCAGAAGACACAGAAAGCCAAGCAGAAGAGTGTTTCTACAGAACGTATTGAAAGTCACAGAAAGATAGAGAAATGAATTGACAGGAAATTGTGCATGGGACTCAACGATGGAGGGGCAGAGGCAGACCCAGACTGCAACAGGCAACAGGGACAAGGCAGACACCCAGCACAGCTATTCTTCCAAGAGACAAGGCTGTTAGAGGAAGATGTGAGATGCCGACAGTGCAGTGTCGAGGGGGTCAAAGCTGAGCGGCGTGAAGGAGCGAGCAGAGGCCAGGAGGGCATGGAGGACACGGGAGGCTGAGAGCAAGCGTGATTCAGATCGGGACTCTGAGATGGACACCGAACCCTTCTGTACATGCCTGCAAGGTCCTGTGCATCTGGCCTTACCTCCCTCTCCAGCTTCTTCATGGCGGCCACGGTGCCTTCTACTCAAATAAACTGTGCTTCTTTATGCCACAGGCCCTGTCACGTTCTGGTCCCTCAGCCAAACAACTTCTTCCCTTCCCTGATGACCTGCTAGACATCCTTCAGATGCCAAGGAAATGTCACATTTTCCCTGGACTCTAGGACTAGACTAGGTCCTCTTGGACACTTTCTGTATAGCACTTACAACAGCTAGGAATCATTTATTTCTGTGATTGGGGGGTGTGGGGTATGTCTGTCTGTCCCTAGTAAAATATAAATAGAGGACAGGGACCTGTCACTACTGTCTCCCCAGCTCCTACCACAGCACCTGCACACAGCAGTCAAGCGGGATGGAGTTGTGGCTCTGATGAGGGACTGAGCTCAGAGCTTCAAAGGAAACCGAAGAGGACGGCATCTAGAACCAGGGGAAGGGAAGGAGACACCTGCCTCTTCCTTCACCCTCTTATCTCAAGAAGCAAAGAGCAAGTGTGAGTCAGATAGATTTACGATACCTGCCTGGGAAGTGGGCAGCAGGCCCAGCCAGGAGGCAGAACTGCTCCTGAGAGCGAAGGTTCAGAGGAGCAGGGAGGCTTGAGGAAAGGGACAAATGTGGTACAGCGTCTGTGAGGAATGGAGAGAGAGCGGAGGAAGAATTCCTAGCAGAATACAAGCTCAGGAAGAATGCAGCTAAATGGGTAAGGACAAAAGTCCGAAAGTTTGTTCAGTTTTTGTCAGCTGACTTTTAACAGCACAGATACAGGAAACAGAACACAGATAGTTGGCTTGGTCTAGCAATGGAGGTCTGCGGGGTAGACATGACACAAGGACACCAGGGCAAGGAAATAGCTGGGGTGACCCACTCTGAGGTCCCAGCTGCAGGTGGAAGGAAATGAAACTGGGGGAAACTGACAATCTGAGATAAAAGGAAGAAGGTCCAGGAACTAGAGTTTATGGGTGGAATTGTTGTAATCAGAACATGTGAAATATTGATAAATCATGCTGCAGATATATAATTTAAAAAATAAGTGGGAGTTCCCTGGTGGCTTAGTGGTTAGGATTCCAGGCTTTCACAACTACGGTCTGGTTTAAATCCCTGGTCGGGGAACTGAGATTCTGCAAGCCATGGGGCGTGGCCAAAAAATAAATAATAAACATTTTTTTAAAAAGTGCAACATTTTTCAAGATACCATAAGCTCTCACCACCTACTGTTATCGGTCTCTTAGAACAAAACAAAACAAAACAAAACAATTAAAAATAGACCCATGCCCTTCTGAAAAAGGTCAAACTGCTATCTTTCCTGGAGTCTAATTTAAAAAAGCAGATGGCTGAAGAAAGGATATCCCCTTCCAGCTCCAAATTTTCCATAGTATACACATTTCCCCAGCAGTTCCAGATGAACCGTAAGTTAGAAAGCCTCCAAATACACACCAAGAGAGAATGCTAACATACCTTTAGGCATGGAAAAAAATCTGACAAAATCTATAATTATAGAAGTAGTCAAACTAGTGAAATAATGTCCACACTTCTAAACCAAAGGTGATCTAACCAGATTAGAGATGAGCTGCCCAAACTTCATCATATCTAGAGCAATCACAGGACAGTAAAATATATTTTGTTTTAAAATGAATGAACAATACAGATTCTTGGGCAGCATGTTGAACATTTAAATTTAAAAAGTAAGCTTTATTGAGAAGAAAGTGCATATATACTTTGGATTGCTTTGATGTCGTTGTATTATTGTTTTATTAAAGACTATCACTCAAAAGGAAAAAAGAGGGTCACCATCAGCCCCTTTCTGTCAGATCACTGTATATGATGAGTGTGTTAGCCTGCCTGGCATTCTTTCTCCCCCTAATTGATCCCACTTTCCCTCCTTCTGCTAATTCCAGGAGTCTAGCTACTGACTTTACAAACTGGTACAAAAGGTGGACCCAAAGGCCCAGGACAGCCAATGAGAGTCCTGCCTTCCCCTGGCCATGGTGACTGGTTCAGGCACATGATCAAGCCAGGCCAATCAGAACCCTTGGACTTGACAGTTATGTGAGTCAATACATTTCCCTTTTTTTCTTAAGACAATTTGTGCTTCTTCCGCTTGCAAATGAAAAAGTTCAGATAAATACAATTATGAATAAGGAGAATTACAGCACCAAACATTCTTCCTTCTCTCTACTACAATTCTTTCCTTCTCTTCCTATCATTCTTCATTTTTTTCCCCTCCCCATCCAATGCCTTTAGGATAGTGGAATATTTAAACTTAGCACTGAGTACTTATGACATCACCATGAGACAGAAAGTTAATCTAAGAATAAGCCTAGCCCCAGGTAAATTATACTGTGATTAAATTTCTTGATATTTAGATATTAAAGTTAAGAGTCTTCTTTCACTGGCTGGAACAGAACACGCTTGAACAGACCCCCTATACAGATGCAGTATCATGTTTTTCATGAGGTCAAACGGTTATATGTATGTGAAGGGGAGTAACTCCACTGAAATTCTAGGGCATTTGGAATTAAGTTCAAAATCTCTTCTTTTCTGTTTTCCCTCAGCTAGAGATCTGAACTGGCTTAAAAGAGGTCAGAGAGGGCATCCACATTTGCAAAATGGCCTTTCCAATAAAATCATAATTGCCTGAATTAGCTTAAATTTCTGCACTTCTGTGTCTCTTGCTGTCTTTAATTTTTTTTCTTTTTTTTTTTTTTTTTTTTGGCGGTACGCGGGCCCCTCACTGTTGTGGCCTCTCCTGTTGCGGAGCACAGGCTTCCGGACACGCAGGCTCAGCGGCCATGGCCCACGGGCCCAGCCGCTCCATGGCACGCGGGATCCTCCCAGACCAGAGCATGAACCCGTGTCCCCTGCATCGGCAGGCAGACCCTCAACCACTGCGCCACCAGGGAAGCCCCTAATTTTTTTAATTTAATTTTTATGTTACATTGGAGTACAGTTGATTTACAATACTGTGTTAGTTTCAGGTGTTCAACAAAGTGATTCAGTTATACATATACATATATCCATTCTTCTTCAGGTTCTTTTCCCATATAGGTTATTACAGAATACTGAGTAGAGTTCCCTGTGCTATACAGTAGGTCCTTGTTGATTATCTTTCTTTTTTTGGCTGCGTTGGGTCTTCGTTGCTGCGTGCAGGCTTTCTCTAGTTGTGGCGAGCAGGGGCTACTCTTTGTTGCGGTGCACGGGCTTCTCATTGTGGTGGCTTCTCTTGTTGTGGAGCACAGGCTCTAGACACGCAGGCTTCAGTAGCTGCAGCATGCAGGCTCAGTAGTTGCAGCACGCAGGCCCTAGAGCATTCGGGCTTCAGTATTTGTGGCACGTGGACTCAGTAGTTGTGGCTCGCGGGCTTTAGAGTACAGGCTCAGTAGTCGTGGCGCATGGGTTTACTTGCTACGTGGCATGTGGGATCTTCCCGGACCAGGGATCAAACCCATGTCCCCTGCACTGGCAGGTGGATTCTTAACCACTGTGCCACCAGGGAAGTCCCATCTAACTTATATATAGTAGTGTATCCTTAATTTTTGATGTTGCTGTTATATGGAGAAAATAATAATAAATTCACAACCTCCTCAGACGATAGTCAAGAAATACAAGAGATGAGGTAGGATTATAAAAAGAATATAGAGCTGAAAATGAAGACAAGGCTTAGATCAGAGTAACAGAACCCAACATCAGCTGGCTTCAACTAACACGTGTGTTCAGGGGAGGGGGGATGTAATCATAAGAATATAGGAGGACTTCACAGAACTCAGGAACAGGAATGCAACCAGCTCCAGAAAAAACTGGAAGAGTTCAGGTAGTAGTTCTCTCTTCCTGCTTCTCTCTAGATACTTGCTTTATTTTCTCCATCCACAAACCACCTTTATCTGTCCCCAGACACAACAGCAGAACGCAACTGCCTATAACTCCCAAGTTTTTACGTTATGGCCTGTGAACACATTGAGGTCAAATCTCCAGGAAAGGACACTGATTGGACTACCTTGGGTCAGGGTCCCTAAACCTGGTTCAATCCTCTGTGTCTTCTGTGGGAATGAAGAAGTATGCAGGGGAGTGGATGTCTAGGTTAGAGGACAGTTAAGGGATTCGTGTTGAGTCAGGCAGACACTCCAAAAGTTCCCATTACACATTCCCAGGGTTGTACCCTGGTCTTCTCATCATCAAAATAAAGGAAATGGTCACCAAAGTCTAGAGTTTAATAGAACTTAAGAGAATTAACTGAATTTAAGAAATGAGAGGGTAACTAGCATTCACCACTGTTTGGGGAGTTCATGTCAGTAAGAAATACAAGCCAAAAAATTAATTATAAATTCTAGAAATAAAAAGTATCTTTTATAAATATGATGGTCTACATGAAAAACTCAAAAGAAATGAAAAAAATCATGAGGTCTTGGAGAGCTGAGACCTTTGTCTTGGTTCAAGGCTGGACACCTAGAGCAATGCCAGGCACAGAGCACGTGCTCAAACATTCACTACACCACTGACCAAACTCAGAACTTCTCACCTGTAGATCTTTAACATGGGTTAGAGGTGTGCTCAAGGTACTGATGCCCTCAGGTTTAGGGGATGATGCCTGCCATTAGTACTAATTACTAGGACTGATGTGGTACAAATATTATATAATGTTAGAAAGGTTGAGAAGCACTGAATAAATGACCAAAGCACTACTGGAACTCAGAGTTCCAGCAAGATGGCTGGTTACCAAGTAAATCTGTATAAGGCCAATAAGCATTTAAATGTTCAACTCATCAGCAGTACCAAAAAATGCAAGTTAAAACTAATAAAACTGGCTAAGATTTTTTTTTCTGAGATGGTTTTACCCAACGCTGGTAAGGAAACAGTAGACAGGTACACACTGCCGAGGTAGCATACGGTTAAGGCTTGGGAATATATTCCAATATACTAAGTGAAAAACACAGGCTACAAAACTATATATATCTGAGGTTATAAGCTGGCAAGGCAAAAAAGACTGAATGCAGCCCTCAGGTATGCTTTGTTTGAACCCCAGCGTGTTATTAAAAATTGTGGCCCACATAAAAATTGGGAGATTTCTTATTAAATCCATATTTCTAGATTTCCAGCTTCTCTTAAAAAGCTAGAAGGTGTAGTAACACCAAGATGCATCCTCCCAGGGCCACAAATGTCTGGGAAGACTGGCCCTGGGCTGCCCCATCCATGGGACCATCTTCAGTCCCCAGAGTCCCTAACATGCCTTCATGTCTCCCAGACTGAATACAACTAAACTTCTGGGTAATTTGAGCAAGCTGACCCCTCACAGGGTATGGATGGTCATTATCTCTGGACAGTGAGATTCCAGATACGCTCTTTTACTACTTTATCTGAATTTCCAAAAGTTTTCTTCAATAAACATGTATTGCTTTTGTAGTAAGAAAAACATGTTACTTTTTAAATTACCAAATCACAACTGCAATATCACTTAATCTAATGAGATCAAAACAACTAAAGATAATAGATAATGACTATGGTTTAAAACTAACAGAACTAAGGAAGTAACGTAAGGTTACAATTACTGCAGTATTTCCCTCCCTTTGATACTAATTAAAACACCAGGTTGGACAGACAATATTAGCATTTTACAAATAAGATCTTCCTCAAAATGAATAGCTTCTATAGACACTCAATTCATAAAACAGCTATTTTTAAGGATTCATTTCCATATATTTAAAGTTTCTTTCACCAAAAAATGTAAACAGAAAAATCTTTCCTATCAGAAACCTATAGTCATAACTCAATTAAATTAATGGTTAAAAAGTTAAATAATTCCTGATCTTTATTTTACATTGTTTTATTTTATTTGATCCATAAGAATAGTGGTTTTATGGGGTTCTCTTTTCCTCAGAGAACTTCAAAAGTTTATACAAATCACTATTCATCTCACCCCATCAAAGAGTAAATCTTATTACCCTCATGGCAAAGAAAAAGTACAAGGCCAGGTAGAAATGTCAACTTTCAGATAACTGAAAGCAGGGTCAATTCAACATTTCTCTCTTGCTCTCCTCCAATCCACTCCCACATGACATCCAGAGGAATCTATTCAAACAAAAGGTACTCCCCTGCTTAAAACTGAGGTTGGGGGCTTCCCTGGTGGTGCAGTGGTTGAGAGTCCGCCTGCCGATGCAGGGTACACGGGTTCGTGCCCCGGTCCAGGAAGATCTCACATGCCGCGGAGCGGCTGGGCCCGTGAGCCATGGCTGCTGAGCCTGCATGTCCGGAGCCTGTGCTCTGCTACGGGAGAGGCCACAACAGTGAGAGGCCCGCGTACCGCAAAAAAAAAAACAAAAAAAAACACTGATGTTGGCTTCCTACTTCCACTGACTCTGAATAAAATCCAAACCAGCTCCTGTCTCCTTTATTCCTCACCTGTCTCTCCAGTGCTCACCTGACCTGGGTGACTCGGGCCTCCAGGTAAACAGAGCCTCAAACACTAATCTATTCAACATGCCAGCATGCGACTGTTGAGTGTCCACTGTGCACCAGACACTGTTCTAGGTCCTGAGGATAAGGCAGAGAGGAACGCAGACATAACTCCCTGTCTCGTGGAGCTCACACCCTAGTCAACTCCTCTACCAAGTTCTCTCCCTCCTCAATTTCTCTAATCATTTAAAGAATATTAAAACAGCAATTTTAATGACAATATCTCAAGGTATCTGAAAATAAGCAGTACTACCTATAAGAGACATATTATTATTTACTGACTTTGTTTAATATTATTTATTGTAAGTGAAGGAAAGAGGAGAAATAAAGGAGGGTGTACCTTTAACTACTGAAACTTGGTATATATACCAGGAATGGTACTAATTTTTTTGTCAACTTTTCAAGGTTTCTCTCATTACTAGCTATACAGCTTTTATATGTCAGTGATCAAAATGGAATACCCTAATTCTGTAAGAATGGAACAGTTGAGTTTCAAATGATTCCAGAAACTGAAAGATTACTTGCTTCTAAAATCTATTATCCTAAGATTACAGCAGAAATGAATTGATTTTTATAAAACAGTGGATCTACAACACTCTTATTATAGATAATGCACAGGAATGGGTGTGTGTGTGTGTGTGTGTGTGTGTGTTTATACAATCTCTTATAATACAACACATTACCCTTGTTAGAATAAAACTGCTCGGGAAATTTGCCTCAGAGAGAGGTGATTAGCCCTCTACACACACACACACACACACACACACACAAAACGAATGGCTCCAATGACATCTTGTTTCCAAGGTTTTATCATAAGAATCAGTGTCCTTCGTAACCAGGTTGGTGAAAGCATGACACTAAAAGCCAGTTGGCCTTGTCCATTTCCCTGTATCCACCAGTCACCAGAAGGACTTGCAGACAAAATGCTGGGATGAACAAAACCATCCCTGACAGAGAAACAAGTCAAAGGGTTCACCAAGGCACACAGGATCCAAAGCTGGCCCTCCTGCATTAGCATGGTGTACAAGAGTTCCATTTCCCTCCCCCTTCCTTTTTTCGGGAATGACTTAACCAGTGACAAACCTAGTGAACTGTTTTCATTTTTAGGAAGAAGAATGGGATGTTATTGTGACCAGTTTGGTGGTGTGATATGGAAAGTCAGAAAATTCATACACCTGTCACAATGATAGCTAACTTTTTTTTTAGCTGCATTAGGGAGAAGACGTTTAATTTTAACCACCAAGGATTAAAGAAAACTTTGACCAACTGCTATGACCTTGTTATTGAGTTCACAAAAAAGTTCGTTTGGGTTTTTCTGTCAGATGTTATGCAAAAGTCCGAATGAGCTTTTTGGCCAACAATATTTTCTCAGATTCAGCTGAATCCGAAACTCTACCGCATCCCTCAGTTCACCTCCTGGCTCCACCACTGGATGAGGAGTAAAGTGCCCCCAGGACCACTCCCACCCGGCCTGGGTGGAGCTCCAGCCCTCACAACAGTGAGAGTGGGTTTTGGTGTCCAGCTTAAAACTGAGCGGTGGTTGTCCTGTCTGACTGAGCAGCTCAAACTCAGGCCAGAGAGCTGAAGTCAAAATGATTTCACCAGCCCTCTCTCTGGGCAATAAGCTAGTCAGGTAAGCTGCCAATCATTAGTCCTACTAGAAAAAGGTGAAAAGAGCAATGATGAATTCAAACAGATTAGCTTACTGGAAATTCACCTGTTAGAGGGCTACAGTCATGAGCAACAAAACTTTAATGATATTCTACCATCACACTTATGAATAGAAGGGTTTTTTTTTTTAAATGGTCTCCCAATGGATGGGTGACAGCTCTCTACAGTGAGGCCTTTGCATTCCTGAACTGAACTTCCACTGGGCACTTCAAATCTCCAAACCGGCCGACAGAGAAATGTTTGGACAGACTCCCGGCTGTCTCCCTAATCACACTTCTGTACGTTGTCTCGTGTTTCCAAGGCAAGTCCACACCACAAGTAAACTGCTTTTTCCAATTTCGCTAGTCTTCTCTGTGACTCTAATCCTGTTTCTCACGCAGGGGTGCTTTAGGAAAACCACTACAGAGGAAAGGGTAGCACACTGCTTTGAGAGGTGGGTGCTAGACAGGACATGAGGCTTGTTTATGTGCTAACTTATGCGATGAACTCCTCAATGAGAGGGCTTCAAATCTGTGCCCCACCTACTTAATAAATTAATGCACGCCAAGAAACTGCTAGGTTATTTCAAAACAGAAATCAGGAATGTAAAAAGTACCCCCAGTGCCATACAACATGTGCAGGAAATAGGCAATCCAGCGCTGTGGCTAAGAGTTTGGGCTCTAGAGTAACAAATCTGCATAGCCACTTGCTGGCTCTCTGTTACTTAACTGCAGGTACCTTGGTTTCCAAGTCATATTCATCTAAAGAACAGAGAATTTGTGAAAATTAAGTGAGTTAATGCTTATAAAATGTTGTAAATGGACTCAATAAATGTTAGCTATCAGGAATTCCCTGGCTGTCCAGTGGTTAGGACTCCGTGCTTCCACTGCAGAGGGCACAGGTTCAATCCCTGGTCTGGGAACTAAGATCCCACAATCCACCCAGCACAGCCAAAAAAAAAAAAAAGTTAGCTATCATTGTGACAGGTGTATGAATTTTCTGACTTTCCATATCACACCATCAAACTGGTCACAATAACATCCCATTCTTCTTCCTAAAAATGAAAACAATTCACTAGGTTTGTCACTGGTTAAGTCATTCCCAAAAAAAGGAAGGGGGAGGGAAACGGAACTCTCATACACCATGCTAACAGTGTAAATTGCTACAACCTTTCAAAATGACAAACTGGAAATATGTATCAAAAACTATTAAACCATAGCATGCACTTTGATCCTGCAATCACACCTCTAGAAATTTATCCTAAGGAAAAAAAATCTCAAAAGTATACATAGAGATGCATGGAGGATAGTCATTGCAGAGATACTGATTATAGTGGTGGAAAAAAAATAAACTAATGTTTAATAAAAACAAATTGGTTAAATTATCACAGACCCATAAAATGGAATATTATTCAACTACTATTATAACTGACTATACAGACATGAAAAGATTCACGTAAGATGTTAAGAAAAAAAGTACAGGTTACAAAACAATCATGTATAGCAGGATCCCATATTTGCTACCAAAAACTGTATATAAATAGCCACATGCACAAAGAAAAAGGGTCTGGAGAGAAATGTATTCAGGCAGTGGACCTCTAAGTATTTTATCGTTTTCTACTTTTTGCTGTTCTGTATTTCAATTGTTCTACCATAAACATGCGATTCTTTAAAATACAAGGGATTATCTAAACTGATTATTAGTTTCTTTCTGAAATAATACTATTAAGCTGAAAGTGACGACAGGTTTATCTTTATTTAGAAAAAAATTTGCATAGAACTTGATGTTTTATTAAATACTTTTAATGTTTAGTTATTGTTATAATTTAAAAATTATACATATTTAGTGCAAGAAATTAGCAAGGGACTTCTTTTTTAAGCAATGGATTTCTATTTACTACCATAAAGTACAGTAGTACAAAAACTGAGCGGACTAGCTAGAGTTTCATATATTTTTATATACCTCAACTTTTTATGATCATCGTAACTACCATTTATTAAATGAATGTATCTGAAGAACTTAAGCAAGCACTTAGAAGTATTAAATTTTACTACAACTATTCCCATTTTCAGCTGAGAAACCTGAGGCACTGAGAGGTTAGGTGACTAGATCAAAGCCACAGACTATGTGTGGTCAAACCCAATATTCTCTAGATGTTGCACTCTTAACTATCCATCCCCTCAACTACACAACAGAAGCTGTTATTTATGGGACTGAGTCCTGTGCTGGACTCTGAAAAAAAGGAATGAAGGTCATATGTTACGAGGATGAAAAATAAAATCAGAAAACATACCAGTTTTCTACATTTTTTGGAAACCAATTTTTATTGCATTATGTTGGGCTTATCATAGCTTATAAAATGGCATTTTAATGTAGTGATAACATAGTAATTTACCACTATACTGTGACTTAAATTTATATTTTGAGTCTAAGCAAACATTTTGCTAGGAGCCTTCTTTCCAGCTTATCGCCTTGAGCAGTCTAAGCTTGGGAAAGGTTCTCTCCTTTCAGAGCCAACCAAACTTACAGAAATGACTGGGGTACAGTACTTGCGGCTCCAAGCTTAAAATCAATGACTACAAAGTGATAAGATTAACTTTACAAGTAAAGGTTTAAAGACGTGGCCTCACTGTGATGTAATTCACTCAAGTGCTTCATGAAGCTCCTCCAGGCACTCTTCTAGGCACTGGAGGTACAATGATGAACCAAAGTCTCTGCCCTTCTGAAATTTATATTATAGGTGTGTCACATACCTGAATGTCATAGTTTTTTATTAGCAGCCTAAGGGATAAAAGTTATTGTCTCTTGAAAAAACTTGCTATCCTCTTCAAAACATGGTCTTAGGACACGCTCAGTGAGAAGGAAGCACAATGCCAGTGGTTCTCCAACGCTACTGTGCAAGAAAACTTCCTGGAGAACTTGCTGGAAATCAGATTCCAGGAGTCTGTATTTTTAGCAAGAACCTCAGGCAATGCTGATATAAGTGTTCTGAGGTCCAGACTTTGAGAAACCTGCCAGTAAGTGGAACCATTCAGAAGAGAATGATCATTCAGAATAGAAAAACTCTATGGCAGTGGAATGTGAACTGAGTAATATAAACCCAACCGACCTGTAATTAATTCCCTATAATTCACAAATCTAGCAAATTAAAAAGCTGAGTAAGGGCTTCCCTGGTGGCGCAGTGGTTGGGAGTCCGCCTGCCGATGCACGGGACACGGGGTCGTGCCCCGGTTCGGGAAGATCCCACGTGCCACGGAGCGGCTGGGCCCGTGAGCCATGGCCGCTGAGCCTGCACGTCTGGAGCCTGTGCTCCGCAACGGGAGAGGCCGCAACAGTGAGAGGCCCGCGTACCGGAAAAAAAAAAAAAAAAAAAGCTGAGTAAGAGTAGAGGGATTTACCAGCACCGCCTTCTTAACCCCCATTATAGATTTGAGTTTGCCTTAATCTAGTTATTTGGGGAAAACATGAACCTAAGCAGAATTTTACTACCAATATTAGGGATAAGCATTAACAAAAAGGAAATTGCTAGTCAACTGCAAAAAAGAAAATTAGCTAAGAGAGACAAACATTTCAGGGAACTAACTTGCTACCACTCATTTTATGCCCTATTTCACAATGCTTAGTATCTGAACAATCCACAGGGTTCCAAAGTACATCAAAAATTTGTTCATTTCCTCTCTTACTCAGGCAGAATAATAATAGAGTTTTGTGAAGGTACCATGTGCCTCAGCAATTTCAATAGATAACATTCTTAGATAAAGAAATGGCCTTTAAAAAAAAGTTGTATCAGAAATGCTCCTTACTGGAGCTACTTAAAGAAGTTTTAAATAGTTTTTAAACCATCACTAAATTAGTGTCCCTCATTTCTCAATTTAGACTACCTAAAGTTTCTGGGTTCTTTACAAACCTCCTACAGAAAGAACTCAATATTTTAAAATGGTTTTTTCTTTAGTAATAAGCAAACAACCATCAAAACAACATAAATGTTTCAAGTAAACTATTAAAAATTTGAGAACAAAAACACATAGTATTTTGTTCTCAGTGACAGGTAGAAATCATAACTTTGGGGGCGTTTAAGCTTCTGCACCTTAAGTCATCTAAAAATAAAGGTATCCCAACAAATACATTCCTCCTATTTCAGAGGTTAAGAGTAGCACTACATAAACCAGCTGGCCTACTGGATCCATGGCCCCAGTTCCTTCCCTCAGATCCTGTCCACCACATAATCCATGAGATCTCTGAGCCTGGTCTTCATCCTTTCAAAGGGATTAGTAAAAACTGCCTCCCCGTTGACAGAACTGAGATTTTCCAGATGCATTTTTTGGTATAGTATTTGTTTTTAGTATCTATACTTTTTATTGTACTTGTTTTTATTATCTATACGTTCCAACCACGGAAACATTAAGAGTAGGATGCCAGCAGATAAGCACAAAGAAACGCAACTGTCCGGAGTCTGCATGTATTTAAAATTTCAGGCTGGTGCTGCCTTCAGAATAGCAATGATGATGGCAAAGTTCTAAAGGAAACTTTCATATTAAGAGGCCATCAAAAATCTCCATAGCCTTCAACTCAACATAGAAGCCGCTAATTTATTTCTTCAAAAGCAACGCCTTTAGTCTGAATCACAACAAAAGATGTCTATAGGAAATATAATCTACGAAGTTGCCTTCTAATCCAAAGGCAAACAAGGAGTAAAGGAAGGCGCAACCCATTCCTCGTTGGTTTCCTTTTCCTGGGGATTCTGATTACATTTCCTCGTTCAAGCAAGAGCCGGTAATTGTGCCTTCGGTCCACACCGTAAAGCCGTGTCTGTGCGTAAAGAAAGGAAGGGGAACGGCAGACACCGGGGAACGGCAGACACCGGGGACGCGCTCCCACTGAAAGGAGAGCCGCTTTCCGTTAAATACCATCAGAGACAGCCCCAGCAGGAGGACTCAGGGCCAAACGGCATTGACTGTCCTTCACTGACAGGGATTTTGAAGGCACAGGAGAGAGAAAAAGGGATGAGCCGGGGACTCAAGGCCGGGGGAGAAAGGCGGGAGGCGCGACGCCGCTCCCCGCGAGCTCCGGATCCCCGGGAGGCTGGCGGGGAAGCGAGGCTTGGCCAGCCCGCCAGGCTCAGGCGGCCGAGGACAGCGAGGTCAGCCCTGGAAGGACCGACCGCCCCACATCCCCCCTGAGGAAGGAGGGACCCCGCTCGCCAGCCACGGCTGCAGACGCCCATTCAACCCGAAGCCCGTCCCGTAGCCGCCACCCCCTCAGTCCGCCGCGGAGCCCTGGCCTCCCGGCGCCCGCCAGCCGGCCGCCCCACCGCAGCCCCCGGGAGAATAGGATGGACGAGGCACAGGGTCTGCGGGTGCCGCGCCTCCCGACCGTGCGGCAAAGGGTGAAGGGCGACCGGAGGGACGCGCACCGGCCCGGGGAACGGGCGCCCCAGGCGGCCATCGCGCCGACCCCCGCGCCGACCCCCGCCCCTGCCGCCTTCCCGGTCCAGGCCGCCGCGGTCCAGCCCGCTCCTCACCTCATCTCCAGGCGGGTCCACGCTGCCGCCCCAGGGACAAATCAGTGCAGCTCACTCGCAGCGGGAGGGAACGCAGGAGCCGCAGCCCTGCACACCATCCCCGCCCGCCCGCCTCTCCGTACGTCCCGGAGCCCGCTCGGGATTCTCCCTTGCGAGCCGCCGTACTACGGAGCAACCAAGCTGCACTCCCTCCCCTCTCCTCTGCTCTTCTCTACCTCCTTCGCTCCCTCGCTCCCGCCTATCTCCTCATCTCCCTCAGCTGCCTCCCCTGCTCCCATCCACCCCTCCATCTCCGCCCCCGGGTGGGTGGGGACAAAAAATCTACCAATCGAAAGAAGGGGCCTACACCTCTTCACCGCCCCCTACCTCTAGCCCCGCCCACCGCGGGGAACCAAAGGAGGGGCAGCTGAAAAAAAATGAAAGAGGACGGAGTGACAGCCGAATAAACCAATCAGCAAGTTCAAAGGGGGCGTGACCTGGGCTCTCCTTCCTCCCCACCCCCTTTCCTGAAGGCGTAACTAGAGACGTCAGGTCTGGGATATTCCTGACGGGGCTTAGGCATATTTTGTTCCACGATTTCGGTGCATTTCTCCGTTGCCGTGCGAGGCGAGACACTAGTTAGGATGCATTCAGCTAACTAACGGAAAGTGTTAAAGGAAACAACAATGTGGAGGCAAAAGGAAGGCGGGGCACAGTCCAAAGAAGATGATGGGGATACGGTTGGAATGAGGAAGGGTGTGGTCTTTAACTGATATTTGCATAAAACTGAACCCTTCGGCAACTAGGACTTCGCGCATTTATTGGTAGCCCCTAGTGCATCGCCTTAGAGCATGCCGGGAGATGTAGTTCCATGTTCGGTTGCTATGGCGTTCCCTACAGCCTCGGGGAGTCCGAGAGCCTCCGAGACTGACGAGCGGCCTGGCCAATGGGAACAGCCTCTGGCCCAGAGGGGGCGGGCTCTCTGCAGAAGGACTCGAAGGTGGCTGTGGTAAAGGTGCAGGCCGTTGGAGCCGCTCCGAGGCAGGTGAGTGCCGAGAAACGCGCTGCGTGTCTTGGGCAACCGGGCCTTGGGGGAGAGAGCGGGAGACTCCCCGGCGAACCGTCGAGCCCTGGGGCGGATGGTGGTTACCGTCCTCAGATCTCTCGGGCCCAGGCCTCGCTTAGCTGAGGCCGCTGAGGGGCGGGTAAGACTTGAATTGACTGACGATTTCCTGGTCCTTACAGGTTTGGATGGTAGATTTTACCTCAGTTTGTATCTCTCTCCACATTTATGGAGGCAGAAGTCTGGAAGTTCCCTTCCCCTGAATCTCCCAGGTTGGATTTCTCCCCTTCCTGCATCTTTTTGTTCCTCTACTTGGAGTTTCTTTTTCTTTCTACCTCACTCCTTCCCTACCGCCGCTTTCTCCTCCACTTTTCTTTTTCGGTGAGCACTTACTTAAAGCCAGGGTATTCGCATTTATGTAACTGTAGGGCCAGGTTTGTCCTCCAGAGTAAGCTCAACAGAGGAACACTGGAGCAGTGCGTGAGAACCACCTCAGAATCATACTGAAGCGCTGATGCTGATTGTGTAGGTCTGGGCGGTCCTGAGAATCTGCAGTTTGACAAGCTCGCCATCAGCTCTGAGTGCAGATTTAATGAGAGCCACGTTTTAAAAAAAGAAAGAAAAAAGAAAAGAAACATGAAATTAATTTTAAAGTTTCATTTAACCCAGGATGTCTAAAATATTGCCATTTCGGGATTTCCCTGGTTGTCCAGTGGTTAGGACTCCGAGGTCTCGCTGCCAAGGGCCCCGGTTCCATACCTGGTCTGGGGAACTAAGATCCCACAAGCCACGCGGTGTGGCCAAAGATAAAAAATAAAATATTATCGTTTCGATACATAATCAGACATTTTAAAATCGAGATATTCTTCATTCTCTTTTTCTTCATATTAAGTCTTCGAAATCTGATGTGCATCTTACACTAACAGCACATCTCAGTTCTGACTAGGCACAGTTCAAGGGCTCCTTGGTGGCTAGTGGCACAGATCTAGATGATATCATAGCCCACGGCCAAAATTAAAAGGTGTTAAAACTCAAGTTGCTCTGGACAGAACCCCTTGCTGCTCTGTGAGATGGGCTTTGGAACTCTTGATATTTTACAGGTTCTCTGCTCAGTTTACAGAAATAATAGTAAAAACAGTCAACGTTTATTGAGCACTTACTGTGTGCCAGGTATTGTACTGAGGGCTTTGCATGTATTTTTTTAAGCCTTACAGTACCCCTTTGAGGTAACTACTGTTATTATTCCTGTTTTATAGGTATGGAATCTGAGGCCCAGAAGGTTAAAATTATGTAGCCCAAGTCATACAGTGAATAAGTAGGAAAGCCAGGATTCAGGGTAGGGTCAGTTATGACTTCTCAATATATCCATCAATCACTGCAGTGTATAATTATTACCTTTTATCACTAATTTCACCTTATTGATGCCTCTGCTCTAGATGGCAGAGGATGAGACATTCAGATTTGAAAGAGAAGGTTCACCATACAAGGCAAAGTTGCCTGTCAGTTGCAGTGAAATATTTTGGTAGTTTTACAACTCTCTGTGCTGTGCATTCAAAATCACAGTTCTAGATTGAAGAAGAGTGCACAAAACCTCAAGGAGATATATAGGCCTTTGAACCAGTACTATACCCTGGACAGTAATGTGTCTTGGTTCATTTGTGTACCTCTTTGAAGGAGGAAAAAGGGAAGGCTTGGGAATTCTTAAAATGTTTCACTCTGGAATCACAGTGTTTTGGGGGTTTGTTTTTGGTGAAATCTTTTTTTAATTGATAAAAATATTTTCTTGCTCCTGTGAACTTCACATAGAATAGTTCAAAGACAGCTTTATTTATGATTTTTCTAGACCCAATAAACAGTATACATTGAGCTAATGACAGTTTTATGAGTAGAAAAGCAAAAACACACATATCCACATAATGCTAAAATGTAGTATTTTGCAAAATAATTTTCTTCTCTTTTTATACATTATAATAAAGATGACATCTCGTGTATTATTTTCCCTTGATTGTGAATTTATTAGTAAATATTTAATCAAAATTACAGTTCCTACTTTGCATCTGAAGTAAGAATTGATTTAAAATCCTATAGTGATTTAGAAAACTAAGTGTTGACAAACTGCAATAATGTTAGTCTGTGGAGAAGAGCATCCCTTAAGCCAGCTGGAGAAGAGGGAGAATGTATTAGAGATATAGGGAGGATCCCTCAATTGCTTATCTTCCTCATCACCTTCATTGTCCCAGTGTCACATGATTAAGCCAGCAGGAAGGGATGACTGTCATTCATGCCACCATTGGCTCCACTGTTCCCCAGTAGTACAATATGGGAAAATATTATGCTAATTCAGAAATATAAATGAAAGTTAAGTTCTGTCGTTCTAGATCTTACTGTATTAAATGGCCCTATATCAAATAGAAACTGTAACAAAAATTTCTAATCTTTCAATAACTATCCCACTTCCCCAATCAACCCACTACCCACCCCCCAGCAGTACTAGCAAGGGGGTCCTACTAGTAAGAATTCTTAAGTGAAAAGGTATTTTGTAAATCAACAAATAACAATAGTTAAGCTCCCTTGGAGGCAGGAGAATTAATCAGAAATTCTTTTGCGATTCAGAAGAGGTCATTGCTGAAGCCACTTGTTGCATGTATAGCCAACAATTTGACGTATCCAATCAAATGCCTCTTGTTGCGTCCACCTAAAGCCCATATCAAAAAAACTTTTTTTCGTTTCCTAATTCTTCACCTATCTTTAGATCTCAGGTTGTGTGAGTTGTAAAGATTATGCGTCACTTGTATAAATTCAATTGAGTATGTCTTGATACTGTTCATATAAATCTAGATTCTCATAATTAGAAGAGACTGTTATGGTCATCTCATCCCCCGACCCCCTCAACTGATGCTTGAATCTCCTTTATGATGCCACTGTAAATGTGTATCCAGCCTCTAGTTTAAATCCATCTAGTAAGAGGAACCATTGCAACTTCATGCATTTTCCTAAGTTTTAAATCATATACCTAAAATGTGAAATAAAAAGTTCTTATAGGGGCTTCCCTGATGGCGCAGTGGTTGAGAGTCCGCCTGCCAATGTGGGGGACACGGGTTCATGCCCCGGTCCGGGAGGATCCCACGTGCTGCGGAGCGGCTGGGCCCGTGAGCCATGGCTGCTGAGCCTGCGCGTCCGGAGCCTGTGCTCCGCAGCGGGAGAGGCCACAACAGTGAGAGGCCCGCGTACCGCAAAAAAAAAAATTTCTTATAATACATGTTATTAGCTAGAAATGCTTTCCAGGTTTAGCTAGGTATGAGCCACTATCACAGTGTCTCCCATGCCCATCTTGTAACAGACCCAGGAGAACAGTACAGTGTGTAGCCAAACACCTGTGTATTCATTGCTCATCTAAAGTGTCCTTAAAATATACGGATTTCTAGAGACTGTTGCCTGCACGATGTAGAGATATGCCTCCCTCTTTAAGAAGCAGAGCTGGCCTATCTAGTTAGGACTACCAGTCTCCTCCACAACCTGCAAAGTATGGTATTTGAACCAAACCTCCATTAGTTACTTGGATTATGCTGACCGTATGTTTTATGGGTACATGGTTTGGCATACTTCTCTCTGTGATATGTAGGTATGTATGAAAAGACCCACAGATGGGTAAGAACATTGTTAAAACTTAGTATTGTCACCTCTTCAATATAACTGAAGATTTACCCCTAACAATCCAGCTAGCATCATAATGCTGTACACTAGGCCCAGCATGATGGGCCAACATTTCAGAGTTGACTTCATCTGGTTTTTTTGGCAGCCTAGCTGCTTGACAGTGTATCTGTGCTTTCCTTAAAATATAAATTAGGGTGGGTTAGAAGCATCAAAACTGAATCCCGGGCTTCCCTAGTGGCACAGTGGTTGAGAGTCCGCCTGCCGATGCAGGGAACACGGGTTCTTGCCCCAGTCTGGGAAGATCCCACATGCCACGGAGCGGCTGGGCCCGTGAACCATGGCAGCTGAGCCTGCGCGTCCCGAGCCTGTGCTCCGCAACGGGAGAGGCCACAGCAGTGAGAGGCCTGCATACCCCCCCCAAAAAAAAAAACCAAAACTGAATCCCGAACCTGAAGTGGCCACCAAATTGTAAAGTTTGTGTTGAGGAAAAATGGAAACTTGAGCATATAAGAAGAGTTTGGACTTTCAGGCTTAAGTTGTTCAGAGTAACAGGTGTATTGGATGAAGGAAAGAAAGGAAGCCATTCAGCAGCCTGTGGCCATAGCGCATGCCTGAGGCATTGCAGTGTTAGCCCATCGCTTGTGCTAACAAATAAAATGAGCAGGTAAGCCAGGACATTATAAAGGAAAAGGAAGCCTTATGGTTGATAACTTAATGCAGAGGAAGGAATTATGATAGATTCTAAAATATCCTCGATTACTGAAGTTTGGTACAGCAAAATCTTGTTTGGGGGAAAAAAAACGAGTCTAGTTTTATGTCCATTGATTTTGAGGTTGATCCGATACTCAGAACACTTTTGGTCTGAAAGTGTAGATAAGGAATGATCTGTAGAGGTTTTATTTACAATTATTAATAGATGAGCTCCTTGGGGCATAGTGTAGCAGGGGAACAGCAAGTGGAGTTCATGTTGTTATAGCTAAGATGAAACCATTTGAAATTTCTTCCCATTGATTTTTTTTTAGAAATTCCTTAAAAGATTAGTACTTTCTTTAACTACTTTCTTGGTGTTATTTATGGTAAATGTTTAATTTATGCAAATTCCTTATTCTGCTTTGTACCAAAAATTATTTAAAATAGAGGTCTTAATGTTTGTTTCTCCAAATTTTTAATATGTTACCATTATAAAAATTTAAAGTATTACAACCATAATCTTCAATTTGTGGACTTATGTCAAATATATTTAAAATCAGATGTACCTGGAAAACTTTAAAATCTTTATGCTTTTTATAGGGCTTTTTACATCAGCCTATATTTTTAAACAGATTTATTTTTATTTAAAAGCTTTACGTAGTACTTTTTTTTTTTTTTTGCGGTACGCGGGCCTGTCACTGTTGTGGCCTCTCCCGTTGCAGAGCACAGGCTCCGGACACGCCGGCTCAACGGTCATGGCTCACGGGCCCAGCCGCTCCACAGCATGTGAGATGTTCCCAGACCGGGGCACGAACCCGTGTCCCCTGCATCGGCAGGTGGACTCTCAACCACTGTACCACCAGGGAGGCCCCGTAGCTCTTCTTTGATAAAGGAAAGCTTACAGTAGAATATATAATTTTGAGGTTGCATAACATTCATCCTTGGAAATGACATGATAAATAGTATACATTTAATTTATACTTTTATTTTATGAGGTGTTCAGTTATTTTATTTTCTGTATGCAAATATCTTTACATTCAATAAAAATTTTGTTAAATAGTGGACTAAGTGTTCCATTTAATCTGGACCAGTGCCTAAGAAACTTAGTGGGACTTGAATAGCATCCATTCTACCATTTTCTCCCTGTTAAGAACTTAGTATTGGGACTTCCCTGGTGGCGCAGTGGTTAAGAATCCACCTGCCAGCGCAGGAGACATGGGTTTGAGCCCTGGTCTGGGAAGATCCCACATGCCGCAGAGCAACTAAGCCCGTGTGCCACAACTACTGAGCCTGTCCTCTAGAGCCTGAGAGCCACAGTTGCTGAGCCCGCCTGCCACAGCTACTGAAGCCTGTGCGCCTAGAGCACATGCTCTGCAACAAGAGAAGCCACCGCAATGAGAAGCCCATGCACCGCAACGAAGAGTAACCCCACTCGCTGCAACTAGAGAAAGCCCTTGTGCAGCAACGAAGACCCAACGCAGCCTAAATAAATAAATTAATTAATTATTTTTTTAAAAAGAGCTTAGTACTCATTTTTGGGGTTGCAAAACAAGTAATAGTTCCTCAATTTTCTTCTGGCCGCTTTTGTAAAAACACTTCTCTTTCTTCACTTTGTAACTTTGAGGGGTTTTTTTGCTCCCACATGTTTCCTTATTGGACCAACTAAACATTACTTTTTTCTACCAGCCAGATTGATTGTAATCTAATTTGGAGGAACTATTTAGGATGATCAGACCAAAAATACTGGCAGTATTATGTATATAACAGTTGTCTTAAGGGACACTAGGGGTTCACACAAACAGCTTCCAGGGTCTTTGAAACTGGAGGTGCATACAGTATGAGATCCATGTGACTGCTGATCTGGGAGACATGCCGTATGTTCTCAGATGCAATGGGCAGGGAAGACAGTGGCTTCCAGAATTACAAAGGGAGACACTTTGAAATCGAGGTGTTGATGTGTAATTATTTCATTTCTCAAAAAGGCAACTCCAGTAGCTCCAGACTGAGTAGGAGCAGAGGTTTATTTACTTGGTAATAAGGAATATTGATTCTTCGAAGCAATAGCTGGGAAAACCCACTAGTTAGTGAGTGAATAAAGCAAGGCTTTGTTTCTTAGTATGTAACAATGAAATCTAGAAGCATGGGACAGATGGGGTAGATTGCAAGTCACTGGGAGGTGATTTCAGATAGGGAGTAGGACTTGAGCTTTACTTACTTCACAGAATCTATAGCGTAAGTACTGTGCAGTCTCAGAGAGCAGGCAGTGCCTTGGAGCCCTGAGACAGCGATGGCCGTATGGTGTGAAGTCATGCTGACTAGATCAGACAGGGTATGTGTTGGAAAAATGGGGGGAGTAAGGTAGACTAGGGACAGTGGGTATGCATCTAGACAGCCTTGACAACTAGGCAGAAGAGCTTAGATTTCTATAAAAGGGAATGCATAGCTGCTGTTCTGTGCTTAGGTTCTTCCCCTCTCCCCTCCACCCCAGCAAACATATTGATGTATGTACACGCGCACACACACCCACCCCAGAGGGCTTCTCTAACCAGAGGGCTAGACTTAATTTAATCTTCCTACCTGGCTCTTCTTTTCTTTATATACTTTGTTGATAGATGCTACATACATAATTTCTATAAATGTCTGGAATGTGTGCTCGTTTCTCTTAGTTCCAGCATTTGATTATTACCTTCTAGAAAGCCACCATTACTGAACTGCTCAGTAAAAATCCACTATACAGATCCATTAGATCCACTAAGATTCTGCTTTCAGGGCTGGCTTCATGAGCACGGGACCTATGCAGTCACAATGGACCTCACACTCAGAAGGGACTCAGGCTTGGTTTAAATGCTTGGCTGTCACCATCTTGAAATTTTAATAATTTCTGGACAAGTTTCCCCACATTTTCATTTTTCAGTGAGCCTTACAAGTTGGGTTGCTAGTTCTGTCAACAAGCACTTAATTATCAATCCTAAACTAAAGGAGATAGGATTCTAGTTTTAAGTGATACATCTAACGTTAGCAGCTCAATAGAAAACCATTAAATATAATGGTTAAGAAAAATGACTTTGGAGTTGTTAGCACCTGATTTGTCTCAGCTGTAGCCCAGCGGGTGCTATGAGACCCCAGGTATGTGCCTTAGCCTCTGTAAGTCTCAGTTTGCTCATCCGTAAAATAAATTCAATAATACTGTACTACTTTCACCAAAAAATATGTACAAGAATGTTCTTAGCAGGATAATTTGTAAAAGCCTTAACTGGAAACAGTCAAATGTCTATCTTTAGTGGAATGGATAATAGTAATTTATTCATACCGTATAACAATGGTATGAATGGTATGAATGGAATACCATATAACAATGAGAATGAATGAAATAAATACAACTACAGGCAACAGCATGAGTGAAATTCATAACACTGAGAGAAAGAAACTAAACATAAAGGAGCATGATTTCATTTATATAAAGTAAAAAACAGACAAAACTAACCTGCTCTTAAAACTCGGATATTGAGTGTCCTTAGGAGGGGAAAGTAGTGACTAGAAGGGGAACCAGGGAGCTTCTGGAGTTCTAGTGATGTGTTTCCTGCTATGACATGGCCACATACACTTTGTAAAATTCAGCAAGCTATACACTTAGGACCTGTGAACTTTTCTATGTGTATTTTTTTTAGTTAATTTTTTTTTGGTAAGTTTTCATTTGCTTGTTTGTTTGGGTTTTTGGCGGCACCACGCAGCATATGGGATCTTAGTTCCCTGACCAGGGATCGAACCTGTACCCCCTGCGTTGGAAGCACGGAGTCTTAACCACTGGACTGCCAGGGAAGCCCTTCTATGTGTATTTTATACAGTACTTCTATAAAATTTACATTTAAAAAATAGTCTTGTCATACAATTACTATGAACATTAAAGAAACGGCTGTGAATCCTTAGAGGTGCTTCAAGAAGTCTGCAGAATACAGGTTTAAATACTTCCATTAAATGGCTTATAAACTGATACAGAGGAATTAGGGGTACAGTTTCAATGAGTGTCTTGATTGTCCACTTTTTCCTTTTTTAATGGTCTTTTTTAAGACTTTGAAAGCCCTTTCGTTGACACCTTTGGTTATTAAAATTGAGCCCTCTGGCCTGCATAAGGTTTTTTTTTATTTTTTCAAGTACATCTCAAACTTTTTATTGAACAGTAAAGTGAAGTTAAGCACATGCTCACCTTTGTGTGAAAGGTTGAACTATAAGCCCATTCTCAAATGCGTACCAGAGATTGTTGCATACTATCTTGTTTGATTGCTTTCAAGAACTATTACCTGAATTCATTTGAAGACAACACTTAGAGTTGTCATTTTATCCTTTGCCAGCACTATTTTTCAATTTTTACTTTCATTTGATCTGGAAGACGTTTTGTTGATTAGTTTATTTCATGTATATTTTTTCTTTTTTTTGTTTTTAGGTGACTATGAAAGGCTTATATTTTCAACAGAGTTCTACAAGTGAAGAAATAACATTTGTGTTCCAAGAAAGGGTAAGAAAAATTGTTTAATCATTAAATGAAACAAGATAGTGTATTTTCCATATGTGACAGACCCAGTTTTAAATGGCCTGTTACAAATTATTTTGAGTTGAACTAAATGAGTGAAAATTACTTAAGTGAAACCCTATAAATTAATCTTATGTGAAAACAGTGGTCCATATTGTGGTATAACTATATTTTTTAAAAGAGTTGCTACAAAAGAGTTTTTAGTTCCTCAGGGTGGTGGCATAAAAGATATTAGGAAAACAGAACAACTTCAGTAGTCTTATGTGTATTAACCCAGTTTATTCTGAAGACCACAGTAAAGTGAGTTTTCAGATTGTAGGCATATTTCAGAAAATACTTTCTCTCATATTGAGAAATGAAAGAGGTGGAAAAGGATTGTTTTTCACAGTAACTTCTGAGCTGTGCGAAGTTACCTCATTCACTAAGCCTTAAATGGTTTCCAGTTTTTTACCACTTTAAGCATAGATAGTAGAATTTTCATACATTGGTGATTGAAAGGTTTGTGGCAGGCCAGAGTCATTATCGCACTGTAAATTTAGGGATGAAAACTAAGTGCTATATGTATTTCATAGTGCCTGTGTATTTCATAGTAGTAATAAGAATTTCCGGCTCATGAACACAATCCAGTTTTTCTGTGTTATCTTTCTACAGCTCCAAAATCATTTAAGTTAGGAGTCTAAACCTCAGACAGGTTGGTTTCTACCATTGGGTCAGGATGAAAGGTCTAAGAGTTTTGATTGGCTCTCAGGAGCAATCATCACCAGGTTCACACAATCATGAGTAAAATCCACAAATTCATCGATATTGTTGAATATATTCGTGTTAATCACCAAATATTATCAAATCTGAGTTTTAAAAAGGGATAGCCCAGAGTACTGTGTTCATATCAAATTAAACACAGTGATCCCTTTGATAGAACACAGAAGGCACTGTGCAAGTAGCTGTTCTAGCCAACTTTTGATCTAATATTGGGGCATATCAGGGGTTGAAGAAAGCACTTTAATTATTGGTGTCATTGGTGGATGACATTGAGCACCTGAGTCTGAAATATCTTTGCCTTTGAAGTTATATCTAGCTGTGGAATATGAGGAATAATTAAGTTCCATTAAATTTGTATTTTGACCCCAGAGTGCCATGGGGCATGCTGAAATGTCCAAAAAGATGTTAAATAGGCAGAGATTAATAAATGACACTAATGAACTTTATTTATAGCATTAAGAAAACTCCATAATCAGTACGGTGTATATATTATGTGTATGTGTTTAAGGCTATCCCTGCATGAAGATTTGATGCTTTGAGATTATTTAAATTAAAATGAGGTACAGTATTTGTTGCTCTACTTCGTTATCCTGTGTTCATTGCCTACACATATATCCCTGTCAGTATCTTAAGTACCTTTTCAAAATATGTACCCTAACTAAGGCTTTTTAAAATTTTTACCCCCAAATTCCCTATATTCTTTTGTATTATATACTATAGGATAATTGCTTGTACCTTTTTCAGTTAAGTTAGGTGTAAGATTTGGAGTCTGTTTGATTTTGTTCGATTATGTGTGAAAATTTTTGCGACATGAAGGCATATTCTCAAAGGAATGTGTAATTATTTTATTATTTGGTTCTAGGAAAATCTTCCTGTTACAGAGGATAACTATGTGAAGCTTCAAGTTAAAGCTTGTGCTCTGAGCCAGATAAATACAAAGGTATAAATACAAAGGTATTGGTGCTTTTATTTTGGCCAAAAGTCAAATGAGAGTTTCACAATATATTTAGCGTACAAAAATTATAATAATAACAACTGACTTCTGAGTACAAAGAAATTATCATTCTTAGAAGAATAGAACAGCTAGGAAAAAATTAAATGTTCATTTGTGTATTTCTATATTAAGGTAAATTATTAGCCTAATTGAAGTCATGCATTTTATATTATTGTATGAAAATATTTTATAAACTCCTTTACATTGTGAAAAGCTGAGGATTTATAATTACTAAGGCCTATAATCAAGGAAGAAGTGTGTGTTTAAATATAGTAAAAATAGAAACTAGAAACCTAAAATTAATTTATTAAGTCTCTAGTCTGTAGATATTTCTAGTCAGTGTCTTGATAGGGTTCATATTCTTCTTGTCATTTCTCTTTGTCTCTCTCTCTCATACACCACCTCACACCACCCCACAGTAATCTTCCATTATTGACCACGAAGTACATGGAAAGTCTTCAAATGATAAATAAATAAAGTATGGTTAAATGTGCCGTGATAAATAGAGCAGGCCCATTTACTCAGTTTTATAAAGATGAATACTATAGTTTTATTGGACCCTTAACTTATTGGCTTATAATGTCAGCATAACTTCTAGGGATCTAAAAGTTTTCTTCAGTAAAGTCACATTTAGGGAAGCTACAGAACAAAGGTATAGGCTTCCACTGGGCAATTCTGTAACATGAGCATGACTTGAGAAGTGAATTAGTGAGATGCCCTGAAGCCCTTTCACTGCGAATAATCTACTGTTCCTTATCTGGAGAGATCTGTGTTCAGTCCTTCCAAGATGTTCTTTTTAAAACTACAAAAAATCCATTCAAATGCTGGTCTAGGAAATTATCTCCATGTCTAACAGAAAGAAATGGTAAATTACAGTGAAATAAATTTGATTTTACAACAACTATTAATCATAATGATTATGAAAACTGTAGGAATGTGAGAAGATGCTTATGGTAAGTGAAGGAGAACAGGGTGCAATTGCCATAACCATGATTTTAGCTCTGCATAAAAAATAAACACTGTAAAACACCGAGTATTTCTGTAAGAACGTTGTGTGAACATCTTAGGAAAAGGGTAAAGTTCCACATTGAGAAAGAGACTTTTCTGGCAATGACGTATGTATAGGAGATCAAAGAATTGAAAAATAAGGGAAATATACAAGAAAATTATTTCAATTTCTTTTTACTTACTGTTCCTAAAATATTAATATATCTACAAATATGTTCAGCATCTCTAGTATTATTATAAAAGTATAGTAACTTTTACACTTTTAGAAAAGTATAAAGAACTTAAACTACAGGCTTATCTATGTACACTCTTGTCACTTTAAAAATCAAATGCTGAATGTGGTCAGAATCTAACAACATACTAACCTCTCAAAAATAAGTAATTTGGACTTCCCTGGTAGTCAGTGGTTAAGAATCCTCCCACCAGTGCAGGGGACACGGGTTCGATCCCTGGTCCGGGAAGATCCCGCATGCCGCGAACCAACTAAGCCCATGCGCCACAACTACTGAGCCTGCGCTCTAGAGCCCGTGAGCCACAACTACTGAGCCCAACTGCCACAACTACTGAAGCCCGTGCGCCTAGAGCCCATGGCTCCACAACAAGAGAAGCCATCGCAATGAGAAGCCCGCGCACCGCAATGAAGAGTAGCCCCCACTCGCCACAACTAGAGAAAGCCTGCGCACACCAACAAAGACCCAGTGCAGCCAAAAATTAATTAACTAAATAAACAAATGAAAAATAAATAAATGATTTATCCTTTAAAAGAAGAAACTCCCGCCTGAGATTATGTCGCAGTTTCCCTGTGTATATCCATCACTACTTCTCACCTACTCCCTAACCCAAGGCTTGTGAGAAACACTCAAACCCACCCCACCCAAATGAGGTGACCGGTACAAAGTGTTTAGCCAACTGAGAATTGTTCTGGCTATAATTTCCCTTCATATTTGGCAGAATAAAGATGTTAAAGTATGTTGATGGTGGTTTGAATGGTAATACTCATACCTAAGCCCTAATGTCCACTAATTCCTCAGCAAACTTGGTTTCCTACTCTATAGAGGAACCTGTTTTGTGAAGTTACTTGCTTTTTGTCTTGACGCCAAAAATGGAGTCATATTTGCTTTTTATGTGGTTTGGTTTTTGCTCCTGCTTTCCTCATGTATGAAAAGAGGTTCAGATTTATTCTTGACAATAAATTCAAGCCTTTGTCATTATTTAGCTTCTAACAGAAATGAAGATGGAGAAGGATTTCTTTCCTGTTGGGAGAGAAGTTGCTGGAATTGTGTTAGATGGTAAGTTTACAGATATAAGTATCTGTATTCCTTTTCTAAGGTAAAAGAAATTAAATGGTAGCTAATTGGTTTACTGACACATAAAATTATACACACTTCTTCAAATACAAAAGTTAATTATCCAGAAGTGTTTTCCCTTTTTTTAATTAAAAAGAAAACTAGAACAATATTGGTATTTTATAATTGAAGAGCTTATTACAGTTTAGTAAATATTTAGAGATTATGTATTTAAATCCATGAGTAATCACATTGAATAGCATGACCAGTATTGTCCTTTTTATGGTATTTGCAGACCGGCATAAATTACTTGTGTAAGTTGGCTTTGGGCCAAAATTTATATAATGGTCAGTAACTACATTCACATTAAATTTTTAAAGGTATTTAAAAGGTAAACAGTTTGCTCATCTGAAATTGGTTCTGGGGAGAAATAACCAGTAACATTTTATGATTGCCTTAAATAAAGAAAAATTTTAGTAAATAATGGTCTTAACATGCAGAACAGTAAGCCTAAGTACTTGAAATAATTTCTGAATAAACGTAGTGTTCATATTTTCTGCTAGTAGTTCATGATCAATCAGTTTATGGTTGCTCTTCTTGCATATGTGAGTGGATGAATGAGCATTATCACGTGGGTTAGACTATTTGAATTTCACCTGTAAATTTAGTCTATAATACATCTGATACTCTTAATATAATCTTCTAACATAACTAAATCATAATTTTATTTCCTCTCCTTTCTTCTGCTTGGATTGTACGAAAATAAAAATAAGAATTATAATAGCCAGAAGATCAATTATTCATTCATTTATTTATTTATTCATCATTTAATGAGCACTTGCAAAGTGCTTGGAATGTGAAGATAAATAAGACAGTCCCTGCCCTCCAAGAGTTCACAATCTAGGGGAGAGGCAGACAAACACATATAGGCAGATTCATTCTGAAAGCTCCAAGGAGAGGTGCCCAACCAGCCAGCAGAAACAGGAAAGGCTTCTTGGAGTAAGTTAACCAGACAGTAAGGGGTGGGCAGGAGGAGAATTCTTCTCCAAGAATCAACGCTCAGCAGAGGAAGATAGCGTGAGCAAAGATGCAGAAGCAGGTAATAACGTGATGTATGTAAGAATTATGGAGTTTGGTGTTACTAGAGCAAAATTAAGTTCTGGGCATGAGTCATAGGCAAGGTACTTGGCAGAAAAAACCACTGTGTCAAGAAAATTCTCCTTCAGAGATCACAGAATAAAAGATATTGAACAGAATCTTTTCATGATGATAGGAACACTGATTCCTTCCCCCCCAAAACATGAGACAAGAGGGTAGACAAGGGCCAGACTCATGATGAGCCTCCTATCTCAGACTGGGTTGTAGAGAGAGTATTAGAGTGGCCATAAGAAGGGTGGATTTGAAGCAAACCAGGCTGTAGGCAAGAGGACTGTTTGGGTAGTAGACCAACAGGCAAGAAACGGCATGAGGCTTCCCTGGTGGCGCAGTGGTTAAGAATCCGCCTGCCAGTGCAGAGGACACAGGTTCGAGCCCTGGTCCGGGAAGATCCCACATGTCGCGGAGCAACTGAGCCACAGCTACTAAGCCTGTGAGCCACAGCTACTGAGCCTGCGCTCTAGAGCCCGCATGCCACAAATACTGAGCCCACATGCCACAAATACTGAAGCCCGCGCGCCTAGAGCCTGTGCTCCACAACAAGAGAAGCCATTGCAATGAGAAGCCCGCGCACCGCAACGAATAGTGGCCCCTGCTCGCCGCAACTAGAGAAAGCCCGCACACAGCAACGAAGACCCAGTGCAGCCAAAAATAAATAATTAATTAAAAACAGAAAATGACAAAGTGCATAACCTAGACAGTGGCGGCAGACGTAGTGAATGTATTCAAGAAATAATAAAGCCAGCAGAACTTAATAATGGACTGGAACAGGGAAATTAAAAACAGGTAAAAGCAGGAAATGATTTACAAGATTCTGGTTACATTCGAAAGTTCTCAGCTTATAGGTTGTGTTTGAAACTATAGAAGGATGATGAGTTCATCCAGGGAGAGAGTTGAAATGAAGGAGACACAGCATGGAACCCTTGGCAGTGCCACTGTTTGAAGGACAATTAAGAGGAGTACGAAGGAAGCCAAGAAAAAAGGATCAGGGTGATTTCAGGTAGACAAGAATCCTTAGCAGGAAGGAAAAAGAAAAGTACAGAAGCCAAAATTACTGGGGGATAATGGCACAGAAGAGATCCAAAGAAGCAGCAATCTGGGGCCCTTTTGCAGACAGAGCCAGCCTGAGGCGCCGCTTCCAGATGTCAGGCTCTACCTTACTTCACTGCTGCACCTCAGTTTCCTTGTCTGTTAAATAGGAGTAATAATAGGTACTTAATGGGTATGCCATGAAGATTAAATGTGATAACACGGTAAAATGCTGGGCACAAGTAGGCCTTCATGGAGGTTTGGATTTTTTCCTCCCATTTCCTTTTGTAACTATTTGAACAAAAATATTCTAAAGAATTGACTGATGGTATAGGACTTTTCTCTACACACAAAGAGAAAATGTAACTATCACTTCTGTATAGTCCCCAAAATTTCTTGGCACCATTCTGAACTTATTTCCATAATCCCAAATCAAAGTAGTTTATATGTGATTCTAACCAGAATTCCCACTGTGCATCAGAGATTTTACAACTCAAACAATGACAGATGGGACGAGCCTCAGGAGGGGTGGAACCCAGTGTACCCAATGTCATCATCATAAGAGCTGTGGAGTGGATTATTTTCCTTTATTCCTTCATCCTTAGCTGAACAGAGAGATACCCTGCTCCACGGTGTCAACAACCACATGGCCCAGATATTGGAGAAAATCCAGATTTGAGATGTTCTTTCCTACTGTCCTTACAGACTATCAAAATGTCCTAGAAGTTCTTGACTTTTTCTCTGAGTTAGTGACTTTTTATTAATCCATGGCTTTTAAAATTTATTTTAATCGTTCAGTTATATTTAATAACCTCAGAATAATGATTATTAATTTTCTCCACTCTTTAGTTGGAAGCAAGGTATCATTCTTTCAACCAGGTGATGAAGTAGCTGGTAAGTTACAGGTCCTAGTCCTATTTCAAGTCATCTGTCTTACTGTTGTTTCTTTTTCTTTTTTCTATACAATTGCTGATGCTCAGTGTGACCTTTCTTCGTATACAAGTACTTACCCAAGTTTTGGAATTTACTCTCAAATATCCATTGATGAAGAGAATTGGGAGTTTGATCACAATAGCAGAACATTTAAAACTTTTCAATATTTGTAGATACGATAGAAAGATGACCGTAGTTGTTACTGTCCCTGGTGCAGCCCTTCACTGGCAGGACCCCGGTCTATAGTTAGACTGAAGACTCCAGAGAAAAGAAAAGTCACAGTCCATCTGCTTGAAGACTACTGACTGACTTGGCTACATAGAAGCTCTTCTCTCCACATCTGACTTGAATTGTACAGAGCTGCTCCCTTACTACCCTCGTAAAACTAAAAATTTACTGGAGACATTTAATTTATTGGTTTTCTTTTTTAATCCATAGTTAATACCATTTTGCAAAAATATACATTTATACTTGGGTCCTAGACATTCGCACAAATATAAAGTATGCATTTAGTAGTAGTCTTTGAAATTGCCAATTCTCTGTAGAAAATATTCATAGGAAAATATTCATATAGACTTAGAAAATGTATAGCTTTACAGCATGCTTGAAGCTGTTAAGAATAAATTTATAGGAAAGTTTTCATCAGCTTTTAACACAACTGCCTTTGACTTGGGTATTTTCTTTGAGAATTTATTATTTCTATCTTATCTTTATTATCTGCCCAAGAAGTCAGCAACATTGTATTATTCAAGATCCTGGGGCTTCCCTGGTGGTGCAGTGGTTGAGAGTCCGCCTGCCGATGCAGGGGACACGGGTTCGTGCCCCGGGCCGGGAAGATCCCACATGCCGCGGAGCGGCTGGACCCGTGAGCCATGGCCGCTGAGCCTGCGCGTCCGGAGCCTGTGCTCCGCAATGGGAGAGGCCACAACAGTGAGAGGCCCATGTACCGCAAAAAAAAAAAAAAAAAAAAAAAAAGAACAAGATCCTTTTTGTAAGAGACCAAAAATAAAATCAGATTAGCTCAGGGGAAAATGTGATTTTACTGGAAGCATACCTCACTATCCTATAGAACCAAACTCTGGGAAGGGAGCTGTGAATCAGGGACAAGTTTAATGAGGAGCACAGATGCCCCCAGGACTCTGACTTTGTTCTGTACATCAGCCATCGTCTTTATCATCAGAGGTGAGAGAAAAGGAAGAAAAGGAAAGAGGTAGTACAGGTATTATAGTGTTCGTATCAGAAAATAAACTACTTCCCTTCCTTAGTTCTGAAATCTCTCCCTTCTCCACACTAGTACTGGAACCTTCCTCAAAATTCCACTGACGAAAATTTAGACTAATACTTACTGGCATCTCATTAGGAGTGAATTCATTTTTGGATTGTGCCCCTAAAGTTCCTCGTTTTAATTTTCAGGAATTTTACCCTTGGATTCTGAAGACCCTGGACTTTGTGAAGCTGTTCGAGTACATGAACATTACTTGGGTATGTGGTAGTCCAGTGTTTTGGAACTCATGTAAGCCTTATTTCACAGATGTGTGTGGTTTTTAGTAATAGTATGATTTATTTTCATCTGCTGTGAGTGTACCTAGGAAATAACTATCGGGTGGACATATGACTACTTCTAGCTTATATTTTGTATCCATAAAATTCATTTTCAAGCTAAACAGTATTTAGACCTTTAAGTTTCCCTTACACTGCTCATGGTAAGAGGTTTGAAAAGCCATTTCTTCCTTGCCTCTGAAATTATATCACTAATCAGAATTTTTTACTTCTTATTCTTGGTTATTAATTGAAATTTTTAAATGTATAAAATCTAGACAATACATGTAGAGTCTGAGTCAGGAAAGACTCAAAAACACTTATTCTTGTTTCTGTTGATAATATCTTTTGACCAGTATTCAGTGTAACTTAAATGTTAATTTAAAAATTTTCTACAGTAATTTACTTCTTAAATATTTAAATTTAAATGAATAAATGTATAAACACAGACACTCTTCATGAAACCATAGTGAAAAGATGCTGCATCTCCTTAGTAATCAGGGGAAAGCAAATTAAAACCATTTAGAGATACCATTATGCATCCATGAGAATGACAGTTATAAAGTTTGACCATCCCAAGTGTTGGCAAGGATGTGGGGCAGTAGAACCTTTTATGCACTGGGCGTGTAAATTAGTACAAATGCATTAGAAAATAACTTAGCATGATCTAATAAAGGTAATGATGTATTAACACCTCAGACCTAGTAATTCCACTGGTACTTTCATACACCAGAGAAGCGTGATGTGTACCAGTAGCACATGCACAAGGGTTCATAGTAGCATGGTTTGTAATTGTGGAATAAAAAGAGAAACAGCCAAATGTTCTTCCTGGGAAAATGGATAACTCAAGATATTTCTAATTAACTCATCAGTGAAAATGAATAAATAACAGTCAAACATATCAAGACAGATGAACCTCACAAACTGTGCTGAGTGAAAAAAGCAAGTTCCAGAAGGATACGAACAGTGTGATACCATTTCATTTCTATGAAGTTCAAAAACATACAAAGTTTATTTAAGCATGTGTTATTTAAGGATATAAGGAACAGGTAGGGATGAAAAGTCATGTGGAAGTTACCTTTGTGGGCAAGGCAAGAGGGTGTGATCAGAGTAGATCCATGGGACTACAGTGGTACTGCCAGTCGGCTATTCCTTATGTTGGGATTCATGTTGTTTTTCATATCTTATCCTTAGGTTATTATACAGTCTTTTGTGTTCTTGAACTATTTTATTAAAATTTTTCCTAAGTTCTTTCTTGAATGATACAAATACTAATCAGACCATATGGGCCAATTTGGATTTTGGACTATTAAAAATAGTAAATTTGTACATTTGAGTCTATATAGTAACTTGAACTAGGGTAGGAAATCTTTGGCATTTCATTTTTGAAATTATAAATTGTTAAGTAATTTATATTTAAATTAATGACATTTACTATGTCTAAAATTTCCAAGTAATACCATCTTGTTTTATTAAAAATTAATTTTTGGGCTTCCCTGGTGGCGCAGTGGTTGAGAGTCCGCCTGCCGATGCAGGGAACACAGGTTCGTGCCCCAGTCCGGGAAGATCCCACATGCCGCAGAGCGGCTGGGCCCGTGAGCCATGGCCACTGAGCCTGCGCGTCCGGAGCCTGTGCTCCGCAATGGGAGATGCCATAACAGTGAGAGGCCCGCGCACCGCAAAAAAAAAAAAAAATTAATTTTTTATTAAATTTTATTTATTCATTCATTTATTTATTTATTTATTTATTGGATGCGTTGGGTCTTCATTGCTGCGCGCAGGCTTTCTCTAGTTGGGGCGAGAGGAGGCTACTCTTTGTTTCGGTGCACAGGCTTCTCATTGCGGTGGCTTCTCTTGTTGCGGAACACGGGCTCTAGGCACACAGACTTCAGTAGTTGTGGCGTGCAGGCTCAGTAGTTGTGGCTCGCGGGCTCTAGATCGCAGGCTCAGTAGTTGTGGTGTACGGGCTTAGTTGCTCTGCGGCATGTGGGATCTTCCCGGACCAGGGCTCGAATCCGTGTCCCCTGCATTGGCAGGTGGATTGCTAACCACTGTGCCACCAGGTAAGTCCCTTAAAAATTAACTTTAAAAGACAGTTTTCCAGAAGTCTGAGGCCTGTGCTTATTTATGTATATATTAAGCCTACATATGGAGCCAACTGTGTGTCTTCCTTTCAAAGATAAATCTCATTTCCAAATACCGTGCAGTGAAAGTCTCTGATCCATGACTATTTTGATATAATGCAGTTTGAAAATTGAAGACGGCTGCTGTCTCTTTTATAGGAAGCTCTACTATTTTTAATCCCAGAATTTCCTTGGGCCCTTTTTTTAAAGATATTTATTTATTTATTTATTTTTGGCTGCATCAGGTCTTAGTTGTGGCTTGTGGGATCTTTTGTTGCATTGCGCAGACTCCTCTCTAGTTGTGGCGTGTGGGCTTCTCTCTAGTTGTGGCATGCGGGCTCAGTTGTTGCGGCGTTCGGGCTTAGTTGCCCCGCGGCATGTGGGATCTTAGTTCCTCGACCAGGGATTGAACCTGCGTCCCCTGTGTTGGAAGGCAGATTCTTAACCAGTTGGACCACCAGGGAAGTCCCCCTTGGAAGTCCCCCTTGGGCCCTTATTGTCCCTGTTCTTTTGAGAACCTTGTAAATATGGAGTCAACTAAAACCTTTAGTTTGGATTCCTAGGCTTGAGTTTTGATAAAGTAAACTAAATTAAATTGCTACAGAAAGTTAACTGTTGAAAAAACAAACCAAGAATAAAAAAGATGCATTTCCTTAAGCATTGCTGAACACTGGAGGATTATAAGATGGACCAGAAGAAGAACAGCAAACTGGAACATCAAAATTTTCTAGCTATAAAGCTTAATCTAAGACAAGAGAACCACACAAGTGACCTTTTATTTTCCTACAAATCAGGAGGATTATAGTCCCAAAATCCACCAGCATATACAGAGAAAGCAATTCTATTGATAGATATTCCTTGAGAAGGGAAACACAACAAAATGTTTCTTTAAAAGAAGTACTTTAAGAATGACCACTAACACCTGAAACATTGTAAATCAACTATACTTCAAATTAAAAAAAAGAAGAATGACAGCTAACTGTGTGACCTTTAGGCAAGACCCGGGCACATTTTACTTTGTCTTTAAACAAGCATGCCAAACTAGATAACCTCTAATCTCTGCTGTAGCTCTAACATTCTATGAAAGAGAAAATAATTTCAGTATGTCCCCTGAAGATTTGCAGGGAGAAATAATTTAGTTCCTGTTATAATTATAATTTAGTTCCTGGAATAATTTAGTTCATGACTCTATTTTAGTTCCTGTTAATTATTTGATGATTTTTTAAAATAAAAGCTCACAACTCAGTCACCTTCTAGTAAGTCAGTTCTTTTACCAAACCAAAGAACCAGGCTCCAAACAACTCCCAAAAGATGTCTTATTAATCTTGTTTCAAAATATTGAGGACAAAGGTAAAAAGTTGAGTAATTCTTCCAGATCTTTTGTGCTTTCAGTTCTCAAGCCATTCTGATTTTATTTTTCATACAAACAGCTCATGCAGCTCAATGTCAAAAAAACAACCCAATCAAAAAATGGGCAGAAGATCTAAATAGACATTTCTCCAAAGAAGACATACAGATAGCCAAAAAACACATGAAAATATGTTCAACATGGCTAACTATTAGAGAACTGCAAATCAAAACTACAATGAGGTATCACCTCACACCGGTCAGAATGGCCATCATCAGAAAGTCTACAAATAATAAATGCTGTAGAGGGTGTGGAGAAAAGGGAATCCTCCTACACTGTTGGTGGGAATGTAAATTGGTACAACCAGTATGGAGAACAATATGGAGGTTCCTTAAAAACTAAAAATAGAAATACCATATGATCTAGCAATCCCACTCCTGGGCATAATCTGGAGAAAACCATAATTCAAAAAGATACATGCACCCCAATGTTCATTGAAGCACTATTTACAATAGCCAAGACATGGAAGCAACCTAAATGTCCATTGACAGAGGAATGGATAAAGAAAGTGTGATACATATACACAGTGGAATATTACTCAGCCATAAAAAAGAAGGAAATAATGCCATTTGCAGCAACATGGATGGACGTAGAGATAATCATACTAAGTGAAGTCAGTCAGACAGAGAAAGACAAATATCATATGATGTGACTTATATGTGGAATCTAAAAAAATGATACAAATGAGCTTATTTACAAAACAGAAACAGACTCACAGGCTTAGAAAACAAACTTCTGGTTACCAAAGAGGAAATTTGGGGGGGAGATAAACTGGGAGTTTCGGATTAACATATACACACTACTATTGATACATACAAAGTAGATGATCAACGGAGACCTACTGTATAGCACAAGGAACTCTACTCAGTATTCTTTGGTGACCTATATGGGAAAAGAATATGATAAGGAATGGCTATATGTATATGTATAACTGGATCACTTTGCTGTACACCTGAAACAAGCACGATGTTGTGAGTGAACTATACTCCAATATAAAATAAAAGTTAAATTTTTAAAAAATTGGCACACATTTTCAGCATTATTCCTTTGGACCTGAGGTAGAAAGAATTGAAATTGTAATTCTTGGGCTCTGACATACTGTTATTATTGATCCATACATGGCTCTCTTCATTTTCTTAGTTTTTATGACATAATAAACACTTGTGTACCACCTAACACAAAAGCAAGGATCTCAACATTAAACCATGTCCAACCATGTAATTTTAAAGCCTCTGCAATCTTAAATGTAGTTTTATTACTGTTAGAATTTTTTAAGCACTGAATTTTTTATTTCCTAATGAAAGTATAGGTAGTCCCAATTCTTATGATGAAAGATGTTCCCAAAAAATTCCATATAAATAAATTTTACATAGATTGAACATGCACTGTTAGAGTAGATGGGCTTTAAAGTCAGACTTTGAAACTTGTGGCCTCAGACAGATTAATTACCCTGAACCCCATTTCATAATCAGTAAAAGTGGGAAAATAGCTATCTTGAGTTTGGTAAGGAATAAAGTACTGTGTGAGATATCCCCTGTTGTACTCTTTTAATGCCTTGCTTGTCTGTCTGAACATTTTCATCATGTGCTTGGATGCTTTGCTTCCCCACTAGATGGCACTAATTAGTTGGTAAATTCAATGCTGACTGGCCATGCTAACCCATCTGAATCTGTTGACTTAAGAGGAAAAATAGTCCTGGTAAAGACTACGGAAAGTGTTATAAACTTGATTGTAGGTAAAATGAGAAAGTATTGCCTATACTGTGAAAAAAATCACATTCAGTGTACAACATAAAAACAAAAATTAAATAAACATATTAAAGAGCAGCTTAATGGTCAGAAAACATAAAGCTAATATGGCTTAAATTACAGTATATTAGGAGTTTGCATTTTGTTCCAAGTGCAATAGAAAGCCATTGATTAATTATAAACACAGAAGTGTTAGGATGTCATTTATGTTTTTAAAAGATCATTCTGACACTTGTTTTTCAAAAACACCACTAAAGAGATTGAAAAGAGAAGCCATAAAGTTGAAAATAATTATAACACATAAACAAGCAAATGACTCATCTAGAATATATTAAGAATTTTTACAAATCAATAAGAAAAAGTCAACAATAGAAAAATTGATAGAACACTTGAACAGTCACTTCACAAAGGGAATTCCATATGGCCAACAAACACGGAAAGGTACTCAACTTCATTAGTAGTCAGGGGAAAGCAAATTATCAATAAGATCACATGTAAGAAACCATTACACATCCATATGATGGGCAAAAATATATAATACCAGGGTTGACAAGGATGTTCACAACAGCAGCTGTGGGAGAGTAAATTCATACAGCCACTTTGGAAATATAAAGTCGAAGGTAATATATCCTGGAGCTGGGATTTCCATTCCTCAGTAAATATCCTGGAGAAAACCTGTGTACCAGTGTAAGAGTAACTTTTATACAAGAGCATTCTTAGTTAAGAACGCTTAACTACCAAAAATGGGAACAAAACACAAATGTTCCTTGACTGGAGAGTGGATAACCAATCCATTCTATGAAATTTGATGTTGCCATAAGACATCAAAAATGGAAGCACTGGGCTTCCCTGGTGGCGCAGTGGTTGAGAGTCCGCCCGCCGATGCAGGGGACACGGGTTCGTGCCCCGGTCCAGGAAGATCCCACGTGCCGTGGAGCGGCTGGGCCCGTGAGCCATGGCCGCTGAGCCTGCGCGTCCGGAGCCTGTGCTCTGCAACGGGAGAGGCCACAACAGTGAGAAGCCCACATACCGAAAAAACAACAACAAAAAAATGGAAGCACTATACTGTAGCCACATGTAACAAGAAAGGATGCGTCTTAAAAAACGATGTTCAGCAAAAAAGAAAAAATGTGTATGGTACAATTGCATTTAGATAAATTTCAGAAACAGGCAAAACAAAATTATATTGTTTAGGAATGGATACTTGAGTTATTAAACTATGAAGGTGAATAAGAAAATACATTAGAATGGTGGTGACCTCTGATGTCAATTATATCTCAATTTTTTAAAAAACGTCTCTGGGGCTTCCCTGGTGGCGCAGTGGTTGAGAAGCCGCCTGCCGATGCAGGGGACACGGGTTCGTGCCCTGGTCCGGGAAGATCCCACATGCCGCGGAGCAGCTAGGCCCGTGAGCCGTGGCCGCTGAGCCTGCGCGTCCAGAGCCTGTGCTCCGCAACGGGAGAGGCCACAACAGTGAGAGGCCCGCGTACCGCAAAAAACCAAAACAAGACAAAAAAACAAACAAACAAAAAAAAACGTCTCTGGCCGGAGAGGCGAGGCTGTTGGTGTGAGGGCTGTGTCCTCTCTCTCAACCAGGATGGTGGTTACTTCATATTTATTCATCCAGCTGTACTTTATTTCGTGTACTTTTCTGCATACATTTTACTTTAACAATAAAACGTTTAAAAAATACACACACACACACACACACACACACACATTCCTATGCTGAAAGTGGAGTATGCATGGGTAAGAATGGAAGCAGAGAAACTGTAATGTGGTGAGAGATACTAGAAGTAGGCTTGGACCAGGGCCATGGTGGGAGCAGAGATGGAGGGAAACAGATCCAGGAAGCAGATCTAATGGGACTTGCTAACAGATTGTTTCCTCTTTTTCTTTGTGATAGTTCACAAACCAGAAAAAGTTACGTGGACAGAAGCTGCTGGAACCATTCGAGATGGAGTACGAGCCTATACAGCTCTGCATTATCTTTCTCATCTCTCTCCTGGAAAGTCAGTGCTGATAATGGACGGAGCAAGTGTAGGTGCTAATGGTTTTGTTAAGAAACAGACCAAAATACAAATAAACTTAGGGAATTGAGAAATGGGCCATCCATTTGCTAATATAATTTGTTGCCAGTTAGCTTATTCACTGATACATTTACCAAACTCCCATTTTCTAAAATAAGCAGCTTTTATCAAGGAGATAAAAGTTAGCATTACTGTGTTTAGTTTCTTTTTACTTTGAATCTGCTAGTACTTTAAAAAAGCAGACAAGCCACTTTTATTCATGTCTGTTACACAAAGCCTGAAATAGCTCATAGTCTTTGAAGCCAGACCCCAGGACTCCCTGCCAATTTTGTATCATATCCCTCATACTTTACACTTATGTGATTAAGGTGTTACATTTATAGATAGATCACACAAGCTCAAAACTGTGCTAATTTAAACATATTACATACATCTTCAAAATATAGTTCAAGATACTAAAAGAGATTACATAAAATATAATCGAAAAATGTCACAAAACTTGGGGTGATTTTATAGTTTTATTTTCTAACTGGCTGTTGATGAAAATGCTTTTTCCCCTGCTTTTCATTGAAAAAAAGGCATAACTGCCTTCAGCATTGGCTTCATCCTTATGTCCTACATCAGGATAGTAGTGTTTCCCTGAACTTACTCCACAGGTCAGCAAAAGGATGGAACTTTTGAAGTTGAGGTTGCTGGACTTGCATATGTATTGATATTATATAATTAGCTTAGTACATTATGCTGGCAAGGCCCTTAATGGCCCATTTATCTCATTCCAAGGCCGTGTTCTGAATTCGGCCTCTGTCTTTGAAATTGTGTGCTGCTTGCAGTCAGACTGGCTGAGAGCCTGTGGCACACATAGCTTTTCCACCACCCCTCTTGAGGAAGAGTGTGTCAAATGTTTCCACTTCTAAACTTATCCGTATTTTTTTCTTTTTCTATCAGACAACATTTTAAAATATACTGAGGTAGCACTAAACTATTACAGTTTATTAAACGACCTATAAAATGAGTTAGATACAGCCTCTGCCCTATATCTATAACACCATCGTGTATTTGTTTCCACACAGGCACTTGGAACAATAGCTATTCAGTTAGCACACCATAGAGGAGCCAAAGTGATTTCAACAGCGTGCAGCCTTGAAGACAAGCAGTGTCTTGAAAGATGTAGGCCTTCTATAGGTGGGTAATAGTACTCAACACAGACTTTAAAACATAAAATTTTGAAGAGATATCACCTTAAAAACTGCACTTGTAAAACAAACTGCAGGGCTTTCCTGGTGGCTCAGTGGTTGTGAGTCCGCCTGCCGATGCAGGGGACACGGGTTCGTGCCCCGGTCCGGGAAGATCCCACATGCCGCGGAGCAGCTAGGCCCGTGAGCCATGGCCGGTGAGCCTGCACGTCCGGAGCCTGTGCTCCGCAACGGGAGAGGCCACAACAGTGAGAGGCCTGCCTACCGCAAAAAAAAAAAAAAAAAAAACAACCAACAAACTGCAAAATGCCAAATGCATGTCATTTAAAAAATGCACTTAGTATCTGTGCTAAGTCCAAGTTTACATAAGTTATAGTTTAAATTTTAATGATTTGTTTCTTAAACCTACAGTTTTCAGTGTTTTTTCTTCTTTGCCTCATTGTTACCAACTCACCCAAGTTTGAATTAGGTGAACTTTGACACGGTTGAGAAACACCTGATGCCTCTTTGGTTTTAGTCAATAAATCAGTATATCTTTGCATCACTTTTCATGTTTCTCAACCTCTTTTACCCAGTGATATGCCTCTAAATTTGTCTGTTTCCTGTGATACACTAGGAAGGGAGATGAGCCACTTACACAGAAACCCAGGTCAGATATAGTTTAGGATAAACAGGACATGGTAGAGGCTGGGGAACTCTTGAAAAGATTGAACGTATACGAATAGTGATGAATATGGAAAGGAGAAAGAAAATAGAGATTGAAAAAGAAGAGAAGAAAGATAGGAATGGAATTTTACAGACTGGAGTTAACTGAATTAATGTTGGAGTTTAACAGATGAAGAGAAAAGAAGATGAGCAGAGTGTAAGTGAGGGGCAGGCAGGAAGGAAAGTAAGGTTCATTGAGTGTTAATATGGATGATAGTTCCTTAAATCCTTAACAACCCAGTGTCAACTAACTGGGAAACAGCATCTCAGAATTTAGCTTGTCCAAGGATGTACTACTAGATGTACCACTAGGCCTGGAATGGAATTTGAACCCAAGCCTGCCTAATAGTAAAGCCTGTGTTATTTCCATAGTTATGTTATGCTTCTGGCAGAGACAACCAAGAAATGGAAGGAAGGTTAAAACAGGGGCTGGAGAAAGGAGGAAAATAAGAAAAGAAAGGAAGAAGAGAGATTGAAAATGGAAGGGGGTGGGTAGCATGAATAGTATTGTTGAAGGGAGCGGTTTCCTCTTGGTTAACCCTGCCCTTCTGAGGTGCTTCAGCCCCCTTTCCCTCGAGTCCCCCCACCCTCACCTCCATCCCCCGAGACTTCAGTCACTACTGGACAACACCTCCAATCTGAGAATCTCTGAGAGGAATTCTCTTTGCTGACAAGGTGTTAAAAGATACAAAAATGAAATATAAACATGTGTCTTCGTTTCCCAATTCAAATTGAGATTTTTTTTTAGTTCTCTCACTGGCTTGTTGTATTAACACATTAAAGCAATCAGTTAAAATTAGTTTAATTTTTACTAACCCTGCTTCAAATAATCCTGGGTTTTTTTTCCACCTTCGGGATTTTTTTTTGTTTTGGAGGGCAAAGTCGGGAGATGTGGGTGTGGGCTGGGATCTCTATGACTGAGAAAGGTTAAAATGGCCTCTAACAGAGAAGTACCAAATCACATAAATATATCTTTGTACTTTTTAGCTCTAAACTCTAATAAATCTGAACATACTTAAGAAATTGCTTAATCTTTCAGTCCACATCTTCATATATATATACCTCTGTGGTTTAGAGATTCTCAGTTCTGGCAAAATATCCTTTAGCTGTAAAGAACAATCCTCTGTGTCAACAAACCAACGTTGGGACACATTATCCGCAAAATGCTCATATTTTTATTTTATTGAATATACCAGTTCCTTCATTTAAATTGATCCTTAGCAATACTGGTTAGATGAGAAAAAGTATAATTTGATTCAGTAATTCCTTCAACGATTTAATTCATTTCAGAGAAGAAATATTTATTTGCTTTTCTTTCTCTTCTTCTCTGAGTTGTGTTGATCACACACAGATTGCCTGACTTCCTGTCCTTTACAGCCCGAGTGATCGATGTGTCCAATGGGAAAGCCCAGGTTGCTGAAAGCTGTTTAGAAGAAACAGGTGGCCTTGGAGTAGATATTGTCCTAGATGCTGGAGGTGGGTACTTTACTAAATCAGTAGTCTCTGTAGTTTTTTTATTGTGATGGGTGAATTCCTGGGAAAAAAATATATAACCAGGAAATAATTATTTATATATTATTAAATTGATGTGTAGGGTTTTTTTTTATTTTTGAACTTTTCTATTTAAATTGGCGCTTCTTCATTTTATTCCCATTGTAAGCACTGTCTGGAAGAGAGAACATGCTTGCCTTTTAAAGTGTAGGCATTGGACTTTAAGTATCTCTACAAGAAATCTGCAGACGTGATCTCCTCAGTGGTTCCTAGATTAGTTCAGGTCTCAGCCAGTTGCTTAATTAGTCAGTTCTGCTATGTATGGCTGCCCTCTATTGGATGGTAGACTTCTGCAGTCCTTGTTTGGAAAGTGCACAGAATTTTGTTGCATTTTCACCTTGCTTGAACTTCTGTAGTTTAACCAATATCTACTTAACACCTAATCTTTACACTCTTAGGTAGTGCCATCACACCTAAAGAACAGGTTTCACAAGCCTGCAAAGGGATTCTGTTTATACTTCGTTAGAATTTATCTTCTATCCTAAGAATCGTAATGAATACAGCTATGACCATATGTATTCCTTTTTAGCCAGTATTTTCAAGATTCGAAATTAACTCAGAAAAATCTTTCAGTGGAAGTGAATGTATACTTCATTAACTTTTCAAATGGACATTTCAATAATTATGTCAAAATATGACTGTCTTTTGTTTGTTTGTTTGTTTGGCTACATTGGGTCTTTGTTGCTGCACGCGGCTTTTTCTAGTTACAGCAAGCCGGGGCTACTCTTGATTGCAGTGCGCGGGCTTCTCATTGTGGTGACTTCTCTTGTTATGGAACACGGTCTCTAAGTGCGCGGGCTTCAGTAGTTGTGGCACGCGGGCTCTAGAGCGCAGGCTCAGTAGTTGTGGCACACAGACTTAGTTCTTCCGCGGAATGTTGGATCTTCCCGGACCAGGGCTCAAACCTGTGTCCCCTGAATTGTCAGGTGGATTCTTAACCACTGCGCCACCAGGGAAGTCCCAGTATGACTGTCTTGAATCTGAGTTCCTTACTCAGAAGTCAACTTTTCCCAAAGTATTACGCTATCAATGTTATGATTGAAACTATCAGACTTAGTTATGTGCTATGTTATCTTGCCTGATTTTCAAATTAAAATAGACTTTTTATCTTTAGTTATATCACTTATAATTAAATCTAAAGTGTATGACCAGTTTTAATGCAAAAAATATATTTTAAGTGTCTGAATACAAAATGCTTCCTTGTTACTACATTAAAAAGTAAAGAGAACTAGTTTGAAGAATAAATTTTTATCAGATTACTATAAAATACATTTTCTTTCTCTCTCCCTCTCTCTCTTTAAACAATTTCTTTGTAAGTGAGATTATATAGTAAAGATGATGAACCAGCTGTAAAATTACAACTACTACCACATAAACATGATATCATCACCCTTCTTGGTGTTGGAGGCCACTGGGTAACGACAGAAGAAAACCTGCAGGTATTATCAGAAACAATAAAGCATTACTGATACACCAAAAGGATGCAATTAACAAAGAATAATGCTTAAGTCTTTTAGCAAGATGTGGCTAAATTTGTATAAATTCTGAATTATATCCTATTTTTAAAGAAATGTAGCTTTATTTGTTTTAACTTTTAGCTGTTGGCCAAATGTTGAAATATAGTGCTTAGCAGAGGAGTTCATTTAACTTTTATTTAGTGGTTTGGAAGTAGTGACATGAATTTTTTAATAGTGTTTCAAATAAGATTTTTTTCCTTAGTAACAAACATTCTTGTTGACATATACTTAAAATATTTCTATATAAAATTATGACAATTTCCTAATTCAAATTAGAATTTACTATATATGTGTGTGTGTGTGTGTGTATGTGTGTGTATACACATTGTCTTCCAAAGTTACATTTCTCAACAAAATTCAATTCAAGTATTTTTATCATGGTTGATATGCAAATACCATAATTCTCATGTACCAATCTTCACCAGTTTTCCAACTTCCTCATGAAGATGACTGGTGAGTAGCAACGAGAAATATCTCTCTCTCACACACCCCCGTACACATATACCTACTACCGCTTCATCACCTCTAGATTGGCCTTGCATTTGACCTTGCTGTTTCATCATTTTGGACAATACATTAGAAAAGAAAACATTATAGTATACATATTATTATTAAAGTTTGTGTGCTGATTATTTGTGATTTGGGTGTTATTTAATTTGTGTAAAAGCTTTTCTGGCTGAAGATACCAATCATTCTTCTGCTATTAAACTCACAGTAACTGATCATTCTTTGTGCATTCTATCCAAGCTGGATCCTCCAGATAGCCACTGCCTTTTCCTCAAGGGAGCGACGGTGGCTTTCCTTAATGATGAAGTTTGGAATTTGTCAAATGTACAACAGGGAAAATATCTTTATATCCTTTTTTTCTACTGACTTGAGTTTCTGGCTTGAAATTTACCTTGTTTTCTCATCATTAAGTTCTTTAATAATAATAATAATAATTAATAATAATAGCAACTAACTTTCATTGAACATGCCAAACAATGTTCCCAGTGCTTTATAGGTATTAATTTATTTAAATATTAAAACAGCCCTGTGAAAGTTAAGTACTACATTATCCCTGTGTCACAGGTAAAGAAACTGAAGGATAGAAAGGTTAGTACATGCCTAAGGATGTAGCTAGCAAGTGGCAGGACAGGAATCACACCCAGGCAGTCTTGCTCGTTTCTGAATGAGAAACTATAGAATACATGGAAGAGTTTGCTTCGTTTTTAACCTGGCATTATGGAAATTACAGATCACTTTGACAGGCTGCATCTTTACTCCTATGGTGGTGCCATTGAGTTAAACATTTCAGAATAGTTATCAAAGTTAAGAGTTTGTGGGGTGTTTTTTTTGTTTTTTGGGGAGTTTGTTTTGGCTGCGCAGCTTGTGGGATCTTGGTTCCACGAGCAGGAATTGAACCCGCCTCCCCTGCATTGGAAGGGCAGAGTCTTAACCACTGGACCACCAAGGAAGTCCCATGTGGGGTGTTTTTAAGAATATCAACACTAGGAAATCTTCATCAAATGAAGATGGGTTTGATTTTTTTAAATGAAAGTGATTCAGTAACAAATCTAGTGAATGAAATCGATCATTCCATTTTGGTAAAAGTAATGAAAAGTTTTCTTGAGAATATGAGAGCAGTTCCAAAAGAAAGGTCCAGACCTCTTTAGAGCAGGGTCAACTTAAGAATAAACGTTTTATTTCTAAGACGCCTGTTTTAAAGGCAGCTGTACGTGGTAAAAACTTTAATATATTGGATAAAAAATAAGTTCTCATTACTTAATAGAATATAATTGTGCGTGAAGAAAGAGACTTGCACAACCGTATGTTTGTCTCACTGAATATCATTCTTTATTTTTATTAAATGTGCATTGTTACAAATGCGTGACGTGTACAAAGGCCAGCCTCCTCTAAGAGCAATGGCAGACTTAATAGAGCTTTCAAACAGTTGAATAATATTTAATTAGTATACTGCAAATGTTGAGTTTTAAAGAGTACACATTTCAAAACCAGAACGTCCCCTTAATGTAGTGAATGTATGTGTTTAATGTATTTCTGATTAAATATTTTCATATTAAATTTGGAAAATAAACTTAATTTTTAACTTTCTAAAAGAATTCTTTAAATTTCAACTTTAAATAATGACACATTCAATAACATTGTAATTATCAAGAATACCATGGGATGTTAATGACAGAGACCATGTATTAAAAGTAACATAAGTTAGTATGTTTTGAATCTTTCATGTCAGAAGGTGGCCTGGCTGCTATGCCTGCGTTACTTAATAACTTAAATCTCTCACCTGCTCCCCTTTCTCCCCACCATGAGATTTTAACCTGTTTGACAAATCCATGGGCCATACTGAAACGTGCCATGTTCATATGAAATGTTAAATTTCCTGGATCAGACTTCAGTCCTCACTCGTGCACACCCCCTCAGCTGCATCACACGAGCCAGTTGCTGCTTGTGATTTAACATAGCAGTCTGCTTCCAGTTGTGTGACTATATGCCATAAATAATTCTCCTGTCCTAGCAGTTATATAGACTCTCAGTTCTAATATTATAATTTCAAGTAAATGACTAGAGTTTTAAATTTTACCCTGCTTTTTAATTCTCTTAGTGGCATATATTACACACACAGATTATTAACTTTCCTGCATATGTATTTATTAGCTGGTTTAATAAATAAATGTGCACCCAAAGTAAGAGAGATAAGTGCTAAAATTGTTTTTTAACTAAAAATAACGTAAGTGGTGCTAAAATGAAACCCTGATCCCATTCTGTTACCATCCATTTGGGATAACACTAGTCATTACTTATGACAGGCATTAGGCTTCTTTCATGTCTTGTCCTTAGAAGTTTAGGCTCTATAATAGTCACCGTCTCTCTCAAATCAGTTCCCCCATTTTCCTGTTTTAGAGGTAAACATGACAGCTTACAGAATTTCTATTAAAAAAAAAAAAAATAGGTGACCTGCCTAGTACCTTCTGCTTATCAAATGGCTTTATTTACTCCTCTCTCCTTTACGTTGCCACCTTAACAGTCTTTCCAGCTACGTATCTTAAAAGATGTGATGGAGAAGTTATCAACTGGTGTTTTTAGGTATGCTAAATGACCAAATTATTGTTCTTGCTTATTTTTCTATTCTCCAGGAGATAAAATGGGCATTCCCATTTTTGTTTCCGCTTTCTCAGTACACCTCTTGCCTCCATATTTTATTATTTTGCTTAGATAAATAGCTGCTCTTTAGTATTTCTCGAAGTGTATATACACCAGTATGCATTCCCTAAGATAGACGTGGTTCGTTAGTTTTCCTTACTCCATTCCATACTGTACCTCACCCTTTGCTTATCCTCATCACCCCTCCCAAAGCAACTTGAAATAACCTACAGGTTGACAAGAAGAAAAGTACAATTTTTTTTTCAGCAGGATCTGTTTATCAAAAAAGAGAGAATGCATAAAATAGGTATTTTCCCCCCTTCAAAATTTAACTGCTTTTAACAGTGGAAATATTAATGGACAAATTTGATTTAAAGTAATAGAGTTGAACTATAGCAACTTTAAACTACTATGCTATGTGCTCTATTCGTCTTTAACTAGACATTTCTAATAATTTCATTCTTCCTCAGACCTCAGTTGGATGAACCCATTCCACTATACGAGGCAAAAGTTACCATGGAAGTTGTTCAGAAAAATCAAGGAAGAAAGAAGCAAGTTGTTCAATTTTAATTTTGTTCTTTCTCAGACCTCAGTTGGATGAACCTATTCCAGTATTGAAGCCAGAGTTTCCTTGCAAATTGCTCAGAAAAGTCAAGGAAGATAAAAGCAAATTTTTATGTTTTTAAGCACGTTTTCCTGCTGAGACACGATGCTCAGAGTTATCTGAAGTTATTTGAAAAGTATTTGGAAACATCGTACAGACGGGTCAAGACAATTCTAAAATTTAACATCTAAAGGGAATATTCTGAAAGCCTTTTAAATTATTGTTCCTATATATTTGCCTCTTATAAAATTCTTTACATGAAGAAGACTGCTTTCAGCAGAAGCCACGCTACTCTGATAAAGCTGTTGGAGTCTTGCTATGTCAAAATAACATTACTTTTGTTATCAACTCCATTCTCAACCCCTTCCTTCTTTAACATCCTTTGCTGTCGTAATTTAATACTTTGAATATATTTTCAAGTCTCAAAGGAACTAGCCCATTGAAAGCTAAATTTTTTTTTCAAATATTCATTCACTCCAGGGTTTCCTCAGGATCGAACGGGAGCATCACGGTAACTCGTCCGTGACCACTGCAGTGTTTGCGTGGAAGGCTGCAGTGCCGATGCTTGGGAAGCGGGGCGGGAGACTGCGCTTGCGTAGCCGGCGTGCTGATTTCCTGTTGGGGCTCTCTGTTTCGGGGGAAGGGGAAGGAGGCCCAGGCTTCCCAATCCAGCTCTGGACGTCGCCGCTGCGCTCTGGAAGCTTATCGAAGGGGCAGCTCAAGTGTGACGTTTCGTTTTCATCCTGGCGCCGTGCCTGGGGCTCATCACACCCTGCTGCGGATTTGAACAGCGCTCATCTATTCCGGTGCGCAGGACCGCGTGCTTCCCAGCCACCTAGCACCCGGCGACCCGACTACAGCCGAGGACCCAACCAGACCGCCAACGCGGCGTCCGGCGAGGCCCAGGGCCCTCCAGTGCCCTCGGCCTCAGAGGAACACAGCCGGGGGCGGGGTCTCGCGAGCGCCGTACGGCACACGCGCCGAGAGACGCCGCGGGGGCGGGGCTACGTCGGGGCGGGGCCGCGGCGCGCGGGAAGCGCCAGCGGTTGCTGCGGGTCGGGTCTTCGGCCTCCGAGGCGCGTGATGGCACTGTCGGTGCCCGGCTACTCGCCCAGTTTCAAAAGGCCGCCAGAGACATTGCGGCTCCGACGGAAAAGGGGCCGGAGCCTTGGGGCCGCCTCCCCGACCGAGGAGCGGCCCGAGCCGGCGACCCGCCGCGCCGCCCTGACGGCCGGGCTGCCCCTCCGCCCTTTCCCGGCAGCGGGCAGAGGCGGCGGCGGCCCGGCCGCATCCCGAAGGAACCCCTTCGCCCGCCTGGACAACCGGCCGCGGGCCGCCGCCGAGCCTCCCAGCGTGCCGTCCCGCGGCCAGCAGGAGGCGCCGGGCCCGGTGAGTGTCTTCGTGCCTGGGAGCCGAGGGGCTCTCGTAGTTCGTGGGTCGATTCGGCTGTGAAGTAGAGATGGCGGGTTCTCGCGTTCCAGGAGTGAAATGGGCGCGAAGCCGAAGCCGCCCGCGGCCTCAGGGGGCCCCGAGCCCTGGGGGTGGCTGCCCTGCGAGGTCGGGGCGGCGTGAAGTGCGCTTCGCAAGCTGCCGCGGGACTTGCGGGGCCTTCCCGTCCTGAGGAGTGGACCCCGCCGCCCCGCCCGGCGCGCGGCGGGGGAGTTTGGGCTGCAGCCGTCTGGTGGGGGGTTGGAGATCAGTGGGAAGAGAGCTCCGAGTAATCCTGGCACTACTCCTGGAAGGCCACCGTTTGATGGGAAGGTTACAGGACCCTCTTTCCTGCGTGATTCAGTGCCTGCCTTCTCACGCGCTCAAAATTATTCTGGGGTTGGGGGAATGTTGAGTATTGATGGGGTCAGAATTTACTAGTATTTGTCTTACCCCACAACCTTTTGGATCTTTTGAACTGAGATTATTGATTACTGAGTTTTTAGTTGCGCAAATCACCTGCCCTTTTCTTGGTCCATTTTGATAGTAAGGTTCAGGCACAAAACAAGTGAAATCCTCTGTTATACTGATTTGCGCTCACGTGAATTCCTGCACTTGCTGAGAAACTTGTATGCCAGGTGAAGGTCTACATGTTTAAAGCGAACTCCAGCATCATTTATAATTTAAAAGGACCATTTTTTAACCTCAGTTTTTAGATTCTAATCAAGAAAATGATTTGCTCTGGGAAGAGAAGATTCCTGAAAGAACAGCCGTTACTGAATTACCCCAGGTAATACTTTTTAAATGTCATTAGAGTGTATATTCTTATAACATAAGCGTATACTTCTCAGAAGTGTTTTACCTGGAAAATAGTTTCACAGAGAGCCCCAAGTGATCATCTCTACCAGGGTTGAAAAGATGGCAGGCATCAGCCTTGGTAAAGGACTTTTATGTTGTGGTAATGTTTATAATGGCACCAGTGCCAAAGCAGGCATAGATGTGGGTTTTCTTTCTGCCCCCAACAGTTTTCACGCTCTTCTGTAGGTAGTGACAACTCCAGCTCATCACTCAGAGCCAGTGCCTCCAGGCTCAGCTGCTTTTTGAACTTAATCCTTCACTGCATCTTCAAACCAAATCCCCAAATGAGTTCCACGGGTTGTGGTATATCACTGAACCTCCCTACCACCACCATACACACAGAAACGCTTCTTGATTCCATTCCTCAGCTGCTTCTTTCGTGATAGTTTAACAAATGCATAGATTGTCCTAATGGGAGCAGGCTAGAAGAGTTCCCAAGACCCAGTCTCCCTTCCTTGCAAATAAATGGCCTTCGGGTCTCGTGGAAATAGTTCCCTCTTCCCCGTTATTTTTTAATAATGTCATCTAGAAGAATTATTGTAACGTGGAGAATACTGACTTGACAGCAAAACAGTTCGGGAGGAATTTTTGAGGTCGGCAAATGCTTCTTAAATATGGCCTCTAAGAACCCAACCTAAGTTACCTGCAAGAGCAACTTAGACCTGGTTCCAGAGTTTTAGAGGCTTAAAAAGTGCTTTTTAAAAAATACTTGGAAGATTTCTGCTTTGATAGCAGTATCAATAGTAGATGTTTTTAAATCATGATCGTGAAAATAGTACGTCTCTTGTAACTAAACTATATAGAACTATAATAAACTAAAAAGTGAAACCTGCCCTTCCACCAGCCTCAACAAGAAATTCCCACTTTCCAGAGATAGCATCACTGTTAACGGTTTAGTGTGGCTCTTTCCAGACTCTTTCACAGTGTGTAGTATATGTTCAGTGTTATTTATTGTACCGTTCATAACATTTTGAAATTTCAGTGGTCATGAGTATGTTAGTTGATGAATTCTATAAATTGAAGGGTTTTTTCCTTGGTACTCTACTAATTTTTGTGTTCTTTGTTTTCTGAAAGACTCCTCATGTATCATTCTCCGAATCTGATATTCCATCCTCAGAAAGCACTGAGTTACCTGTGGACTGGAGTATTAAAACTCGACTCCTTTTCGCCTCTTCTCAACCCTTTACCTGGGCAGATCATTTGAAAGCACAGGAAGAGGCTCAAGGTGTCATCCAGCATTGTAGGGCAACAGAAGTTACTTTGCCTCAAAGTATACAGGTAATTCTGTAAGAAAATAGCTATGCTTAAAAGTAACAAATTAAGTGTAAAATGTACTTCTCTGCAAAATATCAGAGATATTTCCTTCCATTAAGTTTTTCTTTTGACATTTAAAGACACAGAGACTTGGGAAATTTTTTGTTTCTCAAATGCTGCTTTCATACTGTTTTTTAAATCAGATTTAGTAACTGCCTGTTAAATTTATAGACCTGTCCTGAGAATTAGTCACTGCTGCAGGCAGGAATTGTTTGAACTACACTATCCTTTTCTAAGGCCTTTTGAGAAAGAAAATATAAGGAAATGAAAAGCAGTTGAGGAGTAGGATTGCAAAGACAGATTGGTTATTTTACTGGTTTTCTCACATAATGTATACTGTATTTTTTAAATGCACTAATTCTTACCACCTGGGTGATGGTCTGTTGTAAATTTACAAGAGTTAATGAGTGCTAGAAAGGTTTTAGAGAGAAATGTAATTGCATTACTTTCAAGCAGCTCATCAACTCAAACTAGGTTAAAAGATTACCTGAAAGAGGCCTTGGTACATCTTTTTTGATAAATAGATCCATATGATTTGTGATTGGGATTATCGGTTTTTATTGGCTACTTTTGAAACAGTGCTATGAGGGGAGGGGGTTGAATATAGTGTTACACATACACACGCACACACACACATCCACCCACCCACCCACCCCCGCCGCGGCCGCCACCCCCTCCCACCACCACCACCCCCTCCCACCACCACCACCCCCTCCCACCACCACCACCACCCGCCCTGGTGATAAAGAGTGATAGTCACTGTTCTCAAGGATGGTAGAGACAGGCGAATATTCCCATCTGCGTCTAAGCATCCCTTCTGGTATGTGGTTTAACAGACTGTAATGGCTGGGAAGGAAGGTTTTCCCAAACAATAATAAACTACATTTTAGCCCCTGTAACAGTTATTAACACTTTCTTACAGGAAGCAGTAAAGATCCTAAGTGTTTGGTATATTCAGTGTCTTTTTAATTAAATTCTGTATTTCTACTGGGGCAAGAACTGTTGAATTATCATCTTTGTATTTTAGGATCCCAAACTCTCCACTGAGCTCCGTTGTGCCTTCCAGCAGAGCCTTATCTATTGGCTCCACCCTGCCTTGTCGTGGCTACCATTGTTCCCTCGTATTGGAGCTGACAGAAAAATGGCTGGAAAGACAAACCCTTGGTCAAATGATGAAACCCTGCAACACATTTTAATGAGTGACTGGTAAGATTAGTAAAAATTTGTGCAACCCATTTTAGCAGTATTTTCTCCTTATTTTATTTATGATGTGGAGATGAGCAGTAGTAGATGGATTTCTGTGTCCTTCTGAATTATTTTATTTAAACTGTAATAACTAACATTTAAATTGTTTACTTTTGGGGAATTCCCTGGCAGTCAAGTGGTTGGGACTTGGCGCTTTCACTGCTGTGGCCCAGGTTCAATCCTGGTCAGGGAACTAAGATCCCACATGCTGCGTGGTGCAGCCAAAAAGAAAAAAAATGTTAATTGTTTACTTTTTTTTAGCTCTTATTCACTCTTTTTTTTAATTTTAATTTTTTTTTGACCACACTGCACGGCTTGTGGGATCTTAGTTCCCTGACCAAAGGGATCGAACCCATGCTCCCTGCAGTGGAAGCGCAGAGTACTAACCACCAGACGGGGAGGGAATTCCCAGCTCTTGTTCACTCTTTACGTAGTTGTGGAATATATATATAAGTGTTTGATAAATATATAGAGACCTAATTCTTTAACGTTATTATACTTTTTGCCAGTAGCTGCTTCCCTTCTCATCAGTGGAAGCTACTTATTAAAAGTCAGCAACCAGGGCTTCCCTGGGGGTGCAGTGGTTGAGAGTCCGCCTGCCGATGCAGGGGACACGGGTTCGTGCCCCGGTCCGGGAGGATCCCACATGCCACGGAGCGGCTGGGCCCGTGAGCCATGGCCGCTGAGCCTGCGCGTCCGGAGCCTGTGCTCTGCAATGGGAGAGGCCACAACAGTGAGAGGCCCGCATACCGCAAAAAAAAAAAAAAAAAAGCTTTAAAAAAGTCAGCAACCAGGGCTTCCCTGGTAGCGAAGTGGTTAAGAATCCGCCTGCCAATGCAGGGGACACGGGTTCGATCCCTGGTCCGGGACGATCCCACATGCCGCGGAGCAACTAAGCCGGCGGGCCGCAACTACTGAAGCCCGTGTGCCGCAGCTACCGAAGCCCGCACACCTAGAGCCCCCGTGCTCCGCAACAAGAGAAGCCACTGCAATGAGAAGCCCACGCACCGCAACAAAGAGTAGCCCCCCGCTTGCTGCAACCAGAGAAAAGCCCGTGCGCAGCAACAAAGACCCAACACAGCCAAAAATAAATAAAATAAATTTATTTAAAAAACAAAAGTCAGCAACCAGTTATCAATTAAATTTTGTTTAAAGAAAAAATGGCTAGTGTTTAAATGGTAAACACTGTTCGTTAAAGTATTTAGAAGTCATCAGTGAGTCCTGTGACCAATTTCAGTCCTTTAAAAAGCCAAGTTCTATGTCATGGCAAAAATTCAGACCATTATCTGTAATATTTGTGTTTTAAATCAGGTGAGTATCAAATTAAATTATACAAAAAAAATTTTAGATGTTGAGTTAGTTTTAACAATGCCTAAAGAAAAATGTTTTTCTTCATAGGTGTGTGAGCTTTACTTCTCTGTATAATCTGCTGAAGACAAAACTTTGCCCCTATTTCTACGTTTGTACCTATCAGTTTACTATCCTGTTCCGTGCAGCGGGATTAGTAGGAGATGATGTAATCACGGCTCTCATGTCTCCTACAACTAGAGGTATAAGAGAAGCTATGAAAAACGAAGGTAAAACTATAGGTTTAAAGTGAGAATACCACACTATATAGTACACACTCCTTAAAAGCTAAAATTTGAACTGTCTTTTAGCAGTTGAATTATCTTCTACCAGTTTTATCTAATTGTTTTAAGAATTATTTTATTCATTTTTTTGATTTTTTTTCCAGCGTTTAATTAAGCTGTCCATTATACATAGCTTTAAGTTGTGTTCCCTTCTCTGATCTCTAAACATATATCAAGCTGGAATGTCCCAATCTGAATATACTCCTATAGAAATTCTTTTATAGTACAAATTATCTACCCCCTTTTGATAACATGATCTTTAAAGAGGGTCAACTCATTAGTGGGTCATGAAATCTATTCAGTGGACTCATTCAGCACCTTATAAAAAAAATGAAATAGAGTAGTATATACTTGATGAAAGAGTACCACATGTAGTGAGACTATGTATTGTCCTGAACCATTTGTTTCAAGGAGATATGTGTGTTGTGAGCTGCCGTCAAGAAAGCATGAAAAGTACTGCTTTAATACATCAGGAGTAAAAACTCATTTTCAAATATACTCTCTACAAGTCAGGCATGCCTGTTTAATTCCTTCAGATTATATTAAAGAAAACATAGTTACATTTTTCTTTTTTCATGTAGGTATTGAATTTTCTTTGCCTTTAATAAAAGAAAGTGGCCATGAGAAGAGGAAAGAGTCTGGAACAAGCTTGGAACATGGGGAGTATGTGATTAAAATAACCTTTTACATCATCTGGTGACTTATGGATTCAGTGTAGAGGAAATAGCTTTAGGAAATGGGAACCCTGACTGACTATAGCAATTTCCTAGGGAGCAAGCAGTCAGCGATGAGGATGAAGAAGAAAGTTTTTCCTGGCTGGAAGAGATGGGTGTGCAAGATAAAATTAAAAAACCAGATGTACTTTCTATCAAGCTGTATCCTTTCAGTTGCTGTTAACTAGAATTTATTTTCATTGAATTAAGTTAGCAGTGTAATTTTTTTTTTTTTTTTTTTGGCCGTGCCACACAGCATGCAGGATCTTAGTTCCCCGACCAGCTGCCCCCTGAAGTGGAAGCGCAGATTCCTAACCACTGGACCGCCGGGGAATTCCCTTGAGCAATGTAATACTGACTGACAGTTTTATTTAACTATAATCTTAAACTATCTTTAAGATATTAAAACTGATACTCCATCATGACATTAAAAACCCCTAAGTACCAAAAAGCCATGAACAATTATTAAACTTTTTTAAGTGAAAATATTCTATTTTGGTTAAGTTTGTGAGGGAACTGGAACGTATTTTTGACTAGAGAAGAAATCAGTTTTTGTTAGGTATCAATTTCTAGCTAATTCAGATGGTCAAAAAAATCATTTTGATCATTAGATGCCTTATAATTGCAGTGAAGAGGATTAGCAAGAGCATTTCCAGTTTGGAGTGGGGGAAGAGGGTTCCAGGTGATTCAGGATTAAGATAACTGCTGTTCCTTTTGGTATGGGATTTGCCTTTGCAGTTTCCTTGATTGTCATGTCCAGGCGTAAAGAGATACATGAAGTACAAATGGATCACAGACCCGAGTCTGTTGTGTTGGTGAAGGGAACGAATACCTTTACATTGCTAAATTTTTTGATCAACTGTAAGAGTTTAATTGCTACCTCAGGTCCCCAGGCAGGACTTCCACCAACCCTCTTATCACCTATAGCTTTCCGAGGCGCCACAATGCAAATGCTTAAGGTAATAAAAAAAAAAAAAAAGAAATTCTACACTGATCCTCATAACCTAGCTTTTAAAGACATACTTTTCCTTTTTTGATAGGATAAATTCTTGGTATTTTAGTAACTCCTGACATTTTTACATGGTGCATATTTTCTTTTTCTTTCCTCCCAGTAAAAAAATTCCTTGATATAAAGTTATTATCAAAGGAATTATATGAAAAGTTATATTTGAATTATTGCCATAAGGAAAAGTTGCTTTCTTAAAGTTTGTCTTTCATAACCAGTGAAAGAATAGAGCCAAGAATGTTATGTTAAATTATAGGTGGTCTCAAAAACTGGATCATGGATAAGTGAAAAGAATAACTATATATCCATATTGTTGAAGAATTACACATGTAATTTTCATGTGTGTTACATATGCTGAAGGTAATAGCAACAGAATCTAATTTTTATTTTCCTAATATTATGCATTGAAAGTGCATTAATCAGAAAGGATACCATATTAAAGTTACATTCTCTAGAATACTTAAATTGACAGCCTCATAATTTGGAGGAGAGGATGCTGGAAACAGAATTACTGAACATTTTTTACTCATGTAACATTCTTTTGATGTCTTATGAACTACTTTTGTTCCTTAACTGTTAAAGAGAGGAATACCCAAATGAGAAGTTATTGATCACATTTTTAGTTAGGGACAAAAGCTTGAGAGATGACCATAATTTTCTTTAAATTATTTTTGAAGGCGCGAAGTGTAAACGTGAAGACACAAGCTCCTTCTGGATACAGAGATCAATTTAGTTTGGAGATTACAGGTCCTGTCATGCCTCATTCTCTACATTCAATGACTATGCTACTCAGATCTTCACAGAGTGGGTCATTTTCTGCAGGACTGTATACACATGAGCCAACTGCTGTATTTAATATCTGCCCACCAAAGGATAAAGTACTGGATAAGGTAAGTAGACAGCTGGTAAACACATTTAGTTGCAGTTTTCTCAAACTAAATGGATGAAGTCAGTCATTTATGATGAGCCAAACTGGTGTTTCAAGTTATTAAACTGTACTGCTTAATATTATCAATTACAATTACTAAGAGGGAAGGGATAATGACTATAAAGTTTTTTTGTGTATGAGGTAAATTTTATGAATTCAGGCTGTTGCATTCAACACTGACTAAAGAACTTCCCAAACAAAAGGCAAGTTTTCATTGTCCTCTCAGATCCAGAACCTAACAGTGCCTGCTTGCTTACTGTGGGGGCGGGGGTAAATAAATAATTATGGGTGTTTATTTAGCCGCATAGGCCTTTTTTTCTATAAAACTTTTTCTTAGATTCGCGGAGGGATGAGCTGCTTGTTTCATGTGATCCAGCAGTTTCTAGATATGTATCCACACTTTAATAAAATTGAAGTGGCTGCTTTACAACATATCTGCCTTTAATTTTGGACATATAGCTTTTTACTTAGAGGTAATGAGACCTTTAAAACTATTTTCATCCGTTTGCCAGACTTATAAAAATAACCAAAATTATTATTTTTGGGTGCTGTCATTATGCAGAAATTCTTAGGATGAGCTTCTATTGATAATGATAACAATGAATTTGCCCTTACTGAATAAGGCATCTATTTGTCAAAGAGCCCATGGTAATTTTAAAAACTCATCAGTGTTCAAGGACTCTGACAGTGCTTTTACTGACTTGCATACCAATTTCCACAGGAGGCTGTTCATGAGGAGCTTGCCAACTGTGGATTGCACCCTAAAACTCTGGACCACCTTAGTCAAACACCGATACTGGGGAAATCATCTTTACGGCATGTGGCAATGAGTGACTACATTTATAATTGGAGATCCTGAACACCAAAGTAAGCCTAAACGGAATCTTTGAGGAAAAAAGCCTTCTAGCAAGGAAATTCAAGATACTTGTATCTTTGGCTTTAAAGTTCACTTTGGAAGTTTAAAGGAATATAGCTTTAAAAATACTCAAATGTTTACAAACATTAACCTTTTACAATATTTTTATTACATGCACTAAGCAGTAAATAGGATTAAGGTTTCAAAATCAACATTTGTTTTTACTCTTTTGATTAAATATTCAGATATGAAGATAAACTTTTTAAAAACTTCAAAAACCGGGCTTCCTTGGTGGTGCAGTGGTTGAGAGTCCATCTGCCGATGCAGGGGACACGGGTTCGTGCCCCGGTCCGGGAGGATCCCACATGCCGCGGAGCGGCTGGACCCGTGGGCCGTGGCCGCTGAGCCTGCCCGTCCGGAGCCTGTGCTCCGCAACGGGAGAGGCCACAACAGTGAGGGGCCCGCGTACCACAAAAAAAAAACAAAAACAAAAAACTTCAAAAACCTTGAATGAAAATTCTAGATCCATTAACCTAATTATAAATTGGGTAGAAAACTGAGTGTTTCCTTGCAAATGGAAGTTGAGGCTTAGTATCAATTATCTCATGCCATTGTGACTAACAGCATCAGGGAAAACTATCTTTAACAATTTCCTTAGGATTATTAGCAAGTTCTAGTTATAAAGGTAGAAAACAAATGTAGACAGTATCTACTGAGCTGATTGTTGACGCTTCCACCTTAGTTGTTTTCCTACCTGTTTACAATTCCTCTATTCTCAATACATATTACTTGTTTTAATGCATGTTAACTCAGATAAGGGTATTTTGTATTCCATATAGAATAGGGTTAAGAGTTGTAAAGTATGCTCAGCTGTCATGACAAAGTAGTATTTAATATGTTCTTGTAGGTATTTGTGTATGTGTGTGTATATATATATATATATAATTCAAATTTTCTTAAATAAAAGTGCTTAGAAATCAAAAGCATTGGGTAAAGAAGTAATAGTAGTGAAGAAGTATGTGTTCACTTTGTAATCCAGAAAATAAACCACCACATTTATTCCAGAGAAGTTTATATTTGGGCCTTAAGCTTTTGAAAATAAAGTTTAGAGACATAGCATATGAATACCACTGTAATACACATGAAATATTCTATCAGACCCTAAAAATTAACATAAACTTAAACTTTCTCATAGTCAACAAAATAGTGGCTGGGAGCCGATTTTATTAGATAAGTTGGTTACAGCATTTTAATTATCATTTTACGTCTATCTAGGTGTAGCTGAAATTCAAAATGCACATCAAAGTAAAACTATATCACAACTCAATGCCATACTAAATGTACTTGGCCTCTGCAGTAAAATTCTAGTCAGACTTCATTTTAACTCCCTTCTCATTCATGGCCCAAGTGGCTTTTGACAGAAACGCAGGACTTAGTGCTGACCATCACACAACATACCACTTTCTTTTTTTTATAACCTCTACAAAATTTAAAGGGGATACAGAGGCGTTAGCCCTGTGGAACAGATCTTGCTTGATTACCTCAATAACACTGGCCCAGTATCTGTCCAGCAGAACCCATTGTGAACTAGTACAAGGTGCACAGCCCTTCACTGACTACAGGCAAGTGTTACAGCAGCCTAGCCATAAGTAAGGGGAGTTGACATCATAGTACAAAATACAGTATAAAAGCGTTATTTAACATTCCACACTGAAGATTACGGATGCCTTCAAACAATCGTTTGGATGTTAGCCACTTAAACAAATACATCACTAAGGTAAACAATATAAACATACCAAAACCTTGTATGGTTAAATACAATTTCCATGGTACAAAAATCAAAGCCTGGAGATGTTTGTACAGATTGCTTTTTACACAATGTCTTAAATTGCCAAATATTTACAACATTAAAGAGGAAATACATTTTGATGCAGAGTAAAATTATCTGAAATGATTAATATAAAACCTCAATCTATCTACGTGAGGCACTCCTGAAGCAAGTGGCATTAGCCATGAGGTCCTTTGGTACAAGGCCCATTGCTTGAAGAACCACAGTAGCTGCTGTGGCTTTAGCATGCTTCTTATTAGGGCTGGCAAAGCTGGGCTGGTAAGCGCTTCCATTTATCAATACCTATTCAAGAAAAACATACAATTGGGCTGGTAAGGGCTTCCATTTCTCAATACCTATTCAAGAAAAACATACAATAAGAACAGCATCAAACTTTAATATCTATTAGCTTTGTAATTTTTTCACTAAATGCTAGAAAGATAATTTACAAAAATATAAAACCCATACCATGTAAGTCAAATAAATCTCAACCCTAAAAGAAGCAAATCATTTGGGAAAAGGGACTTGACTGCAAATTAAGAGCAGGTCTCCAAATTGAAGCGCGGGGGGCGGGGGGGGCACGGCGGGAGGGAAGCCTGATAAAAACAATTAGTTCCCCACATTCCACTAGAAAAGGTCAACAAATTGTTCACCAGATTTTGCCCACATCTTTCCCGCCAACATTTAAAAAATAATAGGATATTAACAGGTCACATTAAAGCATATACACATATACACACTCCCAACCCACAAACATTAATCCTGTGATCATATAATGCTTATCCCTCACCCTCTAACATCAAGTTATCAAATTAACAAATGTATACAATTAATGCAGAAATTCATATTTACCCTAAAGAGAAAATGTTTGCGATGATCAGGGCCACTATCATGGACCAAGAGAAATTCAGGTGGTTGCCACCTTCTCTTATTACAGATTTCCATCAAGGCAGACACAGGATGTTTGCCTGCAGAGAAAAAAATAACCAGTTATAATTATCTCCACATCTGAGGCAACAAATTTGAATTCAAGGGGAAGGTGGAACAAGAAGAAATTCAAAACTGTACTCTCACCTGACAGATCTTTCATTGCGGCAGAGAAGTTTCCAGACCTCTTTTGTGCTCTTTCTCCTACTGCAACAAGACCTTAGAAAAAAACAATGATCACTGAATAAATTTCAAAGCGTTTAAAATTACAATATAGCGAAACAACTACTCCCTCTATAGGAAACTGAACCTCAATCCCGGCCCTCAAATAGAAGTCAACACCCACCCACTACCCTTGATCTTGACTTCTATTTTGTTGTTTCAATACGTAAATCTATACATTGTCTTCATTTATCTTAGTATTGGAAATTGTACAAAATTAAAATTTTCAGAGAAGTTAATGTGAATACATAAATTGCTATAATTATCAACAACCCCAGATCTGTTTCTTCCTAAGTTTAAAAAGTAGTGGCTCTTTGCAAATGATTTCTAAAGGTTTCTCATCCCTTGAAAAATGATGCTCAGTTTAAGTATGTTCCCCAGAAGTCGAGGATTTTAGGCCAAAAAAAAGTGAGAAAGGCTCTCGTGGATAAATGGGTCCATTTCTTTTTCCAGCCAACAAGCCCTTTCTGACTTCAAACGTGAGATGTACTCAAAAGACCAACAGCCTCACTTTCCAAAAGGGGTTTATTTAGCTACATTCCTAACTAAAATCATTTAAATCCTAGGGGGAATTTTTCAACCAGTTCTTTGCCAATTCTGCCACTATGCTTTCCCAAACCCAGGCCACACTGCACAATTCCAAAGGGACTATTCCCTGGAATTATGCAATGCACCCACAGATGTTGTCTTCTCATAAACCACCTTTTATGACACACACAATCTACGCAACTTGTATAGCAGTATAATGTCAATGTGACAATAAGTACAGTGTCGTTTTCTAATTTAAAGTTTGCAATAATGCTGCATTATTGGATGATTGTGTTATTTCCAGCCTATTTCCGAGTATCACTATTACAATAAATTCTCTCCAATTTGAAATAAAATGGCAACATATTATTCTTGGTAGATGACAATGTAGAAATTCTGATGCAAAACATTTTTTAAAATACATAATTTAGTCAGAGCTAGTTGGTTTCCAAATTCATTAGGACAATAATTTAACTGCATTAACTTCAACTTAACTTTCTGATTACAAAGATAAGGAAAATAAATTAGTTTTAAATTTTCCAGTTTTTAAAAATCAGGTTTAAACAAGCTATTGAAATCACATTTAGCTGGCAGCCCCATGTGATTCTACAATAGACATTATTCCAAGGGAAGAAATGCAATGTGAAGAGGTAACACTGCTGTCAGCAGTGGGTCTACTCTCCAGTCCCAACCCAACAGAACTCAATTACTGAGCTTGAAAAAAGGGATGTGCAAAAGGGGTTTAGAAAGTGAAGACTAAACAGAACTCTCTAATAGGAAAATGAGAATATGTGGGATAAATATCTTTGAAAGAAAAAATAAATCCTAGAAACAAAAACAAGCACATGTTCCCTGTCAAGAGAAAACAAAATGGAAATTCTATCTAAATATGAAATCTAATTAAAAACTTAATCATATATTGCACATAACAAAAGTTGTTGCCTTTTACGCTCAAATTAGTGTCTCCATCTATATATAAAGCTTCTGAAAATGGGTTAAACATTTTTTTCTAACAAAAAGCTATATATACTGTAAGAAGTGCCTCCAGTTCAGGATCACTGACATCAGAAGAATTTATGATAGTAATGAAATCCTAAATGTTAGAGGAGGTATAATAAACATTCTAAAAAAACTTACCTTTTCGATCTGTCTTAAAATCAACCAGGATAGGTTCCTTATTTCCTTCTTTGTTTTTTCCTAATCCTTCTCCTTCTTTCCAGCCCATTTTTCTCATCAAAACGGCTCCCATTCCTCCAGTTACTGGGGCTGCTCTTAAGAACTGATCCTATCCAAAGAAAGAAAGGTAAAATATCCCCATTTTATAGTTAGAATTTGACTACAAACTCAGTGCAACTTTTTTTAAAGAAAGAAAGCTTATTTTACTTCTAGATCTGTTATAGTTACAGCAATTAAATGCTTCTATACTTATATACATACTGTAGTGTGTATGTTCTAATTATTTTCACATAAACATAACAGTATTTTCAAAGTCAAATAAGTCAAATGGCAGTTTTAAAACGGTGGCCCTTGTGCCCCCCTCCAAAAAAAAAATTAGAACACTCCTGTTTTCGTCCACTATTTAGGTTCACTGGTATCTCTTCTTAGCTTGCAAAATAAAAAGAAGGCAATGTTAAAACAGTCAATAATATTAATTGTCCCAGGTGTACCTAGTTAATGAATAAAGCCTAGAAATCATTCAGAAATAGTCTGGACACTGAAGAAGCATACTGTTATCATCCAAAGTTTTTTCCCCCCATTCTACCATAAATCAAGTATAAATTTTTTACTTAGAAAATCCCTATGAAGCAAAAAGATAACACATAAAATACCCTGTAATTATACCAAACTGAATTTTGAATTCTTTTAAAACCTAACTTGATGTTAAAAAGACTTTTAAAAAACTCCTTAAACGTTTACATACCTAGGCCTCGGTAGCAGCAGTGTTGTGAATAGTAGGGCTGGCACTGACCGGGGCAAGAAGACAGCTACAAGGATTTGGCCCTGAAACAAGTTTCCATACAGAGGGGTGAAAGTTCACAGGTTATTCTGTGAACAGTCATCTCTCTTGTATCCAACCCACTGAACCATAATTTCCATCAAAGCAGCAAACCACTTAATGTCGTAAGATGCACAACTATGTACATTAGCACGGTCAACAGTTATTTTCACACGTTAAGAACTACGTGATGCCTCTTTTTAAAGGGCATCCACGTACATGTAACAAACCACTGAATTCTACTGTTGATCTTTATGTCCATTTTTTTAAAATTTATAACATACATCTCCAAATCATGTTATATTTCCCCTTGTTATTAAACATTCTAGATTTACATTCTCTAGCAAATGTAAGCAAAAGTCATTAACTTATCAACAGAGGCAGTCAAAAATTTTGGTAGCTCTAGAAATAGTATACATTAATCTCCTCTACTGATAAGTTAATACTGAATTTTTAAATCTTGGTTTTACACCATAGTAAAACTGTGTACTGTTATTTTTTCCCAGCTTTTTAATTATCTGCTGGGGAGAAAACATGCCAATGAAGTGTGACTAGACATTAAGTTCAACATGGTACTCTGATGGAAGGAGGCAGCTGTGGAGGTAAAAACATACCCCTGGTTCAGTTCCTTACTTGGTGCAGGCCATGCAGTGTTGGTGGACAGAGAAAAGTTAGCTGATGCTTGGATACCAACTGCCTTGTTGCTACACACCTAAAATTACTTTTACTTACTTCCAGGTTCATCCGCCCCTCTTTTCCAGGAAACACTCCTAAAAAAAAGGGCAACTGTGCAGAGTATAATACAAATCCCCAATAATGCAGGTTTCCGATTTTGTTTCCATTCTCTAATATCTTCAAATCTTTACACCAGTGTGTATACAGTTCAACAAAAAGCTAATTAATGAGACTACAAAAGTAAACAATATTCATCAGGTCATGTCCAAATCATTTCATTCCAGAAAATAAAGCTTCTTTCAAATCAACAACCATTTAAATTTTTTTTTACTAATAATAAAGTCTCATACTTTTTCATCTAAGAATACACTGCAGCAAAGTAAAAAAGAATATGGAGAATGTTGGCATTCCATGTACTCTTTAACATTAAAAGAGGGTGCTGGCCTACAACAAGGCAAGAAAACACCAAATGAACATTCTGAAAAAGTTTTCTAAATGAAACAAGTAGACAGTTTGTGATACTTGACAGTGAAGATGAATGTTAAATTTCTAGCTGCCTAATGACTTTTTCCATGTTTTTGCTCATTTTTATAAATAAAATGTTCCTGGCCTTAACTGATATTAGCAGCATATATTGTTCAGTAACATACAAATGGAACTGAAAACACTGCTTTCTTCTATAATTATTTAAAAATTTGGTCTGATGAATGAACACATCTTTCTCTTGTGATAACTGATCAGAAATGACTTATGTCTACATCTTAAATGATGTAAATTATTTAAAATGTGCCAACTGTCTACAAGACTGGAAATCAAAAAAAATTAAGGGAAAGTTTACAGGGAACCAATTTAATCATTTTGTAAGAGTTATGTTAAAGCGATGACGTTTAGAAGTCTGTAGCATTATGTATGGATCCGAACTTCACTGCACAAATGAAGACCAACTTTGCAATGGAATCACATTCTGAAGTTTCTACCTAGTAATGTACATGACTATTTAATTATTATGTGCTAAACACCCACATAAACTTCAAGTCTAACTTTCTCAAATATGGAGTACTCAACTTCAACATTAAATAGTATTAAAGAACTAAAATTGTTAAAGAAATAGATGTACATTTATAATTATTCCCAATGAGACGAAAGCCATTTTTCAAGCACTACATGAATCACTTTGGTATCTTAAATACTGTAATATAATTAGTCCAAAACTAATTCAAGCTTAAAAATATTTTGCTAGATTTTCATCTTTTTTCCAACATCAACCCCTAGTAAACTAAGTAAGTTGTAATTTTTTTAACCAACTTGATTGTGTACTCACTATATACATATTGGTGCAACTATTCCCCCCTCCCCCAAAAAGGGGGGCAGGCAAAGTAAGGATATGCTTTACATTAATTTGTTAATAAGAAGATCACCAGAGATAATGCTATCAAAATTGAAAAAAAAGTTATGAGATTAAAAGGTCCAAAGCAACAAAAATGACTTATCAGAAATACTGGCACTCAGCAGTTTTCTATAGGTACCCATCCCATTACTGATCACCACCCTGCGAGGCAGGAAGAAGGCACTTGCAGACTGAAATTCCAAGTAATTACTTGCCACAATCACAAAAGGAGTCAGGAGTACAGCAGGATAAAGAAACCTTCCCAATCCATTAGACCACACAGCCTCCCAGTTTCAGCACTGCTATGCTGCCAGTACTCCTGAAACAAATTTCCCCATCACCCATCCAACCAAGCCACTCCCTTCACCAGAATACATTTTCTTCAGAAAGCCCTCTGTAACCACCTAAGACTCCCCCAACAATGAGGCAGCCGTAGGTGGAGTGCACACGTCTCACTGCAGGAGGAATCTGAAACCAGGAGCACCTACATCTTCACAGCACGAGGCGTCCGTCCTCTCCCTTGAATTTAGGTCTTACATATCCTGTTTTTTCACGAGATCAGCGGTTCTCAAATTGAACCTGTGGATCACCAGAGGCCACCAGGGCCTAAATGGTGGTCCACAGATAGTATTCGCCATCCCCGTCCCACCCGATTCCCCACCCTTCAGCACTGCCCACCCAACACTTCAGCCATCCTCCCCCAGCTTTCCAGACCCCTGGCAAGATCACCACATGCAGCACTAACACTGGGGCCTCCCAACCACGTGCTGTAACCAACAGCTGACAACCATGGGGACCTGGGGCTGGAGATCACAACAGGAATGAGGACTAGGGGCCAAGGGACCTTACAGGAGGGCGCAGGCACTAAGGAAGAGGGGAAGAAGGGCACAGGAATAGAGGAACGGAAAATCAGGTGGCAGAACGCTCTTGGGGGCAGTGCACCAAAAATAAACCTGTAATAAAGTATCCCATGATGAGAAAAAATCTGAGAACCACTGCTTTGAAATCATTAGATTGGTTGTCCAACAGGAACTGTGGAATATTCTGAACAGCACCTGAGATACACTGTTAGCATTCAAAACACAGTTTAAAAAACCACCCCCACAAAACCCAGGAGCAGCAGGATATAAATTAAGTGGCTCTTGAGCCATATTTATACATTAGCCATTGTCTCATCAATCAATCCATCTTCAGTGTCCATCCTGGAGGATATATATACACATAGCAAATTTACCATGAAATTGGTTAGATTCACTGGCCTCTTTCTGCACTTTTAATAAAACATTTTCTTAAAAATTTTAACTTCGTACGTGGACACTTTTGTATGTGCATATGTTGTGTACCTTTTTAATCCAGGCCTGGGCACCAGTATTGGCCAACTGTTCCTGTGTCAGAACCTGTACTCCCGTACTTCCTGTGAACTGGCCAGGAATAGAGTTCAGCTGAGCCCAGGCATCAATCTGAAGAAAAGAAGAGGCCTCAATTAAGTAAAATTACTTCTCTAGTTAAAGTGCTACTGGTATTAATTTAATTCCCTAAATGAAATGGTTTACTTAGTTCCTGAAAAGGCTTAATAACAAACTTAAATATTCAACTTTTCAAAAACAATATACTGAATTTGTACATCTTTAAAATTGTTTTCCTAAACATTCCAAAGCAGCAATTCAGTAACTGCTCAGTGGATCCCACTGATAAAATTTGAGATATATCTCTAACAACTAAAAAGCACAGCTGACACTCATTCTTCAAAGTATCACACGGATACATGAAAAATATACAAAATCACTCATATGGCAAAGGATCCTTGCCCTCCTGCTTACATATCTCATAAACGCATGCTAATTTGACAACCTCAATTTTTAATTACTTTCTTTGAAGTGTTACAAATCGAGAATAAATTCAAGATACATAGTTAGAGAATAATAAACATAGGAAATTGTTCAAACACTGTGATAACTAAAGAATTAGCTGTCATTCATTCAAACTATATTTACTGAACACCCGGTATTGTCAGTCAATGTATTTTCTCTCTGAACATGTACTTACTGCTTCCATATATTTACCATAGAAAAGCAGCCTATGGAGCCGCTGTCCACTGTTAAAAAAGCACAGACTCTGGATTCAGACTGTCTGGGTTTGGATCCCAGTTCCCTACTTAACTAGTTTTGTGACCTTGGGCCTCATTTAGCCACTCTTTACCTGTCTTCTCAGATAGAAAGTGGAAACTCAATATACCTCACAGGGCTATTATGGGCACTTAGCTATTTTTATACATTAGATTATAAATTCTATGAGGGCAGATAATTTTTTCTATTTTTATTCTCTCAAGAAACAGCTCCTGCCCCACAGTACACAACATATACTGAATGATCAAGCCCCAAATCACTTTAAGTGAGCTTGCTAGATAAATGATCATGTAGATATTAAAACTGCTACATACCCGTTCCTGAGCACGATTTAACATGCTCATAGCTTCAAGGTCAAATGCATTCTCGCTGAGTCTTTTCTGAGCAAGTGCCCGCTCACTCATTGCTGTAGAGATGTCCACAGGCTAAGAAAGAAAATACAGATAATTATCTCAAATAACAACAGACCCCCTAAATTCTGAAAAATGCTCATATCTTTAGTTGCTTCATGTCAAAAACAAAATAAGTTTTATAGATTAAAATTTTGTAAAGTAGGGAGAAGAAACTAACCTTGAAAGACAGACAAGGATTGTTTAAGGTAAGTTACAAAGTATCAGGCAGCAGTTGAACTCAACCTAAAATCCGACTTCTTTCTACTACATCAAATTACAATCATAGAAAGTTCCACGAAGAACTTAATCTCTGGCCTTCACTAACAAAACAGTCATTTATAATAAATGCGAATTTTTTAACAATTAATTTTGTAACTCGTTAGCATTTTTCATTTTACCCTACTTCTCAGCATAACCCTCAAAAGCAATAAGCAAGGTTCTTAAATAAGCAGAAAACCACTATCACATTAGTGATCGTTCCTTCACTAGTCTGTCTGCACATGTTTTCACCTACTTGCAGTTGTTCATAGAGTTTGGTCTTAGGAACTAGGTTTCTTCAAAGAATATATTTACTATATAAGTAAGTGGATCTTTTGTTTTCAGTTTATGTACATTTATGGTGGAAGTTAAAATACTTCTGTGGGGTACATAATTAACTGAAACACTTAAAATACGTTTGAAATGTCTTAGGTCCTCCTTTTCAAAGCTCATATTCTACTTGTAAAAAGCTTAAGCTAAGCAGATGGGACTTAACTTTTTAAGAAGTATCATAATGTCCAAGAAATTTTTAAGGATAATCTTTAGAGCAAATACCGTTATTTGCCAAATTTGTGGAGGGCTCAACCAGAGAAAGAAAAATTTGATGTTTTTGGTTCTAACATTAAGAGGTTAGGCTGATTGATGTGTGTCAACTCACCAATTCTTAATACTTGTTTTTCTTCTAACACTACTTAACCCATTAATATTTTCTAGTATTTCACCCAAGAAAATTCATTTTTGGAAAACCCTTATCTGACATGAAGTATTCCCAAATTCATTTACAAAGAATGACTAGTAAGTACTGCATGGATGTGACAAATACAAGGAAGTCAGTAAAATAACAAAGGTTTTTTTAAAAAGCTAAACTAAGGTTACCTGTAATTTGACTGTGTAGTTGAGTATGAAATACTTCTTTTAAAAATAAGACCTATATAGTTGAGAAGGGTGTATGACTTTGAGAGAATAATTATACCTCATGCATAAAGATTACTAATCTTCCTTTTCCCTATCTTCAGAACCCCTTAATCACTCCATCATTCTTAGTTATCTTGCTGAATCACCTAGTAAGAGATTCCTTTAGCAAAACTCAATTTTTCTTCCACAAGGTACCAGAAAGTACAGATTTCTATATATTTGCCTTCTTAAAATGAAAGCAGAATTAAACTGAATTCATTCTGTAACTGTTTATTAGACTGCTTACATATCTCATTTATGAAAGGTCCTAATTTCTTAGTCAACTTAGTAAATTATCCACACTAATGAGAATATTTCTGGGGCTATATAAGCAAAGCCAGACTGAAACACTAGAAAACTCAGTAGGTTCACTTTTCACTTCTATTACAATTGTGATCACCTGCTGGGACTTTAAGTGGGAACCCAGATATCTTAGGTCAAAATGTACATTCCTTTGGCCTTAGATGTTAAGATCATCGAAGTAATTTTTGAAAGCCCACTAAATATATCTCAAGTACTGTTCTTTAACCTTGCCAGAATTACTTTGGGTTTCATACCCATCTACAAATCTAAGTGTTAGGGTATTTAGGTATAAAATAATAGGTTTTTATTCTAAAAAGTCGAAACACAGAGGAGATACTGAGGAAAATGCACCTACCCATTACCACCCCAAGCTCCGATCCCCCAATTTCCAACTGTAAATTAGCCATAAAAATGTAGTTAAGATGGCTCCAAAAACTCCCAACTTTTCTAGAATAAAATTACTTCTTCCCAACTGGAAAGCAAATTAACATACCTATCTGTGAATTCTTCCTTCTGAAGACATTTTTATATCTTCATACTTTTTTCTCTTTTAACCTTTATTAAGTAAGTAGGTAACCTAAATACCCCATCATCATCCTCAGGATGAAACTTCATTCAAATCTCAGTAATATTATACGTTAAATTCACATCTCACTCTGAAAGGAATTTTTATTTATTTATTTAAATAGTATTTATTTAATATATCAACATTGGGATTTAATGTAAATTTACTTTAGATAAAATTACAACTAGTTTTTTTCCTAATACAACTTCATTTATTCTTCAACAGGCTTACCAAGTGAGCTGTAAGTTCATGTCAAAACTTTATTACCAAATAGTAATTTGACTATTAATTTCATATTCATACTTTTTAATGTGGAAAAATATACTCAAAGTATAATCAATCAGGATTATCTTAATCTCTTAAGGATTCTCAAGAGTTTGTATCAAAAAGCGTATTTCCAGGTTTTCAAGGTAACTCAGGATATGCAATAAAAAGCCCCAAAGCAGTAATACTCAAAGACTACACCAAATGTTATGCATCAGTATTAAAACACTCATGAAATATCACAGCTACCCTTTAGAACAGCACTGTCCAACAGAATTTTCTACAGTGAAAGCTAATGAGCACTTGAAATGTGTCTAGTGCAATTAAAGAACTGATTTTTCAGTGGTTCACTTAACGACTACTGTATTGGACTGTATATAGCATTTGTGTGTATATAGTATATAGTAAACTATACAGTGTAGCAGGGCTTTAGAGTCTTAATCATCTTTTAATGTTGCTCAAAAACAGTAATGTGTAAAAGGTACCAAAATGATGCTAAAAGTTTTAGAATGCTAAAAACTGGGGGGGGAAATTATCTTCAAGTGTACAGAATACTGTTATCAAACTATCATCAAGCCTTATGTATTTCCACTAATACACGACAGACTTTCTATGTAATGTGTAGTAATACTCTAAGTATTATAATGGGGGGAAATGTTTAATTTCCTTCTCCCTAGGACTTGTTCTAAAAGGTGAAATCCACATAAAAGACTATCCTGAATTATAATTCCACTTCTCACATTAATAAAAACCTGTCCAAGTTATTTCAGCCCTCTACATCAGTAACACAGCAGATTACTACTTCTATAACCTAAAAAGTTGTCAGGACTAATGAAACATATAATTGACACCATATAACATGCATTTCATGGCCTAAGTTGTAACTGTGTACCTTCTATATCTTCATTTAAAAAACCCTTCTAAGTCAGTTTACCTCCCCCACCTTTGTTAACCCAACTGTTTATATAAATAGAACAATTATCTTAAGTATTTCCTATAAAGTCAATGAAAGTATATAAAAGAACTAAAGACATTAGAAGGTGGTCAGTCAGGTAAGGAAAAAATAATCCCTGTAATAGGCAAATTATTTTCTACAGGGGTAACTGCAGGTATCTCAAATTAAAAGATGGTAAAAAAGGAAATTTTTAATTGTAAGAAAATAGAATTAAAGAAAAAGCACCTAACCTGCATACAAAACATGATTTTAAAATATTTAGCTAAAATTAATAAAATACAAAGAGGTTCATGTAGAAAATGAGAACTACAGAAACAAAAGCCACACTAAATACACACTGCCTCAAGTTGTTACGTGGCTTGGTTTTAAAAACTGATTTATGAACCTTTTCATTATTTCACATAAAATTCCTTAGTGCAATTCTTAGTTAACTTGTACATTTAATCCAAATGAATCATAGTAAGAAACAGATAAATCATTAAATGGTAAAGAAATTCCATGTTAATCACCTAGGAGAATCTAAAGAGAGAAGAATGAACAACAAAGCTGTACTTAACACATGCTAGCACTGCCAGGACCTAGTTGTTTTATCTTCAATTAAAATTTTCGTCTTACCACAAGAACTCAGCTTTCCTAAACTTCAAAAATTTAGAGCTTCTAAATATAAGGGAATTTTAGCTCCACTGGACAGGGAAATATTCTTCAATAGTAACAAATCAAGCACAGTTGCCAGAGACAAAAACTGTCCTAACATGTAAACAATCACTAGACTTAATGGCAAGCTACCTCTGGACATTTATGATAAACAGTTAACCCAAGGAAATTTTATGCCAGAGACTACATTTATATCTTCTACCCAATAAGTCTTTGCTAACTTTTATTACCAAGAATTAATGCCCCCGAGGACAATTTTTAAAATGTTTTCCAACACTTTTGATTTCATTTATAAATCAAATTGACACAAATATGATCAAGGTTCTGCAGCCACTCCTTACTGAGGATGATGCTGGTTGGCTTCTGGGTAGGAAGACGATGCTATGGCAGTAGGGCACACAGTCTGATGAGTTGATATTCCGTAAGATATGGATTTATGTTGATCCATCCACGTTTATCCACTCATACTTATGTCAAAGAGCACTCATGTGCAAAACAATTGGGGGGATTAAGGATCATAGCAAAGCTGAGATCAAATTTGTGGTATTTGCCTAAATGTTTCATGCTCAAAACTAAAGAACCGCAAATTCCGTTTACATTTATTAAAATGAAAAAGACTAACAGGTAAAAAAAATTAAAACTACTATTCAGTTAAAATGTTGACCATTTAGAAGAACTTTCCTTTTCTCTATAAATTCTTTATTTCAACCCCTGACAGGGAATCAAGAGTCAATGCTCCCATAAAATGTCACCAATAGTATTCTACAAACATTGGAATATAGAACATTAATCTTACAAATATATTTATAAGATACAGCTAAATAAATGGAACTAAACATTTTATATTATGAACATTTCCTCTAGGTGTTTCATATTACTTCTAGGTAAAAGCACGGAGACCTGAAAGCAAGAGCAAAATTCTGTCCCTTCCTAAAATTTTGGGATTGTTTTATTTGAAATTATAGTTAACATATATTTTTTTTAGTCTAATCATCTAAGAAACTAGCTTAGAGTTCTGATATCAAATAGCTGTATATATCCTCCCCACAGGAGAAATCTGCTTCATGAACAAAACTTTTCTTCCCCTCCTGCTTTAATAAAAGGCTCCTTTACTTATTATAAAATCTGAATACCCACCTACTCCCCCATAGGATTTCTCTGGAATAATTCCCCCCAACTTTTCATTCAAATCTGACAACCACTGTTGATGACAGACAATGTAAGGCACCACGGTTTTAGTGTCAAAGCTGAAAATGGCTAAATACCGAAATATATATATTTACACATAAACTCTCAATCAATAAGAACCATTATCACCAGGATTCACTAAGCACTCTCCCGATGTTCAACTGAAGTCAAAATAGTTATGGTCACTTATCTTCCCAGGAAAATCCCTTGGAATTTTGCAATATTTATAGGGCTTCACTCTGTTGGAAAATTTTTCTCACATAAATAATTCCCTTATGTTTTTTTTCTGTTAATTGCTTAATCTTCAAGAAATTACTAAAAGCGTTATGTATCAGAATTTCTAAGTCAGTCTGTTCAGCCCTCTCACCATGGTTTATATTCAGCCTCTACAAGATTTAAGTCAGTTACAAATGTCAGTTAACCTTTCCCTCTTGAAATGTGCAGGTAGCTTGATTTGGGAATTAGCAACTGAGCTACTCAACTGGCTTCACTAAAAACTGTCCCAACAAGCTATCTATCCTCTCCCTCACTGGTGATGGTATAACCTGCTTCAATTGTTGACCCCCATGTAAATATAGATCATCAACAGTGACTGTAAGTTGCACTGGCTAGTTATGTCCAGCTTCATTGTATATAACTTGCTCTCTTTTCAAATGCCACAGGTAAAAAGAAAACCACAGTGAAAATGTCACCTGTGAATAGCCCAGGGGAAAAAAAATACTATCAAAGTTTCTGATTTGGGTTCTGTTCACTTTTAACTTTATAAACAGAATTCGTTTATTTGTATTATCAGAGGTGTTTATTGGACGACGATGATATGGCCAATAAAGTGAACCTGTATGTGAAGAGTACAGGTCTCTCTGACCCACATATCCCAGAACTGCAAGGAAAGGAACTGGGGAAGAATTCCTACGTTGTAAGGGCATCAGATATCTAATCCAGTCCTTGGACAAATGTCTGGGCTTTGGAAACGAAGGGCAAGAGGTGATGACTAGTCTATGGTATCATTTAAAACTCCCACCCCCCTAGTAAGTCTCCACCCTCCCAGATCCCCCAAGCGTGATTTTGCACAACAAGTTAAATAAAAGTAAACTGTTTATTAAAAGATACAGCAAAGGTACAGATACAGAGATACATACAAAGATACAGATATATATATATATATTTACATATATATACAGTCTTGCTGTTTTCATGTGCACTATATTTAGCAGCACATTATTTAATCAGGCGGCATTTTAATGGGGCTGTTTTGACACTTGGCATTATTACCGCGTCATTTTGACAAGATACAACTATAGCCTCCTGGAAATTTCAAGGTGTGAATTCCACTTCTCCAACTTTTAATAGTAGCAAAAAGGGGAAGGAGAAGGGAAATGGAGTACCAAGGCTGAACATTAGGTTAAACACAAGAATCCAAAGGGCCAAGGTAGCATAGGGAAGGGAAAATAATTAAAATTAAAGGCTATCTGACAAACAACCCAGAGAAATAGAAACCATTATTTAAGGGCAATGGGCTATGTATCCAAGATGCTCACATCAGCCTACAACGCCTTTTCCAATCCAGTTCTTGTGTTGAACCTGAGGATCTGCCTCTCTCTGCTCAATCCCTCCACCCAATAAATTTGCTACCACCAAAATCTAGAGCTATAGAGCCTTGAAGCAAAACGGGAAGCTAAATAGTTGTACCTTGGGCTACCTTCCCACAAGTGCAAGGAGGGCCCAATGTTGGGTAGGGATGTGATAACACTGTTCTCTGCAATTCGATGCTTTTCACTTTGTGGCTTGGTTCCACAAAGTGAATTGCATCGAGTTACTGTCAAATGAGAAGCTGCGGGTTGTTTCATCTGTCGTCTAACCCGGCCCTGCCGTTTAACCCGGCCCTAAGAAGAGTGAAACAGAATCCAAATCAGATATAAAATAACAATAAAATGCAGATTCAGGTATATAAAAGGAAAAAAATACATAATATTCCTTTTACTTACCTCAGAGGGCAAACTGCTGCTGAAAACATTGTCATCATCTTTGTTTTCTTCACCACTTTTCTCTACAGGAACCCATTCTCCATAAACACTATCTGCTTCTTTTTTCCGATGCTGAGATCCAGATGACACGGGGAACTCTTTTGTTAATGTTACCTGGCTTTTTGGTGGAGTTGGCTTTGCTGCAGCAATCTAAAAAATAATGTTTTTCTTAATTAAAACTCAATAGATGTTCAACATAATCTGAAAATGACTTTGTTCATTATTTCACACAGTATTTAACCTAAATTAAAAACTAAATTCCATTTGAATTTTACTTAAACAGTTCTACAAGTTGTGCTGTTTCACTAGTCTAGAAACACTAATACTCACATTCAGATTGAAAAAAATGGGTTTGGGTTCACTGAGTTTAAAAGGATGATGATAAAAAGGAGGTTCTTCTTCCTCTTCATCCGAAACATGAGGTTTATTCACTATTACATCATCATCTTCTTTACTCTGTGCAATCTGTTTGCATTTCTTAAAAAAGTAAAAACAAACAAAAGATAAACCTTACACTTTATGCAGAGTAACATGTAATTTCTTAAAAGAATCAAAACCACATAATATCAATTTTCAAAAGTAAAACAAGATTAATGATAGGTTACAGATACGTAACTTAGCTTACTGGTTACTATTTAAACACACTCTAGCTGGTCAGTCAGTTAACAACATTTATTGAGCACCTACTATGTGCAGAGCACTGTACTGGGCACTGTCCAGGGAATACAAAAAAAATAAAGTAAAAGACATGGTCCCTGCTCTCAAGGAGCTTACAATCTAGTTCAATAGACGGAATACATACACATGAGATAATTGAGGAACGCTTTTACAGAGCAACACAATTAACAAGTGCAAACTGATATAATACAAACTGAGTACATAAGTGCTCAAAGAACAAAAGCTTAAGAGAACAGAATCAGGCAGAATCTGATAATCAAGGAATATTCCTCGCAGAGTTCTAAGCCAGATTTTCATAGTTAAGAACAAGGATTAGCAGGGAAAGGAAAAGAAAGTCACCCTAGTCAGGTAGTGGTAAAGAGGTGAGAAAAAACTTATTAGAAGGGACAGAGGGCTGAAGATGAGGCTAAAATATATAGGGAAACACTAAGTGTTCACAAGGTTTTGGATAAGGAGCTTGGATTTGATAAGCAAGCAACAGAAGCCTTCACTAGGTCCTTAAACTTAAAAAAAAATTGTAATTCATATTGTAATAAATCTAAGTAAGGAAACAGATTAAGAAACTATATGATCCCCAAATGTATGGCTAAATAAAATCTCAAACACTTGCAACTGGGTTAGATGATAGCATGTCTTTCCATAAATGTTCTGTAGGTTGAGTATCTAAAGGAACAGAACTCAAGAATGGAATATAAGGCATGATGGGGAGGGTGCAATTGATGAGGTCTGACACATAAAGCAAAGTCAATTCCGCCTTGAGAAGCAAAGGAACCGACTCCATTACCTGGCTTTATAAAAAGGTCAGAGTAAATTTGGGTGGACCTATCTCTATACTAGCAGTAGAATCTGTCATATCCCTTATCAATTGAAAATATTTTAATAGGATAAAAAGCTCATTTAGCCAAAAACACAGAATATACCAAGCTTGTAACCAAGGGGAACAGAATATATTGACAGTGGCAGGCTGGCATAAGGCTAGCCAATAACAAGTTTCAATATCTGAAACAATGTGGTATTTCTGGATCCTAGCAGCAATATTTCAGCGTCCTCCAAAAAAAAAATTTTTAATAAAATAAAGCCAAAAGACAAAAAAAAAAAGCCTCAATTGAAAAGATCAAATTGTTAAAAACAAAAATAAGTGTGTTTAAAATATATATGTTACTGCCAAAACCCGAACCGCAGGAAGAACTGATAATGGCCGGCCATTATCACCAATGGCTGGTACCAAACAGCCAAAACCCGAAATGTTGATGCGAAAGAAGTTCCTTTCAGGCAATGGCCAGCTATTCTCATTAATTTCCAAGCTCCGGTGGCAAAAGATCATTTCTGAAGATTGTCTGTGTCTTTGCGTATATGCAGTACACTCGTGGCGATCAGTGAACACGTCGTGAATGGAAACGAAACTGTAGGCGAGCTTCTGCGTGTTGCTCACTCAACACCTCCTCCATTCAAACGAACCGTCCCACTCCTCAGTCAGTTTGGCTTCTAAAACTGGAAAGCAAAAGTAATGGGAAGTAACTTTTAGCTAGCGGAGCTTAGCCATCCCGGATAATGGCCTGCTAAATAGAGCTTCTGCCGCTGCCACGTCTGTATTTCGGGTTTTGGCCACTCGGTGCCAGCCATTATCAGTTCAGCCCACAATTCGGGTTTTGGCACGCTCCAGAGTCAACATCACTGGAATAATCCATTTAAGAATGACAAATTCTGTCTAGCTTACCTCAGTTAGTTCTTCTATAGTAGCTCCTCCTGATTTTTTAGCAACTTTCTCTTCTATTGAAGGTGGAGGTGCAGGCTTTAGGTTTGGCGGTAAAGGAACACCAGCCTTAGCACACATGGCAGCTGCATTAGCTTTGGCTATTTCAAGTAACTGAGCCTTATCTGCAAGAGGAAAATATAAGAAGCAGTTTTCCTAAAAGGCTGTACATTTTGTATTATCTAATGTTTCATATGCTAACAAAATTAAAGGCATCAATTTTCTGCCCTACCTTACAGCTGTGATGAAATCACTCTTTGGCTCAAAGTTTTAAAACAAATGCCCCATATTTAAAAAAGAATTAAGTCCACATTTAGCTTACCATTCAAACGCTATACAAAATAGCTAGACTACACAACTATAATGATCACTCTGCCACACACATTAAGACACACACCTGCCCAAACCTACTTTATTTTCCACAACTATCACGCCCCTTAAATTACTTTCCTTCTAATCTCGGACAACATTTTAAATCACTCTTTGAGCCCAAGTTCAAAACTGCCACCTCTTCAAAGTAACAAGTCTTAAGTCAGAATTTAACATTCCTCTCCACCGTGCTCCCAAAGTACCTAATCTATACCAGTAATTACAGCAATCATCACATTCTACTCTTTCTGGCAGTTTTACTATTTGGTAAAAGAGACATATATGCATTTTATCTGTGTCTCTTGTACTAACTTGTAATCACTCCAGGAATTATATACTGTTTTTTGCTTTGAATAAAAAAAGAACTCAGAAACATTTGTTGAACTGAATGCATTCTCCCTTACGGTTCTGTTAAGATCTTTTTCTTTAGACAACTCTGACCTGGAAATGTCCAATCCACTGGGATAATGATAAATTATCCATTATTATTACAGGTAGTCACGCATGATCCATCAAGTTTTAATCACCTCTGCACACTTTTTAAAATTAGGAGAAATTAGAACACTTCATCTTTTAAAAGGCAGACTGAAATCACTTTAACTCCCCATATGCAAAATTCCCTACTCACTTCCATCACCCATTATAACAATCAGAATTATTTTCACAAACATTTAACAGTACTGTATTGCCAGTTTAAGACATGTAACTTATTAAAAAAAAACATTTGATTTTAGGCTTATCTGCAAGAATTTATGTTGGAATACATACAATAACAACCTGAGCAGATACTAGCCTTGTCTTTAACTGGACTTCTACCTGCCATTTTTAGTTATGGAATATGGTTAAAGCAAAAAGAAAGCATTCAAGTATGGAAATACCTTGGTTCTAATTTACTCCAAAGCAGGTCTTTTAAACGCTAATTACAAATGTACTTATTCCTACATTTTCTAAACAGAAGTTAACCTAACTATAAAAATTTAAAGATAGAAATATTTATCCTAAACCAATAACCCCAAATATTCCATTTGACTCACAGAAAAAAACTCAGCTTTAAATCATTCTCTAATACCATTAAATTTTTAAATGACTCACTCAGATCCGTCAGACGTTTAGGTGATCTGCCTCTTTCAGAAGACCTGGATCGTTTACGGCGGATGGGAGACCTGCTAAACCTTCTTCTCAAGGGTGTTCGTGATCGCCTTAATCTGACTGGTGATATACTGAAGCTTCGTCTTCTTACCACAGATCTTGATCTTCTCCGACGGCTCGGGGTGCGGCTCCGTCGGCTTGGGGTGCGGCTCCGTCGGCTCGGGGTGCGGCTCCGTCGGCTCGGGGTGCGACTCCTTCGGCTGGGGGTGCGACTCCTTCGGCTGGGGGTGCGGCTCCGTCGGCTTGGGGAGATGCTGAAGCTCCTTCTTCCCCCAGATCTAGATCTTCTTCGACGACTGGGAGTGTGACTCCGGCTCCGACGGCTTGGGGTGCGACTCCGAGCTCTACCTGTTTTCCGGTTATCCCTGGAGCTTGATCTTTTTCTTTTTCTTTCCCTGGACTTGGATCTGTGCTTTGGCGATCTTTTGCGCTTCTCTTTTGATACAGATCGCCTTCCTCTAGACTTTGATCTTGACCTGCTGCTCCTCCTCCTGCGTCTTGATCGTGACCGTGAACGTGTTTGAGAGCGATGAGACTTGGACTTCGATGATCTCTTCCTTGCCCTAGAACGAGATTCACTGGTGCGCTTTCGCGATTTGTGTTCAGAAGACTTGGAACGCTTACTTCGAGATCTTAACGAAGAGTCCCTTTTCTTCTCTTTCTCACCTTTGTCACGGTTCTTATTTTTCTTGCTTTTTTCATGTGTGTCCTTAACTTTTACAAAAATTTCATAATCATCTTTTTCCTCTGAAGATGACTCTGAAGCTCTTTCTGGTATACTAATTACAACTGGACTGGCAGCAGATTTATCCCGTTCAACTTCACTTGCAAGTAAAGGTCCTTCAATACCAGCTCTAAGGCTTGTAAGACGTTCCATGTCCTTAGGAAGTAATGGTCTCACTAAATCAGCTTCATTAATATCATCAATGTTGGCAGAAAATCCTGAATCAGACAGTATCTCTTTAGTAGGGAGAGGTACTTCTTTATCTTCTCCACTACTTTCTTTAGGACTGATAGCCACTGCTAATGTCTGGTCACTCTCCTGTATAGGTAATGATCCTTCTGCATCCTTACTGACAAAGTTATTATTAGCTGGTATATCAGGATGAATGTCTTTAGCAGGTAAAGGTCCCTCTATGTCAGCTTCACTACCACCACTGGGGCTGGTGGAAATTACCATGTCATGTTCAGTATCTTGAGTAGTTAACGATACTTCAACATCATATTTACTAATTGAACTGAAAGCAGATGCTGTGGCAAATTCAAGACCCTTACCAGTTCCCACTGCATCAGGTTCAAGAGCAAGGGAACCAGTAGAAGACAGAGTCCCTCCTACATCAGTTTCACTAACAGTAGGACAGGTATCCAATACTGTGCATTGTTTAGTCTCATTGGTGGGCAAAATTTTCTCTTCACCAGTTTCACCAACAGCACCACTGCTGGCAGCAGACACTGTGTTATGTTCCATCTCTTTAGCAATTAAGTGATTATTTATATTAAGGTCTATATTCATACCACTTTCAGTTTCATAAGAATCATTCTTCAGGTGTCCTTCAGCATGTGGCTCTTCGTCTGAATGCATGGGAATCTCCTGCATGCTAATCTCTGGAGCAAGATTTTGATCACCAGATAGTAAATTCATTCCTTTTATAACGTTAGACTCCAGTATCATTGGTGTAGACTCTAAAACCATCTCAGTTGGTATTACTTGAGTCTGCTCTGAGAGAGTGACAGGAGGCTCTGAAATTGTCACAGTGGATTCTTGGACACAAATAGATGGTTCTGAAACAATCACGTTAGGTTGAAGGACTGACATCGCTGGTTCCAGGACAGGCACAGTAGGCTCCAGGGCAGAAACAACTGGCACAGGAAAGGTAATATGCTCTGGCTCAGACAAGGCCAGGGGCTCTGGGACAGCCTCAGCCGATGGGTCCTGGACAGCCACAGCCGCTGGGTCTGGCACAGCCTCAGCCTGTGGCTCTGTAACAGCCATGGCTGGTGGCTCTGAGACAGTTCCAGCTGGTTGCTCTGGGACAGCCACAGCTGGTAGCTCTGAGACAGCCATGGCTGGCAGATCTACAGTGCTCTGGGATGGCTCTGGAATAGGTACTGCTGCCTCCAGCAGGGACATAGATGCCTCTGAGGCAACATGTCCTGAAGCCCTCATGGAATCAAAAGTTTCTGCTGCCTCTGACATAACAGAAGGCTCTGATGTTAACACAGTCGGTTCACCTGATGTTGTGGGAGTTTCCGACACCATATAAGTCACTGGTCTTTCTGGAATAATTTCATGCTCCTCTGCTACAGCAGCAGACTCTACAGGTGTTGATGTGACCAAAGACTCTGGCTCCAGTGGTGGTTCTGGAACAGTCATGGAAGCCTCTGATGCTACCATTGAAGGCTCTGATGCTGACGCTGAATAATTAGCAAGCACTGCTGAAGGCTCTGAAATCTCACTTTGACTCACAGGAGGTTCAGGCAGCGACACAGACTCTTCAGGAGGTAATGCTGGCACCTCAGTAGGCCAAGTATTTTCAGCTGTTAATGCTGACTGCTCAGTGGGTAATGCTGGACCCTCTGGTGGTTCCTCAGGAGGCAATGGTGGTGTCATTGGTGGCTCTTCAGGTGGCAATGGTGGCATTGTTGGAGGCTCTTCAGGAGGCAAAGGTGGCACCATATATGCCTCCGTATATGTATCAGTATAAGAATCGGTGTAAGAATCAGCTGCCATAGACATCATTGAACGATCAGCAGTATAAGATGACATCATAGATCGATCGGCTGCAGAGTACGATGACATCATAGACCGGTCAGCAGCAGAGTATGAAGACATCATAGACCGGTCAGCACCCATGGACATCATAGATCGGTCAGCCATCGGGGACATCATGGAGCGCTCGTAAGCTGACATCATAGAGCGTTCATAAGCTGACATCATAGAGCGCTCAGCCATAGGGGACATCATAGAGCGCTCATAAGCTGACATCATAGAGCGCTCATAGGCTGACATCATAGAGCGTTCAGCCATAGGGGACATCATAGACCGCTCATAAGACATCATAGAGCGTTCGTAAGATGACATCATGGAACGTTCTGCAGCATAGGACATCATCATAGAACGTCTAGATGCTAACATCAGGGGTCTAGGTGCTAACCTATATGGCCTGGGAGCTATTCTATAGGACCTGGGTGCTATCCTATAGGGTCTAGGTGACATCCTATAGGGATCAGGAGTTAGTCTGTAGGGATCATGGCCTAATCTATAGGGGTCTTGCCCTAACCTGTAGGCATCATGACCTAGCCTATAAGGGTCATGACCTAACCTATAGGGATCTTGAGCTAACCTGTAAGGATCCTGAGCTAACCTGTAGGGATCAGGAGATTTTGAACCCAACATAGCAGAATCTTGGGTACTAGATGCTAACATCTGAGCATCCATGGTACCAGACGCTAACATCTGAGCATCCATGGTGCCGGAAGCTAACATCTGAGAGTCCATAGTACCAGATGCTAACATCTGGGAGTCCATAGAGCTAGTGGCTAACATCTGGGAGTCCATGGAGCTGGTTGCTAACATCTGGGAGTC